>NC_044267.1:4888234-5198135 GCF_003957555.1 Calypte anna
GCAGTGTGTTATAGCTTGTCAAGCATTGAAAAGTCTCTCTCTTTAGTATGGCTGACTTTAGAAAGCTCTGTATCAGAAATCAGGAAAGGTTTCCTTTAACTTTTCTTTAAAGACAAAACATGGCTTTCACAATTGGTTAGAGATTAGGAAGAAAAGCTTTGGTGTGAGGGTGCTGAGCCCCTCTCTCTATTAGAGAGCTAAGCAGAAGAAATGAGGGAACTAACAAGATGTATTTTCTGAGTGGAGGGCAAAAAGGAAGGACAAGAGCATTTGGGAACCTATATGACAAGCAGAGGGATATTCATGAGGGGAATCAGGGCATGGCCTGTGAAGAGCCACATGCAGCTTCTCTTGCCAATAGCATGCTACGGGTTAAGGCAAAAATATAAGCCCAATTCAGAAGTAATGAGCTCTCCATGCATCTGCTGGAGCAGAATCAAGTTTTACTGCTGCAAGGCCAAGGTTTGTTATAGTAATTCTGTCCCATGGCAGAGACAACATCAGCCCAGCAGGCCTCTGGTGTTTCCTGTTGCATTGCAAGCTGGAGGGAGCAGACTGCCCACACATTCCTCCCTAAACCCCACCAGCTCCACCTTTCCAGTTCTTGTCACTCATAACTCCCACTTCTCAAGAAAAATGCCAAACTGACAACCTCCTCGTTTGCATCCAGAGAAGCACTCCAAGGAACTTTCCCCTGCCTGCTCCAAGGAGGGGAGTAAAGCAGTTTCTGCTTGTTGGCCAAGATACAGCAACTTCTCTAAACCAGGATGTTTACAATTTTCTCAGCTTACTTCCTTCCAGTGCATTCTGGGACTCAGGACAGTCATCTAATTCCAATTAATTTTTGCAGCATCTAAACGACTTCAAGTAGCAGCTGGCTTTGAAGTCGGTCACTTTAGATCTCATCTCATTGCTGTTTTCATTCCCTACTTGCTTTTCCTGTAACTTATTCTGGGTTACACCAGTCTCAGCTTTTGATTCAAAGGAGTTTGTTCTAAACCAAGTTTGTTTTCACTCCTTTTTGAATCAGTTTTTGAAGCTTTGTTAGATAGCTGAAAACCTGGAGAATCTCACTGAATAAGTATTTCAGCACTCCACTTTGGGGCTGCACAAAGGTTTAGCTCCTGTTAGAAAAATACACCATCAGCTGTTACACTTGCTGCAAGATGCATTCATGGACACACTATCATTCATTTAATAAATGCAGAAGTCTGTTTTTTCAAGTGGGAAAATACAGTAAAATATTAATGTCACTAATGAAGCTGTTTGCTTTTTCCAGCATAGTTTTCATGTGAAAGAAAAGCTGAACTGACACTGAAGTGCTAAGTGGCAATGCCTCAGTTTTATGGCAGAAAAGATGCCCAGAGTCAAAAGATGCCCTTCAGAGAAACTGATTTGCTGTTCTTCATCTGTCTCTTCCTCTGCTTTTCCCCACCATCAGCAAGAGCCATTGTGGCATGGAGGGACAGATCACTTGAGGAGTCTGGAGAAAGTGATTCAGGAGCGTGTGCCTGTGCTCAACACTGACTTTTACCAAGTCCCTGGGTAAACACAAGTCTCTTCTTTACCTGGGTTTCATTGAAGTCTTTCACACCCACACAATAAACTGTTGCTCCCAGGTCACGCGACCGATTAGCCTGGAAGAAGAAGAGGTGGGATGACATGGATGCAAATGGGAAGGGATGCAAGGTTCTGAAGTCTTAAAAATTTACTCTTTCTCTGTAAAATGAGGCTTGTCATAAAGAGAACTTTTGAAGCTCTACTCCCCAGTTTTGCAGAAAGAGGTTTTATCTGCTACTGGGAGTAACTATTTGGAGGAAACAAAACTAAAGGTATTTGGTATTTCATTTAAACTAAATTATCTCACCTTTCTAGCTACTCCAATGTCCTAACATTTGTCTATCCAAAAAATGTAAGAAAGATTAGATCAATTTTCTTTTACTCTTTTCAGCATAATAGTAGCATAATAGTTACCAACTAATGGATTTCTTCTTTCAGAAGAGAAGATCAGGAACAGTAAGGAAGGGAGCTCTAGATTCCTGCCATTTGTTTGTGCTGCAGCAATATTTGTTTTATTCTACAAAACCATTCTTTCTGTTGTTATTGGATTTAAAGCTGCACTTTGGAAGGATTGAAAGGAAAAATTCTATCCAGAGCAAATTAATGCAACAATACCATCTTAAGTCATCTTAACTTATTTCACTGAATAGTGAAAATTGCTTCATCTCTTTAGAGATGACTATCAAAAGGACATCAGTAGGAAATTATGCAGCAAAACTTTCAAGTGCTCAACCTACTGTTTATCCAGCATTTTGCATAATACGATAATTTAATGTGCTGGGGATACTTGCTTGAGTCTTGGAAACATTAGTGGAAATTCAGAATGTGATCATCTGAATGGCTTTCTGATGTGACAGGAGATTATAGGAACAAGTCACCCTCTTTCTAGAGTCTTCAATTTTTGTGAAAGAAGAAAAGTCAAAGTGAGCAGATTCAGGTATTCCCCAAAACAATCCAGTAAGTACTGAAACTTTCCAGCTGTGAACTATCCCTTCTTTGGTTTTTTTGGTTTGGGTTGGGTTTTTTGTTTGGTTGGTTTTTTTCTTGTTTGTTTTGGGTTTTTTTGTTTTTTTAACTGGAAGTTTAAGGTCCCCTCCATTTCCTATGAACAGCCTCAGTTGTGATGAGTCAGAAGCATTGCTGCTGTTAATGTTTATCCTTAAGATTCATGTCTGAAGAGCACCAACAAGTTTTGTTACCAGGGAAGAGGGTTTTCCCTATTTTTTGCCTTCAAAGCAGCAAGCCCAGACATTTCACTGTGCAAGACACTCACCTCCCTCTCAGAGTAGAAAAACAGGTCTTCATGAAGCTC
The DNA here is from genome assembly GCF_003957555.1 of Calypte anna. Taxonomy (NCBI): domain Eukaryota; kingdom Metazoa; phylum Chordata; class Aves; order Apodiformes; family Trochilidae; genus Calypte; species Calypte anna. The sequence continues at coordinate 4,891,107 of NC_044267.1, forward strand.
TCCATCTGTCAGTGCAATGATGACACTTGCAGTTCTGTAACCTAAATACACAAAATTCTTTAGTCCTTCTTTTTCACTTGTATTTGTTAAACTAGCTTAGAAAATGTCCTGCTAGTGACATTAGCACACTCAGAGGAGCAGAAACAACAGACACCAAACCCATGTCCTTTCCTCCCTCCAAGCAACCAGTTTTCAGAGGACATGAATTTCTGCATCCTTTTTCCACTCAGAGCTGCCTTCAGTACCAGTTTTATACCACACTCCTTTGATGTGCCAATTACATTTAATTACATTTAATTCAAAGCCCCTCATAACTACTTCAGTATTTCAGACCAGTAGAATAGACTGCAGCCATCAAAAAAAGCCCAATAAGGGAAACTGTTGGTAGCTTTTGCCTGATTTTATTAATGCTGTCAATTCAAGAAATCCAAAGTTTTTTTTTCAGTTTGTAATAAAAAGCCCATTTGGGATTTAAAGAGATATGGTAGGAAAACGCCCTAAAATCTTCGGCTTTTCTGTATAACATATTTTAGCAACATAGCTAAACCTTGCAGGGTTCCCCTTGTGAAAAAAGAAGGTATAATCAATACAAGTTTGCATCAGTTTCCAGGAGTGGTCAAATAGAATTAATTTGTACTCCTGACAATAGACTTGCTACAGATCTGGAGGAGCTCTGCAGGTGCATCTTGCACAAACACTGTTATGCAAAAATACAGGATAAATATGCAAGGCATGTAAATGATAAAACTGTACATTTTTCCAACAATTACCCTGAAGAGCACTGCCATCCCCACCACCTTTCCCACAGCAAAGCTGCATTTCAAATCTATTTCCCATTAAAAAGAAAGAAAAAATATTCAATGGATTAAGAAAGTCTCTCACCATGAACATTTTCATAGTAAATCTGTTCACTTGCCTGAAATTAAATCAGAATATTATTAGCAATAAATGAATAATACTTTGCAGGCATCTACACATGCACCAGAAATAAAGAGAAGGTGGCAGTGAGGATGTCATGTTTGTAGCCTGCAAATAATTTCTGCTTCAGAGAACAGTTTCTTGCTTATGGTTTTGACTGTGTTACTTCAACATCTTATCTAAAGCATAACCCAGACAAACCAACCTATGGCAACTGGCCAACAATAAAGTAGTTTTCCTTTACTCTGCTATCTGAAAAATCACATTCACTTTCCTCCCTGACAAACATCCCATGTCCATTGGTAAAATATCCCCAGCAGTTCTAGATAAAATACACCAACTGTTGTTAATAATCCAAGTGCAGGGAAATGCTCTTACTCTTCTGTCTTAGATTTATGAGCAAGCACATTCTGCAAGGTAAAAGTGCAAACACTTCAACGTGAAAAAATTAAAAGTAAGAAGTAGGCCACCCTGAACATTGGTGCATTGAACATCTATTTTTTGGACTTCTGCAAATTTTCTGAAGTCACTAAACTCTGGGATTTGGTTTTGGACTCCTAGTTAAGAGTCAGCATCTGTCAGGCCACCTGAATTTCTGTTTGGTGTTCACATGTAAGTTCAATAGGCAGGCAGTTCCAGAGAAATATTAACCAGAGTCCTTTGTTTCGTGTTTCATGATAAGCACTCAGACAGAGTTTCAAGTCACTATAGCATGCATTAGTTACCCTTTCAAAGCCTTCGTGCATATATGTGTCCCCTCCTGGAAGGACTTTCTGCAGCTCCTCTAGGCCCTGGCGGATCTGTTCCCTGGAAAGGACACGGATGCATTGTTAGAGCCAGGATCCAGTTTATCAGAAGCTGATGTCTCAGTGAAGACATGAATGGCAGAATCACATACAGAGGGGAGAAAAAGAGAGTTAACTCAATGTTTATATATGCTAACGTAATGTTACAGGCTAAGGGGTAATTTCTGGGCAGATGAGACCTTTCTAAGGATGTGGAAAATAGAGCAGATGTGCTCGCACAGTTCTCACAGCCTGGAGAAAGCCCCACAGCAGCAGAATCTCCTCAGTCAGTAGAGAGTACCCATAAATTTATTTCTAAATAAGTTCTGCATGTCAAACCTCTGACACTGAAGCAGAGCAGCTGGCTTCCACCTGGCTCACTCGCCTCACATCTGCTGACTCAACCACACAAATGTAATCAAGCATCCACAAAAAATGACACAATCTCCAACCATCCTGCCCACTCCATTTCATTTGAACATCACACCGTACACCTTCAGTGCCTTTCAAACTGACTTGAAGGCTAAAGCCTTTCCCAACAGCTCATTATGATTCAGGGTATTGGTTTAATCTGTTTAGGAACCCCAAGCACAATGACAAATCAACTGCAGGCTAAATGGGGCCAACCCATTTGTTGCTCCACTGAGTTGCAGGCACCAAACTTTGGAAGCCAAGTCCAGGCCAGAAGTCTTCAGTCTCATGATGAGACCCTGCAACGTGTGGGGTGTATCTCTGAGCAACTGTTCCATCTTCACAAGAAACAGATAAAGTCACTGCATGGAGGAGCACACTGACATTGCAAGACCAAATGACAGTGTCAGTTTTGTCCCTGAAGATTTTAAGTACTGCAAAACATCCAGTTTGTGTGATTATCACATACTCTGTCTCAAGTTTGTGAGGCTGATTGCAGTGGTGCCTTAACATTATCCAGACTACAGAGCAGTAACTCCCACAGGGGGAAGGAAAGATCTGCTTTTGCAATAAAATGAACTATCAGACATTCATGGTCTCATTCAGTACCTGTGATATCCCAAACCAGTTAGACACTGAGCTGTATACCATACGTCAGCTACAAGCAGATATTTCTGGTTTAGCTACCCATGCACATAGAAGGCCAAAGCTGAACATAAAAATCAAGAGCATTGCCTGAGATCAGAACTTTTTGTGAAACAGGAACATTGACATTTCTAAATAGTGAGCAAAAGTCTTTAATATATGTCAGTCCAGTCCCATTAGATGCAGAGCTTTTCCAAAAGGAATGCTAAGCACCCTCTGTCTTCACACTCAGATGCTGATACACCACATGGAAGCATGGGCAAAGTAGCTTTCACCGTTGCTCCATCTTCCCCATGAAGAAAGGCCAGTGCTAATTAAGGAACCAGTATTTATGGGCAAGCCCATACCTTGTTTGTCAGTTCTCCAATAAAAAAACAGCAGCTCTCCAGCCAGCTGGCTTTTAGACTAACAGCAGACCAATGCCTGTTCCCATTCCACATCTCTAGGGCAGCTGAATAAGTATGAAATACATTTCCACTTGGGAAACACCCAGGTCTCAGAGTTTAGAGCTGTAGCAGACCCCAGGTCTTCGCACTGAGGTGAGCTCATAGGTTGGGAGACAGAAAGAGGCAGGGAATGCACTTTCCTATGGCACCAGGTTAGGTGTGGTTCATTTTCTTTATACCTACTGGTGCAGTAAGTGGCACAGGATTCTTAGGCTGTCTGGGTTTGAGGGTATTTTGCAAGGTTGGTATGGATATGGACTGCTCTTTAGGCCAGCAGCCAGCTTCCTGTTCATTCCTCTATAGTAGCTGCTCTGGTATGCAATTTCATAGACATTCAATATGTAAAACACATGCTGACCTACACAGCCTTCACATGTGTTACATATATTTTTGCTCCACGTGGCAATGAAGTTAACAGAGAAAGCAAGGATGGTCAAAGGGCCTTATCCAACACCCCTTAAAGTCAGAATTAAAAAAAAATCCATCCCACAGATTTTTCTGGGATTAACTTAGGAATCCACAAGGGGATGACATGCACATGCTTCAGAAACACAGCAATCAAACTGGAATTGTCAGAAAACATTCAACCTTGTAATCTGTCCTAAACACTGCTTGACTATGATACACCTTCAGCCCTCCAATCGTGTTCATCTCGGCCTCAAGAAAATGGATTTCATCTACAGCTTTCAAGTCTGTTTTTGTGTAAAGGGTGTTTCACCTATTTGTTTCCAGAAGAATCCCCTTAAGGCTCTTGTTCTCTGGCAAAAGCCTGAAAATCCATGGAAGGCAAACTGCCTCAGTGAAAGAGGTTTGAGTTAAACACCTAATTGCTGACAGAAAGACATTTAAAAATTAAAACTAAGAAGGCAACCTCTGCCTTAAGAGGCTTGAATGCATTCTAGCAGAATGAGCATCATATGTGAAAATGGGCAGGTGCTGCAAACAGACTGAGAAGCACAAAGGTATCAGAGCACAGCTCACAGTGGACTGGAAATCACTGAGCAAGGAAGGTGAAGGAAGCTACAAGGACACAAAAGCTGCTGTGCACCTGTAAAATTCTGCTTACCTGTCTTCTGTTAACCTCATTAGAATTGTTCCTCTAGTTGAAAAAACGATGAAAGACATCCTCAGCTGAGGGCTGGAGAAAGGGAGGAAAAAAGTACATTATTTTGGTGGTCCAGAGCAGAGCTTACTGTATGTGTAACACCAAACACTCAGGACACTCTGATTGCTATCTAGATTATTACTCAACAGGATGAAAGACAGGACTGAGCAACAAAAGCTTTGTTCCTTCCTAGTCAAAGCAAACCACGAGGAAACCTAAAAGATGTAAATAGCACTTGTGCCATGATTTTAGGATTACCAAAGCAAAAAAGGCTTAAACGCATCCTGGTATCACCATGGAGATGAAGGAAGCCTAATTATGTTTATCATAACATATTCCACTCCCTGGCCTGGGGGATTTTTCATCCAGTCTCAAGGTATCAGTGTTTGAAAACCACAGCCTCAGGCCTCTCCCTGCAGAGGAAAACTTCTGCAGCCCCCTCCTTCCCCACAAAAATATGAGCCATGGAAATCAGGCAGAAAAAAAGGGACCAGTTAGGTTATCTACTCCTATTTCCTACATGACCGAAATCTGGGGAAAAGCAGTCAATGGAAGGATCTGAGAAAAGCATTAAGAACCCTCTGTCCCCCAGGAACCCTGGTTGGAAGCAGTGTGTGCTGCTCCACTGGAACTGGAGCAGTGTCTCTGAGCCACTGCAGCTCTCACCTCCTCGTTCAGGTACTTCTTACCTTATGAACTTACGGGCCAAATGTTCCACGAAATGATAAATTTCATTCCAATGGTGCAGTACACTTCCTGATCTAGGGAGACAATTATTACAGGAGATATTAGTTTAATTGCTGCTAGTGTAGGTTCCTAAAGCCCAATGCTTACATTACACATTGCTGAGCTAGACATTTCCTTTTGTTTTAACACTGTCTGTATTCTTCCTTTAAAGAGATAAACTGTAAATGATATTTCCTCCTTAACTTTGAAAAGCAGGAATAATTTACACTCCATGCAAGTGTTTGAGGCTGCACTTGGCAGTAACATGTTGCTGTTATGCTGGACCTTTAGCAGAGCCTTAAGCAAATAAACCCTGTGTGAGTGAAGACCTGTCTCTCTGCACAATGTTTTAGATTAATTCCACCATCTCACTTGCCATATTGTTATGCAGAACGTTTAGCTCAAGTGTATTTTGAGAATAAAATGCAGTTGGATTAAACTTTTCTAACATTTCCACTGTGTTAGAGACTATGAAAACTAAAACATCTCACATCCACATCTCAACTGTTCTGGCTAAATCTTTCACACCTCAGTTAAAGACAAGCCAAACTTATTTTTCTGTTCAAGAGAATAAATAATAGACTACATTGGGACTGAATTATTCTTCTTTGTGTTAAAAGAACCATGAAAAAGTCAGGTTAATCAGAATCTTTCAGCACTAAATGTCCATTTTGGCATAAGCACTTCTGTGAACACTGGAATATGAATACTGGAAAAAAGTTCCCTCCTAGAGTTGGAAAATAAATGTGTCAGCACTTATTTAATTCATCAACTACAATTAAAAACATTTATATGGGAAATAACCATTCCAGCTTTAATAGCAATTTCACTGATCTGCAGCCTAAGGAAGATGAATATTTAAGATCCATAAAACAATTTCTACCACCTTCAGTGACAGGTTATGTTGTTTTAGACCACCTCTCAGCAGGCATATGAAACTAGGACCCCTTCACAAGTCTACCCTAACCAACATTTTCCTCCCAGCCACCAGGTAAAACATCCATACTACACCTCAGCTCTCAGCCTCTGCCAGCACAGGAGCTCCAGATAGCCCCCCTTGCAAGAGGACACTGCTCTGGAAGCTAAGTTAGCCTTTAGAAGTGTGGTTATTTCTCCTCCTCTGAACAAAAGCTGATCACCACTTCAAATTACTATTGCAGCACAGAGTGAGATAGAGCACAGAAGGTATGTAGGTCGCCATCTAAAATTCATTTTCCGTGGCTCTGAGAAACCCTGCATTTTTTGAAAACAGCATTTGCCAGAATAAAGCTGAAAACCGACAGCTCATCTACTGATGTGCCAGTCAATAAGTCAATAGCACATCATCTCCAAGTGTTTGCCTTTGCTGTTGCTGTTCCCCTCATCTTAAATTGTTTGGGCAGTTTGTTTGAGTTTTTTCAGGTAAGCAGTGCTATTTAATTCTTCACTCAAGTATGGCTTCAGCTGCTGCTGCACTTCTTCCTTTTCATCATCCTCTGCACACTTCAGACTTCATAGAGTCTTCACTTGGCACAGAATGGACCAAACCAATAAAACTGACTTTTTTGCAGTAAACACAAAGTTTACAAAACCAGCATTATCTTAGTGTTCACCTCTACAGCTTTCAGCTTTGCTATTCAGAAGCCTCACAGTAAAAGACACTTGTCACTTGTAAAGCCTTACAGAAAGCAGGGCAAGAATTCTGATTAGGACAAGTATTTCTACAGCCTGACTCTAAGACACCAAAAGCCAAATTTATGATTGTTATCTCTTCATATTCCCAAAGAGAAACAACATCAGCAAGCCAACACTTTGCAGCTGAGTAGTTGATGCAATAAACTTGCAATACAAGAACTGACTCACAATGCCAAATTCTCTTGGAGAAAAGCCCAATAAATGGAAATTAAGACTAAGTAAACCATTATGCCTTTAACAAGAGAGTGATACATTCTGTGGTCAACAGTGCTGGCATTGTGTACCTCTGAATTAAATCTAGAGGTGAGGGAGACACTCCACATGTTTCTGTAGTTCCAGACACAAATTACTCCAGCTCAACCCTGCCCTCCAGCAGGTGCTTTTCTCCTCCTCACTGTGACAAAATGCAGACAAAGCTGCAGCAACTCAAACCTCCTTACAGTTTGTCTGTCTTGCACTTTGTAGACTCCTTACTCTGCTTCTGTCATTTACATCTTCTCACAATACCCATGGTCTTATTTAATTCATAAACTGGGAGAAAACAGAACCAAGTCCACCAGTTCAATACAAAGACTTCCCTGAAGTTATGTACACTGCATCTGAACAAGTATGAAAAGAGATAACACAGAGACTGATGCTGATCCAAAGTCTCCCTAAACTTTCGCAGCTTTGGATTAACTTCAAGAAGGCTCATAGCTGTCAGAGGTGGCATCAGCCCAAGAAGTTTTGCAGCATCTTTTTATTAAAGTCTTTTAAAAATAAAACAAATGAGCCAAAAGGTGTGTTTTGGCTTTCCATACACTTCAGGAGCAATTACGAAAACACTTCATAGCACAAAAATGTTAGGTGATGCAGTTCTTTAAGGAAACATTACTGTCCTGTACCACACTTCGACTTAAAAAGTTCAGAGATATTGTCAGATGTTTGAGGTTACAGGGTATATAAGGTCCAGTTCAGAGCAGGATAAACCTTCAAGCCCAGCCACAGTTCAAGAACATTCTAATCTTCCTTACTTGTAGGGGTTATGTAAAACAAAATAGCAAATAGCATGAACTGAATTTACATCAATGTCAAAAATGCTGACTCTATGGTTAAAAACTTTCTATTGAGAGAGATATAAGTAAAGGCAGAGTGCTACAGCACGCTGGGCGGCCGGGGAGCCGTAGCCCCACCACCAGCTCGCACCTTCAGTAAGGTAAAGCCGGCCCTTTATGCTTTTTATAAGCCCCTTCCCCTCAGTCTCCCATCAGTTTATCACGGGTTTCCATTTTGTGGGCTCTCCCAGCACTGGTTCTCGCTTCGCGGGCTTCGCTCTGGTACCGAGGGGAACGGTTTCACGTTTCGCGGGCTTCGCTCTGGTGCTGAGGGGAATGGTCACGTGACGCCCGTTTGGCGGGCCCCTGCGATCGGCCCCTCCTCCCGTGTTCCTGTCCTTTGTTCCTCATAAGTGCGCTTAAACACACACCCCAAAACAACGGGGTACTACATGCCATCTTGACAAACTGACCAAACAAACATCATAAAATTGAAAGACACACTCAACAAAACATTAAACTACAATTTTAAACCCTTATTTTTCACAATCAGGCAGTAGATAAGAGCAGAGTGCTGTACAGCAGAGTGCTGTACTTAATCCTGGTTGTAAGGGAGCCCCCACCCATCCCGTTTATCAAGGAACAGTTAACCTTAGGTTCACTGCTATCTAAAAACCATGTGCAAGGATCTTGACAGGCAAGGATTTCACATACTAACAACTCACTGCAACCAGATGCCCATGGCAGGCTTAGGAGTGAATGATACTCCTTCAGGCAACAAGCAAAAAGATACAAGAATGCACAAATTCCTTGCTAGCATCCCTCAACCCTCATGCTAAAACAAAGGAAAACTATGACACCCAAACCACATGAATGCATTGCCCTGCATTCAGGCCTGTGATTCCCAAAAAAACCAATCAAGGAATCACTGACTGGGTCAACAAAGATCAGCAGTGACCTTGACTATAGCTTTGCAGGCACTCAATTTTACCATTGCCTTCTAAAGGCTTCAGATGAAAGCAGCTAGAATATTATTCAGCTCTGTAAGGGTCCTGTGTTAGCTCTGCTGCTGGTCTCCTGTTTCCTGGCAAAAGAGGCACCACTGCCAGGAGCAATTCCCAGAGGCCACCTCCCTGCCTGGTGATGCAGTATCTGTTAGAATCACAGAATCACCACAGCTGGAAACGACCTTCAAGATCATTGAGTTCACCTGCTTTCCATCTCACTGTGGCCCCTAAACTCTGCTACACTTAGTGCAAATCCAGATTTTGTCCATTTTCAGTCATGGTACCTCCAGCTACTAAGGCTGGATTCAAAGAAACAGCTATTAGCCTCTCTAAAGCAGGAGTTTCACTTCAATAGAACTGGTTAAAAATAGATCAGCTGTCTGGCTGAATAACCAAGGGATCACAGGAAGCAGCTTGGATTACTTGCTTCATTTTGCCAGGGATCTCTTAGAGCCAAGTTTGCTTTCACACACATCCAGTTCCTTGCATGTCTTCTGCAGGCCAGTATAAAATACCTACTTGGCCACAACAAGCAAGAGCACAGAAAGTAACACCTCTGATAGACAGAGGATCCAGGAAAAAGCTGCTAAGAAGACTTACTCATTGTTATTCCTTACTACCTGCAATTAAATTAATCTGTGAGCTGCCCTCAATGTCCCAGCTGTGCTCATGGGGGGTGTTTACATACACCAGACACCATGTCAGCTGGGGGGTGGGTCATATCTTCATTAATTAGTCACATGGATGATAATTTTAGAAGAACTGGACAATGTCAGCAAAAACAAATATTTGCTTTATGTTTATCAATATCTCACTCCTCCCTCATTCTTGCTTCTTAATGAGGGCCTTATATCTTATCTCCCATTCAGGCTGTAAATTCTTTGGCACCATCTTCTGCCATATATTTTGCTACTAATCAGTCTGTGGGAGCCTCAACCCATGGAACCCCTCAGGGACACAACAGGACATGCTGTCTAGAACCAGTGGTCTCAACAATTCTCCCAAGACAAGAAGGCTTTACCTTGCACAACCCTGGGCTCCACCCTGGTGTGACCTCCACTTGGATATGCTCAGCATCCTACGTGACTTTGCTGCATAGAACCCAAACAACAAAAGGAATACAACTGGACTCTCAGCTCTACAGCTTGAGCTGCAGGTCTCCAGTTTTTTCCTTTTTTTTCCCCAGTCAAAGCACAAGAGAAACAGATTTGCCCAATTTTGATTCGTGTGAATACAATTTCATCAGTGAATCTGCCATGAGGCAGCTCAGAAAGCCAGGTCAGGTGTTTGTGTGTGTAACACTATTTTTGTCCCTTGAAGTCAAGCAACAACTCTCAAGAGAGCTAGAAAACCTTAGTTTCCTCCAAAGCTGGAGCACTGCAGCAACAACAGCACGACAGCTCCAGTTTTACTCAGCAAGGAGTTTGTCCAATGCAAACTGCAGTCCTCTGGTCTTGGTACCACTTCTGGAACACAGCTCTGCTCTCCTGAGGTCTGATGGTTGCTGCACTAGAAGCCTTTGCTATGGCTACCTAAGCTGTGGGAGAACTCTTGGAAGTGATAAAAGACATGCAAGTGCACTGAGATTAAGGATCCTGTTGTAACCAGAGCTTTTGAAAAGCCAAAGAAACAAAATGCATTGGGCAGGCAGATCTTTCCACTCAATCAAGTAAAAAAAAAAATTCAAATCTTTCCCCTGGAGCACTGGGATACGACTGGCATACAAAATATCCAGTGTCTCAAAGTCACATTTTACCCACTATTTTGCAATAAACTGTTAAGTAATTCCAAATCATTTATACTAATGGAATGTGGGAGCTACTGCAAAACACTCCTGAGGAACAGGCGGAGAGCTTCATCTGCAAGCACTTTTGGCAACTTGCAAAAACTTCACTGTCTCTGAAATTTATGGTTCATGTCAGTACCATGGCTCTGGCAAGCACATTCCCCACTATTTCCAAACGTTTGGTTCAAAATAACTTTTCTCAATCAAGAAAATTTGGAGAACTGTTTTAGCTAAATTGCTGTATTGCTTCAATCAGAAGCTTTTCAGAGCTCAGCCTGTACCTATTTCACGTTGCCCCAGCTACAATCTGAAGACTTGCGAAGAGGCAAACTCACTAGTGCCAAGATGATGACACCATCACAATTAGTGATGAAAAAAGTGAGGTAGGAAGTGATCTTCTGTATAAACAGTTAAGCAGTCAAAGCATGCATTTGATTAACAGGAAACAAAGAAAATGTGACTCAGCCTAGAGAAAATAAAGCTCTCAAGTAAAGCACTCTAGATGTTTTCCTTCACAACAGCCAAAACCAGACTTTTCAAAGGCAATAACCACTTCCCAGAGCCAGGCTTTTACCTGCAAGTTGCTGCTCTGGAAAGTGCAGAGCAAAGACTGAAGCAGTACAGAATCAGACCTCTGGGCAGGCGAGCATTTCCTCCACCTTCTCATCTACAGAACTGATGCCTGCAATAGCAAATCTCCAGCCCCTGCCTCAACCTTCCCTGTTCACAGGGAAACCAGAGGTGACCAGGGCACTGCCCTTCTCCCAGCCACTCTTTTCTGAAGCTACAGGGTCAAGTACACAATAAGGCTTCTGTATCAGCCACAGGAAAATTTATAGCAATTGGATTTACAGAACACAACAAGATTATACACCAGACTCATCAAAGAATTTAACAAAAACAAACGAGAGTAGTAAGGAGTTTTGCAGGTCCCTCTGGGACACACTGACTTCTACAAAATTTAAGTCCAAAGACAGCCTCCTTGGTATCAGAATATGCCATTCCAGTTCATGCTTGGAGAAAGATTTCTTAAAAAAAGAGCAGAATAGAACTGACTTACTTGTCTAGAATGAAATACAAATCAAATCCTCCGTAACAGGCTGGACCACCATTCTCTCTCTTTCCACCTTGTCCATCACAGGCTAGCATAAAAATTGCTAGGAAGAGACATTTGAAGCCAAATCTCAAGATGCTTTGCCTTGCAATGGCCATTATATCCAGAGAGGAGGAGAAAAAGCAATCTCTTCTTCCAAGGCTCCTTTATTTCATAGGTTTCTCCACAAAAGCCATCCAATGACCTTTAAATGTAAATATCTATATTTTAATCCTTAAAACTCCACTTGCAAGAGTTGTCCTCAGGAATTGCAAGACTTTCCCCCTTGTTTCCCTTGCACTTCTGTTTCTTGGTTTCAGATTTCAAGATGCACAATACTGTATTTCACTTTTTTTTTTTTTTAAAGGGACTTGACCCTCAGTCTCACTTGCAGCTCTCTGAAAGCAGCACCATTGTTTCGCGAGAGAAGGAGCAGCTTCCTAACAAAACTCGCTTTGTCACAGACTTCAGAAAATACAGGGAGGGTTTGAGGTTTTTCCCCTTCCTTAATTATTATTGTTATTATTAAGGATGGTTAAGTTTTATTTTTCCTCAGCAAAAAAAGCTCAGAGGATGCCACCTTGTGGCAAAAACGCGAACTGACTGGAGTCTGGTTTTCAGCACAGCCCAAAGCACAAGACCCGCAGGTATCACCCTGGGTTTGCTCACAGCAGTCACACAGCCCTGTGTACAGACATCTGTGCTTCCCACTTAGGCAGTAACTGAATTAAAAAACCTTTTAAACCCTGCAGGAGCTTCACCAAAGTGACAAACCCAGTAGGTTTCATCCTTTGTATTGACTCAGTCCTGAGAATAACTGAGCCTATGAAACAGGCTTTCCAAACAGGCTTTCCTCTCTTTGCTGGCTCTCTTTGCTTTTACCTAAAGCCTCCCTCTTCCAAGAAAGCTTGCTAGAAAACATAACTTCAGACACACTTGTTTTTTCTGTCTCCTTTCCTGAACAGCACCACAAAGTCCAAAACCTGAGCAGGACAAGTAAAAAGAAAGAGCTTTCCTCAGTCACAGAGATGCACACACCAGCAAAAGCTGCAAGCAGAGACTTCCAGCCTGGCCCCTGCCATCCTCTCAGGCTAAAGCAAGGTACTTGTTCTCCCAGTACTAATTACTGGTTATTGGAGCAGCTTCAGGGGTGTTGCATCAACTGTGGGGGGGTCCAGGTCAGGTTTCTGATGGGATGCAAGTTCACTTGATTCAGGCTTTCAAGCTGATCTGCATTGCTTACAGATTTAAATGGTTCTTATAAAAATTCTTAGCAAAAGTAAACAATCTGAGGAATGATGAGGAAAAGCAGAAGAACAGGTTTCAAGGGAAAATGATAAACAGCATGATTTGCTTTTGTGAAGAGCTAACAGTTCTGGGAGAAACAGGGTGTGTTTTACCTTTGGTGTGAAAGATGAAAGATTAGAGATTAAAGATGCAGGTCAGATGTAGTATAGGACAGCACCATGTAGGTTTTGTGAGCACCCATTTGGGCATCTTTGCCAGTGGTTCCCTTTGGTTCACAAATCTGAGCTGCCTGATGGATCATGGCTTGTACTGAGAACTCAAACCTCAGCAAGCTGTTACAGCAGCCTGCATGGATGACTGAGGGGTAACAACTTTTCTGTGCTAATCAATATTAGGAATTCCTTCCCTGTCTTCAGTGAAGACATGGCCTTCAAGTCAGAGGGTGTAAATCAGCACAGCTCTGCTACTGTGAGCAGTTGCTCTGCTATGTGTGGTGCAGGACAATGAGCATCTCCGGGTACGAGTTGAGTGCATTGACATTGCAATTGTACAACGTGTAACTCAAGGCTGACACCCAGTGTCCAAGAAGGCTTTTTTCTTCCCTGGATTACTCAAATTTTCCAAGGAATCAAGAACTCCCTTAACTTTTGCTTTTGTCTGACTTTATTTGCCTCTGCTGCACAATTAAGTGCATTAAAATGCACATACTGCTACCAAAATTTTCTTTCCAAGGAGAGGGAATTGAATAGAGAAATGCCTCTAAGAGGGCAAAGTTGAGCATCACAAGAACTGAAAGGTTGGGTTAGGATAGTCTTTAGTTACTGAAAATAAGTGAAAATAAACGACTATCTGTCTCAATTGCTATGATGATGTGTACTAATCCAGATAATCCAGACAATTTGCTTTTTCCCAAAAGGTGCCTAAGTGAACTTTAGATCCTTCCAAACTGGTGCAGAATAAAGCCTCTGGGGATCAGGGAAGAGGGCACTAAAAACTAAGGGATGTTCCACGACTGATATTCTTCTGAAACACAGACTTGTATTTCCCTGGATGAGCCAGGGCATTCTGCCCTTATGTTAGGAAATAGTTGGGCTTGATCTTAATAGGCTTGAGTGGCAGGAACCTCCCCTTACTAAAGCTTAAGTGTTTCAAAGGCCTGCTCCTTTTGAAAACTTCTACCTTAATTCCTCTGTGAACTTCTTTACCTCCAGATGCTAGGGACTTGCATCCTGCATAATGACAGTGTACTGATTAGGTAAGAAATTTGGACTCAGCTGTCCCTCTGCAGGACTGAGGAGGGGAAAATTGTCCCAACAGGCCAAGATGAACACATCCTCCCAGAACCAACCTGTTTAAAATAAAGCAGGTTACATCTGACAGAAAGCTTGATGTACTCTACTTCAAAGTAGAGAGGGACTTGTTTCTCTTTAGCCTGGAGATGACAAATCTGACATAAAGACTTTGTCAAATCTCTGCTGAGCTTTTCAAAAAGCCTCAAAAGGGGCAGAAGAAATGCCCCCCAACAGTATTGCTGGATGTGTTCTTATATGATAAAGGGAACAATAATGAGAAAACAACCAGAGTTCATCCATGCTAAAGGTCTTTAATGGAAAGATAAGGTCAACAATTGATCTGTTTCAGCATCCAAATCATCAGGAGCAACCTCTCAAAACAGGAGATGCAGGGAAGAACAGCATCGGGGTGGGCATCGTGCAGCAGCTCTCAAGCATCTGTACTTGGCTCAGGGAAAGGAAGACACTGAGCCCTTGACAGGGATGTTGGCATCAATATTGATATTGGTACGGCAATACTGGAGCTCCACAACTCCCAGGACATCAAGTCTGGTGCATGATTGACTGTAAGTGTTTTCGAGTCCTTTAAAAACAGGGAAAAGAAAGAGTAAATGGTTATGGCCCCCCCCAGCAGGAGTGCTGCTTTACACTGGTCTCTGGAGCAAGAGCTGGCAAGCAATGTTTGTGATGAGTACTGCAACAGAAATATTTTCTCTGTGTCAGTGCAAGATGCTTTTGCAGTCCCCAAAGCCTGAAAGGAGCAGTAAGGATTTTGATGGGGCCACTCATGGAAGTTGTGACTCAGCACTGCTCCAGTCCTGCTCTGCAGAGATACTGAACCCTTCCTGCATCTCCTGAGGCTCTTGATGTGTGTCCATCTCTAGATGGACCAGCAGCTTGTGCCCATTATCCCTTCAGAGGGGAAAAGAAGCCAGCTTGATTAGAGCCAGAATTCCTTGGCTTGCACTCACCATAAGTTTCAGTGGCCACGTAGGTGGGGAGTCCTCTGCACATGGAAACGACTTTTTGTCCATAAGCCTGGA
Organism: Calypte anna; assembly: GCF_003957555.1. Classification (NCBI taxonomy): domain Eukaryota; kingdom Metazoa; phylum Chordata; class Aves; order Apodiformes; family Trochilidae; genus Calypte; species Calypte anna. Next base: position 4,906,320 of record NC_044267.1, read on the forward strand.
GGTTTTGGACAGGTCCCTGGACCTGGAATGTGATCTGCTTGGCAGGTTGTCCTGGGAAGAGCAGGTTCTAAGGATAAATAAGAGAAAAGATCAGTGCCTTAATCCACTTAATGCTTGGCACATTCCTGTTTCTGGAATGGTGACTCAGAGCTTGGTGAGTTCTCCCAAGCGTGTTTAGTTCAGTCTTTGGATCCACTGTGAGACTGTGGGGCTGTTGGCAAGGAATTTCTTACCCTGTTGGAATCAGCCAGCTGAGGAAGTGAATTAAAGCTGGGCATCTCTGCTCTGTTCATGACAGAAACGTAGCAAGCTGCCTGCACTTTGGTTGCAATGAAGCCCTGTAAAATGAAATTATGGACAAGTAGGAATTCAGGTTTTCTTTAGGATCAAGTCTGTATTAAAGGAAGGGAATAATTGCAGGGAGTTTTTATGCCACAACTTAGACCCAGACTGAAAGAATAGTGAAGCAGGCCCTGGTATTTGTTCAGCTTTATAGGAGCTCGCCTCCTTGTCTGTTTTCTGAGGCAGCTCCTGGCCACTCACAGATTCATAGTTCCAGATGGTTTTCCATGACCTGAAGCTGTTCTGCTGCTCAATGGTGGCCACACGAAACTGCCTGTTGATGAGCAGAATTTGTAAGCCTCCATTGACAGTGACTTGCTTGGTGATAGTTTGGGATTGCACCGGGTTTATGACCTGAGGGAGTCCCTCCTGGTCCTGAAACTAGAACACAAAATTAAGATGGCTTTGAGTCTCCCCAGTTAGTCAGTCAGCCCCCCCAAAGCTGTAGAAATTCACTGCTCCAGAGAAAAAGGGCTGGGCCACAGGGAGCCCCTCACATGTTGTCTACTCACATATTGAGCAAGGGCTGGAACCAGCCAGAGTCCAAGGAGGACGGTAGCCACAATCTGAAATGGAAATGGAAGAGTCAAGTGTGACTGCAGGCCTGGCTGACACTCGTGGTCATAACCATCCTCGAGCCTCTTTCCTGATCTGCTGCTGAGGTGTTCCCCTAAGAACAGTCACCTGTGCTTTTCCCTCGAATTGAAGGTATTTAAGTTTTGTCTCCTCAGGCATTACAAGCAAGTGGCTGACCCATTAGAGCACTGCTGTGCTTTAGCAGAAGCACTGGCAAAAATCAGCATGGATTAGGCCTCCTCTAGATGGAATAATGTCATCGTTAGGCTGTCCAAGAAATCCTTACTGCTACATCTGAGTTGTTAGCAGTGTCTGAGTTTCCTGGTCTGGAGGAGAACAGTCTCCTCTGAGAATACCTTCCTTTGCTCTAGACAGACAGAAGCACTCCTGAGGGATCAAGACAATGGTGTTGAATCAAAGGTTTAGTTTATGAGGAAAAAAAGCATCATGCATACTCACAGTGAACTTCATCTTGACTGCAGAGCTGATGCTTGTGCAGATGGAGTGAACACTGTTCCCCGTCCACCTTATATACGATTTCAGAATGAGGTGTGGAATGGTTAAGTGTGGAAATCAAATTATTTGGCAATTTGTATCCCTGTCTGCATGTCACTGAAATCTGTTTCCTGCTGTAACCACTTCAATTAACGAGGAATTTGTAGTTCTGCAAAGTTTGACCTTCCAGGCTCTGATAGTTATCAGATAAGAAGCCATTTGCAGGGGAAAAATTAAATATATTTCACAGTAACTTTCTGCCATGGACTAATTGCTTTTGAAATTCCACATCACACTTAAGACCAGAGATTGCCGAGTGTTTAAAACAAAGAAAAGCCTTGCAGCTGACTGAATAAGAGCCTTTGTACCTTCCCAAATGTACTGTGTGTTACCACAGGGCCCACCAAAATACATGGCCCCAGTACAGCAATGCCATTGAGTATTGTTCTGCAGTGCCTTGGCAGCTCCAGCTGGAATATTACATAGGTGTGCACGTCTGTGAGGGTCTCTTTGTAATTTTAGGTGGCAAATTTAATTGTTTTTCACCTTGCCTCCTCTTGTGTTCTGTGTTCCGATGTAAATGCTTCTTGAAAGAGTGAAATCATCCAGTTAGGGAGGTTTTTGAATACTTGGGTGTCGTGTCAAATTGCTCAGCTTAGTTTTTTGTGTAACCCAAGTCTGTGTGGCAGGGAATCACTGTGAAGCTGTGATTATTTTAAAATTACTTAAACTTAAAGGGTCCCTTTCTCTAGATTGACTTTGCTTCTTTGTTTCAGTGGGAATTCCCTGTCTTCTGTCAAGCTGTAGTTGTTACTGTAGGACACATGGTTATCTGAACATTTCATGGCATAAAAAGTGCTTGTGGCTTTAGCATCCTAAGGTGTAATGTGGTAATAAAAATGTGACTCTATGGAATCAGTGTGCTTGGAGCTACTGTAGAGAAGCTGGACCAGGCTATGATATGGTTTTTGTGCACTCCAATTGAAATTTTATTTCACGTCCCATTGTCAGGCGATAGGATAAGTGAAGAGTGCTGTGCCTGTTTTATCTCAGGGAAAAAGCATCCTGAAGTTGGAAAAGAATAGGGGGGTTTATCTCATGAAACTCCCAGAGAAGTGGAATGGCATCTTTGTTCAGATTCTGCACTGGTTGCTTTTACTTGAGGTTCTGAATATGTTTGGGTGCAGCTTTTCTTTGCTTTTTCTCTCAGTTGAGTATCAAGGAGCCAAAACTGTTTTCCTGAGCAGAGCAGGCTGATTCATCCCCTAGGTCAAGTAACTTTTGGCTGTTTCTGCTGGGCAAAGTGTCGGTCAGAGACAGAGGTTTTGGAAACCTTTGGAATGGCAACTAAAGGGCTTGGGAGGGAGGAGGGGAGGTGAAGTTCTGGTGTGTTTCAGACAGGCTCAGTTACTGAAGTGGTAGTTGTAGATGAAGAAACCCCAAACTGCATTTACTACATGTATTAATTCTCTTATTTGCAGCTTGATTTCTGGGTTGATCAGAGCAAGGCTGCATCTGTCTCCTTGTCCCTGCCCATATTGAATTGCAATGCTTAGTTTATAAATGAAACCTTGTAGCATGTAGTATGGTAATGAGAAGTTAAAATGAAAATAAGCCTATTTCTGTAAATCTAGACTTGAGAACATATTATCTTCAGTATGGTTATGCAGCAGGTGTAGCAGCAATTCCTTTTAGTAGAGATGAATAATTGCTCAAGGCAGCATGTGAAATCCCAGAGGGAGAATGCACAGGCTGGGGCTGGAACACCAAACTTGGGATTCTGCAGGAACATTAACTTTGTGGAATTGCTTGCACTTTTTTACAGGATTAGGAAAAACACAGCACAGAGCAGTGTAGGGTAATGATCAATTTTACTGATGCAAAAGAGCCTCCACAGAGGGCAGAAGAGGAGACAGAGAAATGATTGAAAATGTGATGGAGAGAGGATTGTCAAGGAGAAAAGTCTTGTTTCTTGGGTAGACTTGTGTGAGCTGTCTTTGTCAAAACGTCACCAGGAATAATTAATGGCAGTAATAGACGGGCAGTTGATTAATGTCAACTTTCAAACATGCAACATCTTGCATTAAGAAGTTTGATCCTGAAAGGAAAGGAAAAACTGATTAGATTTGGGTTGAAAAAATAAGAGAACAATGTAGCTGAAATTCTTCCAACTTAATGTTGGAAATGTACCAGGAAATACTATTTCAAAATGGAACAGATCTCTCTAAGCTTACACTTCAATCAGTTGTTAGTTCAGTCTTTTTTTAATTAATCAAAGCTGCTAAATGTGTTCCAGAACCCACTTGTTCAACAGAAGTGTATCCTGTTTAAATAGGGCATGAAACAAAGTTTATAGTCTTGCTGTGCTTCCTAAGTTCCTTAAATAAAAAGGTAATCTGTAAGTCATTATAAACAACACCAAAAAATGAGAGACATTTCATCCTCATCTCCAGTGGTTCTCAAGAAGGTTTTCATGTGACTACATGTAAGAGGATAACCCATTTACAACAAGCTTACTTTTAACAGTGAAAATATCTTATTAGCTTTTTGGAAGTCCTGTTGGAACTTGAAACATCAGGTTTTGTGGTTACCTGCAAGCACCACTGTGCAAAGGCTAAAGGTGTTGAGAACAACTGTCATATTCCTATTTCACTTGGCAGTTGTCTTCGTCCATCAGGTTAAAAAACCCCAATATTTTAATATCAAAATTAATATCTCAGGTAATGATTTATGAACCCTGATGACAAAACCAGTAAAATATCATATATCCTTCATTTATAAAAGGAAATATTTTTTTCTTCTCACTCCAAAAAAGGTTTTGTAAAACCTCAGAGGGAGCGAAAGCTTTCATTATTTAGAACACAAATGGCACAGTTTATACTTTGGAGCATCATTTTCCCAAACAAGGACCCCTATTAATTTATTCTTTGCTACCCCGTCATAAGAAATATCACAGCATTTTCAGGCACAGACAAACTAGCTATAATAAAGAGTAAAGAAAACATCAGTAAGTTACTACACATAGCAGCCTATGCATAAGCTTTGTTGATCCTTTTGGAAAATACCAGGTTAGAAGATAAGTTTTCTTCTAGAGTCACATTACTTGTTAAAATTAAAGGGGTCACCTGAAAAACAAAAACACCAAACAACAAAGCCAAACATTAAAATATGTTTCCTCTCTTGACTTTGAGGCCCAGGAACACTGATCAGATTTCCTCTGTTAGCTCAATCATTATTGAAATTAACCTTTTGATAATTGTCCAGGGAAAAACAAAACAAAAAAGCAGCAGCAGATATCACAGAATCACAGACTGGCATGTCTGTGGAAAAAAAAAATAAAAAAATGTGGGAGTATCTCTGTGGAAGGCACAGAGGCTCTTCCTACATGTCCCTGGCAGATTCAGGATAGGCAGCAAGTTCTGTCTGACCAGCCTGGCTGCTTTGTGCAATGCAGTGACTGCATCAGTGTGCAAGGGAAGTGAGAGGATGTCATTGCCTTCTGCAAGCCCTTTGACAAGACTCCCCACAGTATCTTTTTAAGTTGGAAAGATACAGATGTGATGGGTGGGCTGTTCTATGGATAAGGAGTTGGATGGATGGTCACATCCAGAGGGTAGTGGTCAGTGGCTCCATGCCAGATGGACATGGGTGACAAGTGGTGTCCCTCAGAGGTCTCTACTGGGACCAGTGCTGTTTAGTGTCTCCATTGACAGGGAGATTGAGCCCAGCCTCAGTCAGTTTGCTGGTGACACTGTGCAGACTGGTGTGGTTGGCAAGCCAGAGGGATGGGATGTCATGCAGAGGGACCTGGACAAGCTGGAGAAGTGGGCTTCTGAGTTTCCACAAAGCCAAGTGCAAGGTCCTGCCTCTGGACAGAGGCAATCCTCATTATCTATAGATGCTGGGGGATGATGTGATTAGAGAGCAGCCCTGAGGAAAGGGACTTGGGGGTACTGGTGGAGAAAAAGCTGGGCATGAGCCATAGGACAAGGGGCAATGGTTTAAAACTAAAACAGGGCTTTAATGGTCTTAAACTAGAGCAAATTTAGATTAGATACTGGGAAGTTCTTTACTATGAAGGTGGTGAACCACTGCAGCAAGTTGCCTAGAGAGGTGGTGAAGGCCCAACTCTGGATCAATTCCTGCCTGAATATTTTGTGTGCATCTTTGAAGGACAGTTTCATGCACCTGAGAGCTGTGATGCCTACATCCAGTCCTTTCTATACACTCGAAAAGATGGCAGAGTCTTTACAACACACTAACTCTCTAAATCCTACAGGTTAGATTGCTCTTCCATTAAAAAAGGAAAATTGACTGTATCTTCCTTTTTTCTTTCTACCTTTCATGCCATGAGAAACAAGATTTTGAAGCAGACACAATTTTCCCCAAAAAGGGCAAGGAAGGTTTTCATTCTGTAGGACTTCCTGTTAATGTCCACACTCTGATGCTTGCCAGAGGTGTATCTGGGTGTCCCCTCTGTTGAGCTTTTCAAAGAGCCTCAAAAGGGGCAGAAGAAATGCCCCCCAACAGTATTTCTGGATGTGTTCTTATATGGTAAAGGGAACAGTAATGAGAAAACAACCAGAGTTCATCCATGCTAAAGGTCTTTAATGAAAAGATAAGGTCAACAATTGATTTGTTTCAGCATCCAAATCATCAGGAGCAACCTCTCAAAACAGGAGATGCAAGGAAGAACAGCATCGGGGTGGGCATCGTGCAGCAGCTCTCAAGCATCTGTACTTGGCTCAGGGAAAGGAAGATACTGAGCCCTTGACAGGGATGTTGGCATCAATATTGATATTGGTACGGCAATACTGGAGCTCCACAACTCCCAGGACATCAAGTCTGGTGCATGATTGACTGTAAGTGTTTTCAAGTCCTTTAAAAACAAGAAAAGGAAAAGAAAGAGTAAATGGTTATGGCCCCCCCAGCAGGAGTGCTGCTTTACACTGGTCTCTGGAGCAAGAGCTGGCAAGCAATGTTTGTGATGAGTACTGCAACAGAAATATTTTCTCTGTGTCAGTGCAAGATGCTTTTGCAGTCCCCAAAGCCTGAAAGGAGCAGTAAGGATTTTGATGGGGCCACTCATGGAAGTTGTGACTCAGCACTGCTCCAGTCCTGCTCTGCAGAGATACTGAACCCTTTCTGCATCTCCTGAGGCTCTTGATGTGTGTCCATCTCTAGATGGACCAGCAGCTTGTGCCCATTATCCCTTCAGAGGGGAAAAGAAGCCAGCTTGATTAGAGCCAGAATTCCTTGGCTTGCACTCACCGTAAGTTTCAGTGGCCACGTAGGTGGGGAGTCCTCTGCACATGGAAACGACTTTTTGTCCATAAGCCTGGAGGTTTTGGACAGGTCCCTGGACCTGGAATGTGATCTGCTTGGCAGGTTGTCCTGGGAAGAGCAGGTTCTAAGGATAAATAAGAGAAAAGATCAGTGCCTTAATCCACTTAATGCTTGGCACATTCCTGTTTCTGGAATGGTGACTCAGAGCTTGGTGAGTTCTCCCAAGCGTGTTTAGTTCAGTCTTTGGATCCACTGTGAGACTGTGGGGCTGTTGGCAAGGAATTTCTTACCCTGTTGGAATCAGCCAGCTGAGGAAGTGAATTAAAGCTGGGCATCTCTGCTCTGTTCATGACAGAAACGTAGCAAGCTGCCTGCACTTTGGTTGCAATGAAGCCCTGTAAAATGAAATTATGGACAAGTAGGAATTCAGGTTTTCTTTAGGATCAAGTCTGTATTAAAGGAAGGGAATAATTGCAGGGAGTTTTTATGCCACAACTTAGACCCAAACAGAAAGAATAGTGAAGCAAGCCCAGGTATTTGTTCAGCTTTATAGGAGCTCGCCTCCTTGTCTGTTTTCTGAGGAAGCTCCTGGCCACTCACAGATTCATAGTTCCAGATGGTTTTCCATGACCTGAAGCTGTTCTGCTGCTCAATGGTGGCCACACGAAACTGCCTGTTGATGAGCAGAATTTGTAAGCCTCCATTGACAGTGACTTGCTTGGTGATAGTTTGGGATTGCACCGGGTTTATGACCTGAGGGAGTCCCTCCTGGTCCTGAAACTAGAACACAAAATTAAGATGGCTTTGAGTCTCCCCAGTTAGTCAGTCAGCCCCCCAAAGCTGTAGAAATTCACTGCTCCAGAGAAAAAGGGCTGGGCCACAGGGAGCCCCTCACATGTTGTCTACTCACATATTGAGCAAGGGCTGGAACCAGCCAGAGTCCAAGGAGGACGGTAGCCACAATCTGAAATGGAAATGGAAGAGTCAAGTGTGACTGCAGGCCTGGCTGACACTCGTGGTCATAAGCATCCTCGAGCCTCTTTCCTGATCTGCTGCTGAGGTGTTCCCCTAAGAACAGTCACCTGTGCTTTTCCCTCGAATTGAAGGTATTTAAGTTTTGTCTCCTCAGGCATTACAAGCAAGTGGCTGACCCATTAGAGCACTGCTGTGCTTTAGCAGAAGCACTGGCAAAAATCAGCATGGATTAGGCCTCCTCTAGATGGAATAATGTCATCGTTAGGCTGTCCAAGAAATCCTTACTGCTACATCTGAGTTGTTAGCAGTGTCTGAGTTTCCTGGTCTGGAGGAGAACAGTCTCCTCTGAGAATACCTTCCTTTGCTCTAGACAGACAGAAGCACTCCTGAGGGATCAAGGCAATGGTGTTGAATCAAAGGTTTAGTTTATGAGGAAAAAAAGCATCATGCATACTCACAGTGAACTTCATCTTGACTGCAGAGCTGATGCTTGTGCAGATGGAGTGAACACTGTTCCCCGTCCACCTTATATACGATTTCAGAATGAGGTGTGGAATGGTTAAGTGTGGAAATCAAATTATTTGGCAATTTGTATCCCTGTCTGCATGTCACTGAAATCTGTTTCCTGCTGTAACCACTTCAATTAACGAGGAATTTGTAGTTCTGCAAAGTTTGACCTTCCAGGCTCTGATAGTTATCAGATAAGAAGCCATTTGCAGGGGAAAAATTAAATATATTTCACAGTAACTTTCTGCCATGGACTAATTGCTTTTGAAATTCCACATCACACTTAAGACCAGAGATTGCCGAGTGTTTAAAACAAAGAAAAGCCTTGCAGCTGACTGAATAAGAGCCTTTGTACCTTCCCAAATGTACTGTGTGTTACCACAGGGCCCACCAAAATACATGGCCCCAGTACAGCAATGCCATTGAGTATTGTTCTGCAGTGCCTTGGCAGCTCCAGCTGGAATATTACATAGGTGTGCACGTCTGTGAGGGTCTCTTTGTAATTTTAGGTGGCAAATTTAATTGTTTTTCACCTTGCCTCCTCTTGTGTTCTGTGTTCCGATGTAAATGCTTCTTGAAAGAGTGAAATCATCCAGTTAGGGAGGTTTTTGAATACTAGGGTGTTGTGTCAAATTGCTCAGCTTAGTTTTTTGTGTAACCCAAGTCTGTGTGGCAGGGAATCACTGTGAAGCTGTGATTATTTTAAAATTACTTAAACTTAAAGGGTCCCTTTCTCTAGATTGACTTTGCTTCTTTGTTTCAGTGGGAATTCCCTGTCTTCTGTCAAGCTGTAGTTGTTACTGTAGGACACATGGTTATCTGAACATTTCATGGCATGAAAAGTGACTCTATGGAATCAGTGTGCTTGAAGCTACTGTCGAGTAGCTGCACCTTGCTGTGGTTTTTTTGTGCTGTCCAGTTGAAATTTTTGCTGTGAGATTGAACTGTAGCATGTGTCATCCCTATCCAGAAGAATCTGTACCCTGATATTCCCTGCCCAGGAGATTATGGTTCCTTCTTTAATCCCTCTAGGGCTGTCCCAATTTCCCTGCAGGGCTGCTGTTCCCTTTCCCTGCATGGCTGGGACTGCTGGGGATGTGAGATAATGCTCCAGCATGGACTTCCTCATGTCAGATCCCTGCTCACTTGAGGTACTTTAAATCATCATCTCTTTCAGAGCCTGGCCTGCAGTCTTCAAGAGCTCAAGGGTCCCCAGAAAGCCATGTCCCAGTGACACATCATGGGATAAGTGAAGAGAGCTGTGTCTGTTTTATCGCTGGAAAACTCAGTGTGAAGCTGGAAGAGAAGAGGGGATTTTCTCCCAAAACAGTTTTCCTGAACAGCTCAGACTGCTGTGTCCTCTACTTTGAGTAACCCTTGAGTGTTCCTGCATGGGTAAAGTGTGGAGTTTCTCCTTCGAATGCCAACCAAGGAAGGAGGGGAGGTGAAGTTCTGATGTGTTTCAGACAGGCTCAGTTACTGACGTGGTAGTTGTAGATGAAGAAACCCCAAACTGCATTTACTACATGTATTAATTCTCTTATTTGCAGCTTGATTTCTGGGTTGATCAGAGCAGTAGTAGATCTTTCCTTGTCCCTGCCCATATTGAATTGCAATGCTTAGTTTAAAAATGAAACCTTGTAGCATGTAGTATGGTAATGAGAAGTTAAAATGAAAATAAGCCTATTTCTGTAAATCTAGACTTGAGAACATATTATCTTCAGTATGGTTATGCAGCAGGTGTAGCAGCAATTCCTTTTAGTAGAGATGAATAATTGCTCAAGGCAGCATGTGAAATCCCAGAGGGAGAATGCACAGGCTGGGGCTGGAACACCAAACTTGGGATTCTGCAGGAACATTAACTTTGTGGAATTGCTTGCACTTTTTTACAGGATTAGGAAAAACACAGCACAGAGCAGTGTAGGGTAATGATCAATTTTACTGATGCAAAAGAGCCTCCACAGAGGGCAGAAGAGGAGACAGAGAAATGATTGAAAATGTGATGGAGAGAGGATTGTCAAGGAGAAAAGTCTTGTTTCTTGGGTAGACTTGTGTGAGCTGTCTTTGTCAAAACGTCACCAGGAATAATTAATGGCAGTAATAGACGGGCAGTTGATTAATGTCAACTTTCAAACATGCAACATCTTGCATTAAGAAGTTTGATCCTGAAAGGAAAGGAAAACCTGATTAGATTTGGGTTGAAAAAATAAGAGAACAATGTAGCTGAAATTCTTCCAACTTAATGTTGGAAATGCACCAGGAAATGCCATTTCAAAACAGAGCTGGACTTTTTAGACCAATCTAAGAACCAGATGGCATTTTGAATCTCACAGTTGTGCTGTGGCAGGACAAGGGCAGCCACGTGTTGTAAATACCAGACATTGCCTAAAACACTCACGGCTTGAGCCCAAGACCTTCCTGAGGAAGCCTGGTCTCCAGGTGCCTGCAGGAGAGGGACACTGCTGCTTTTTCTTACCTACACATTTCCCAGTTTATAAAAAGTGCTGGGAATTCACAGGATTTCAAAAATCAACTTGCTTGTGTTCACTGAGGTCTCTATCATCTGGTTGGTGTTTCCTGGAGGTGTTCAGAATGCTGTTACTGCCACACTCACCAGCAGCTGGGTAAGCCAGGTAGGAAGGAATCCCTCTGCACAGAGCCTGGATGCGTTTTCCGTATGGGCGCAAGCTCTGGAGTCTGTTTGATGAGATAAAGAAGTGATTCCCTCCAGGTGGAAGTGGCTGAGGACCAAAGCCCTAAGCATCAGAGAGAAAACAGCATTTAGAAAAAAACAAGCTGGAGTTCTGAGCCCCTGTGCCCATCTCTGATAATGGGGAAGGGGTGAATCAAGTGTAACTCTTGAAAGACAAAGTTTGTAGAGTGAGTCAGCCCTGCTGAGAGCCTTGTCTCTAGTTCTTGGAGCCTCTTCTCTTCTCTAGGGAAGGAACACTTTTTTTTTTTGAGGCAAGGGTTTAGCTTTGTCATTGATGTCCTTTACTGTCCTACCTCATCTCCTTGAGGAGCTGCAGGAAACTCTTGAGGGAGGAAAGCCCTCCTGTCCATTTTAGAAATGATACAGGTGTTTCTGGAAAATACCTTGGTTGCAGCGTAGCCCTGTTAAAGTCAGAACACACTTTTTAAGCATCTCTTTTAAAAATTTTCAACTTTTGTTGAAATTTTTGGCTCTTCATTTGATTTTCAAACTCTAGTGGCAGCCACTTACAGAGGCGAAGTCCCAGACAGATTTCCAGTCCCCAGAGCTCTCCTGTGCGTTGGTGATGACCCCGATGTCAGTCAGAGGGTGATTGGGTTGCCAAGTCTTCCTGTTCTAATTATTGAAACAGTTTAGAGGAGGTAAGAAGCAAGTTTTGTGGATTCTCAGTAGTCTTTCTCTCAAGAAAGCCGTAGCTCCAGTAACCATGTTTGGGGGAATTATTACACTTAGAGGTCTGATGAAAGGGAAGAGAATTTCTGGCCATTGAGGGGAGGCTGGGAAGCCTTAGTCCTGTTATCAAAACCCTGACATCCAGGCTTTATCTTGGCCTGGTTTTCATGTGCCTGATGCCCCCACCTTGCAAAACCAGACAGGCTTGAACATTACTGCTCAATTCCCACCCATGCTAGAATGCCTGTTCAGAGTGGGTAGAAAAAAAGACATTATTTCATAGGGCACTGAAGAACTTCCTTTGAAGTTAAAAGCTAATCTGGTTGTTCAGAGTCAAGATTGAAAAAAAAAAAAAAAAAATTAAGGAAAGGAAAATATTGCCTTATTGCTTTTTCCTCAGAATCAGCTTAAAGGGAAAAGGTTATTTACAGTATTTCACTGTTGTTTGTGTCCATGTTAATATTCACACAGAGCTTCTTTCTCTCCACAGAATTATTTTCAGCATTCATGCTGATCTCAACACTGACTTTTTTATTTCATATCTGGCAACTGTCTTTTCCCCTATATATATCAATCACTGAAATACTTTCATGTTTATATATATATGTATATATATATAAAAATATATATGTAAGTATATATTTTAAAAACCCTAATGCAGCCTTCTGCTAAGTATCAGACTTTAAAAGACAATTTTCTTCCCAGAAACATGGTCTAGAGGCTGTAGCTGAAGGCCCTGGTTCTTATGGCAGCAGTGAATAATTGCAGGAAGCTCCAAACTTACCCAATTAGCAAGACCTGGAGCCAGGAAAACTCCAAGAAGAGAAGCAATCACAACCTGAAAGGAACATTTGAAATTCAGAAGGCTTTAACACTGTAGCTGTTAGCTGCCCTCAGGTTCTTTGCTGTCTTGAAATGGTGCTGAGCTCCTGTTGAACCCTGTGTGTAGATGCTCAGCACTTCTCTGAAGTGGGGTCTAGCTGAGTAGTAGTTAAACATGCAGAAGGATTTATTGTTAATGAGCTCCCACTGCTGGATCATCAGTTCCTGTAAATTCCTCTTACCCCTAGCAGGATACTTTGCACAGGGAAGAAGATCATTTAGGCTCAGTGGGTTGTAAAGCACACACAGGTCCATTTCAGTAAACTCCTTGGAAAAAGCTGTTCTGCAGCATTCTGTTTAAAAGAGTGAACTTTCCACCTTGAGTCTCTTGGGAGATCTCATGCCTCTCAGTACAGGGCTTGGGTGCTTTTTGTTGCTGAGATTGCTCAAAAATGCAGATCTTTTAAAAAAAATTTAATATTATTACTATGATAATTGATTTTATAATAATAACTGTTATGAGGCATTGTTCTCTTGGAGACAGTCCCTGTCATGTTGAATGTCATCTGCTTTAAAGGAGGATTTTTATGAGAAATATCTAATCTGATTTGGAGTGTTTAGCACTAACAGTTTGGAATGTCTCATGCAGTAATTTCAGGCTGCTGTAAACCCCCCTGCTTCACAGTCATGCACTCTCAGACAGCTGTGCCAAAACTCTGTAGAACTTATGGAGACTGCAGTCTTGGATATGAGCTGTGAAGGAGAGAATTTTGTCCTTCAAAGTTTACAGGTGCATCTTGCACTCCTCTCCTTTGGGTTTCAGTAGGCACACAGAGTGAAGTCACTGCCAAAAGGGACATTTCACCTGTGCAGTCCCCAGCCACTTGGCATTTTCACTCCGTAATCCCTGCATAAATCAGAAGTAACTCACCAGATGCCAAGGAAGTATCACAATAATTTTTAAAATGTCCAGCCTGAAGAGTTTTATGAGAAAGTATTACATATACTTACAGTGAACTTCATTTTGATTGTAGGCAAAGCACAGTCTGCTGGTAATTGATGTGTACTCTTACTTTTTATACAGCAATATCCCAAAGTTAAATCTCAGAATGGGTTTACCTGATTGGCACATGCCTTGTGTTCACAGAATCAGGACAGGCTTCCTGGGGAAGTGCTCACTGATAAGAGGAGGCTGAGATACCAGCCGGATTGGATTCATTCCATACCGGCGGATGAAAGGAAACTTGTCATGGCAACACAGTGTATCTTATAGTAACTTTTAAATTAAAAAAAAAAAAAAATCATGCACAGAGACGTGGTGCCGAATCAAACGTAGCGTGACGCCTTGTGCCTACGTGGCAAAGAACCCAGGCTGATATTTTATCCATAGCTGATAGGATTTTTAACCTAGCAAGGTTGCCACCTCTGTTGATTTAAAAGATGGAAGTCAGGAATCATGAGGTTGGTTCTGTATCATAGAAAGGACTGAATTCCTTTCTTAACCTTCCCTTCTGAGCTCGGTCAGCACTGCTGTCTCCAGGATCTGCCTTCCCAGCACGGCCTCTGTGTCTTCACAGAGCCTCTTCCTGAAAGTGGTCCCTGGTTATGGACTGGTTATGGACCAAGGGCTGACTCTAGGAAGGGACCATGAACCAGAGATAACCAAACATGAGTACAGGAGGAGCAGTTACAACAGGCATCTTACATCAACTGTTGTTTAGGATGTAGCTTTTAATATTTCTCTGAATTTGGTACTTACACACAGAGCTCCAGCATCAGAGCTTTTTTGCCTTGTTTGTTGTAGAAACTTTGGAAAATATTTAGTGTTTTCCTTGGCCAGTGCAATTGTCTGTGTCTCTTTGGTGAGGAATATTGTCCATTGCTCTTTAATAAACGACAGATATTTATCTGTACATAGGTAGCCTCAGATAATTTGGATTTTCTTCTTAGCTGTGTGTGTTTGAGAAGCAGCACTTTTGGAAATAAGTGCTGCTGTGCCCAGTCCAGAAGTGATTGTTGTTTAACAGCAGCTCTGTAAGTCCTGTTGTACACTAATTGCTCACTTTGCTGTAGTCCAGCAGGGGGTTGCATGATCCTCTTTGTTGACTTCAGTCTAACTGACATCTCTAAACTCCATTTTCCACTGCCATAAATTACTGAGGATCCATGGTGCATGTGCTGTCGGACAAGCCAGGAGAATCTTACTATAAGAGGCACATATGTCCTGGTCACACATATGTATGATCTGAAATAGGCATAAAAGTCTCATTTGGTATGTCACAAAACTCTTCCACAGTGTGGAAATTTCATTAATTGAGTAGTTCTCATTGAGAAACTGAACAGTAATAATGCTGATCCCCACAGTGTCATTAGCAAGGAGCTGAAAGCTCCAAAGTTTTGCCCATTCCTTCCAACAACTTGGCCATTGCTGTAATGTGTCACATTTGGAAGCCTGAATCTCCAAATCTTCTCTCAACTTCTGATTACTTGAGTATGGCAAACACCCAGCTGGAGCATTTGACATTAAGAACAGCTTACAAAACTAATTACAGGAGTAGAAACCAGGGAAAGGGACAGGAAGAAGTGCTTTTACTGTATAAGACCATGTTGTTTTTCAAGTGCAAGTTTTTCTGCCTCATTTTTAAATCTCTGCTCAAGGCATTCTGTTTTCCTACTGAATACTTATGCCACTGTGCAGCAAACTCCCAAGGCTAAGAGCTCTCCATTTTGTCAAAATAACATTTCATTTTCTGCACATTTACAAGTTCATGCGTTTTTCTAAGCCTAGCATGAATAAAACTGCTGAATTTATTTCTCAATTTGTCCTTGAAACTTGCTGTATTTTATTTAACTATGGAATGTCTTGAATTCTGCTTGACCTGTCCTTGTGCCACAGAGATTTTTCTAGAATGTGTCACCTTACCTTTATCTAGTGTGTTGCATGACCAGCTGAGTGCAAATGGAAGCATAGAGAATGTTGTTGATTTTCTGAGGTGTTGCCTCTTTCTTTACTTTTCTCCCACTACCTTCTCTGAACCTGATAACATGAATATTTATGAAAAGTATCTGAAAAAAATACCCCAAACATTAGTCACCAGAAGAGTTTATTATGATAGTATAATCTCACCTTAACTTGATTTAATCCATCTCCCCTTATGTGTTAAAATTTTTGTTTAGTAATCACATTTGAAATGAAATTGTACAATTATTCTTTTTATTTGCTTTTCAAAGTTTGTTTGTTTAAATGGTTTCTAGTGGATGACAGTGCCAATGGGTCCATTTCTTCTGGCAATTTTATTTATGTAGGTCAGGGTTAATTCTGTAGTTCTTGCTCTGCTCATATTTATGCCTGAGCATATTGATGCTTCAGAAAGCAGAAGCTTGAGCTGCTTGGCTGTTTTGTCAAATAAATGCCTGTGTGATGATACAGTGACTAATGGAAGTTAATTTAAGCTCTAGTGTTAAAGCATTTAAAACTTACTAAAACTTTTTGGTTTATTATTTGACTGCTGAAATACATGCTGAGTATTGCTGTCATATCTGTGATTTTAGAAATGATCTTTTGAGAGGAAGGGACAGAGCCAGCTTTCAGGAGGAGGGTAACATCAATCTAATCTAATTAGTCTGACTGTGCTTGTCACAATGTGATATCTGTTCACATGGGCTCTGATAAATTGCTGAGCAGCACAGGGCTGTTACACTGCAGATAACATTGCATGTGGAGTTAGGTAGAAGACAGCAAATACATGCAGTTTTCCTGCTTTCATTGAGGGCTGTTTGAGGCCTGATGACTGAGTTTACAAAAATGTGTTGGCTATTAGGTGTTCTTTTTTTGTTTAGAAGGGAACAGGCCCCATTTATGACTTTCCAATAGGAACACACAAAGGAGTGTGTTTCATCAAGGCTTTGGCACTGGCTGATGTGGAGTCACAGAGAAGGAGGAGTCCAGGTGAGATTGTAGTCACAGGAGAATGCTTCCCCTGGCAATACCCCATGGCAATACCATGAAGCCATTGACATTTCCATAAAATACAAAAAACAGTCATAGCTTCAAAGGAGGGATACTTCATTGTGCTCCTTTTGTTTTGTGTCTTTGTAAAGCACCCATTCTCTGAAGCTTCATGTCACTCCTTTGTATGATGAGGGGACTAGAAGTTGCCTCAATTGTCCTGTGAAGCACAGTTTTTATTCCTAATCACTAATTTCAATGAATATGTTACTGATCAAAAGTGGTCAGCACTTCTTGCTGAGGATTCATGAAGAGATGGTAAAATGTCTGGAGAATCAGTCAGCCCATGGTCTACATGCCAGCCACTGGTGACACAATTAGTTCTTTCCAGGATTTTCCTGCAGACCATCAGGCTGTTAGGGATTATATTTCAGAAGATAAAGTGCAGTTTGGATGAATGAATAGCAGAGTTATTCCTGATGTCATTGAATTTTGGACAATAGCCTGATTAGTATTTTTAAAATGGAATTGCCAAAAGTGGGAATTCCTCTAAAGTTTAAACCAGTAAAAAAGTAATTTGTAGTGACTGATTCTGCAAAAGCTGACTTAGTGAGTGCCTCTAACATATCGGGGTCAGGTTATCTGTACCAACCCCAAATTTAGATATGAGGCTTACTATGGTGTGGCATGTAAATAAGGACTTGTTCAGGTCATGAGAAAAAGTTCTGTCAAGTGTTTCCCACACCTGCACCAAGATATAAAAGTTGAAGGTCTCTGGGGTTTTCTTGCACTCTCACTTTCTGCAGCCTGTTGGTCTTATCTGAAAGAAAAATGAACGGATTTGTGAGTATATCCATTTTTATTGAACTCATATTTTAGAAAGTTCCTTATTTTTAAAAACAAAAAGATAGAGAAGATGATGCTTGAGTAAGTGATACAGTAATGGCACTAATAAAGTCTCTGTTTCTCTGGATTGTTCAATGGGAAGCTTGCATTTCTTGAATAGTAACCCTCTTTGGGCATCATTTGACCAAAGGGTGCAGAACTTGATTACCATGCAGAATGGTGATTTAGTTATGATTTAATAATTACAGTTATAGAGGCAAATGAAGAAGTGATGTGGCATCAAGGAGGGACTTTTGAAAAATACAAGAAATGTGATGCTTAAGTTATTCCGCATTCAGTTACAGGCAAAAGAGCCTAAGAGGAATTTTACAGTGAGGAATTGTAATTTTTTTCAACTAATACATGGTAAGTGGGTAATTTTTCAAACCAGTGCTATGGCTGCCTTCCTCAGTTCATAAAACTTCTGCCTGAAAGGGTTGTCAGGCTCTGGCCCAGGCTGGCCAGGGCAATGGAGGAGTCCCCATCCCTGAGGGATTTAAAAGCTGCTGAGGGACTGGAGTGATGGACTTGGCAATGTTAAGAGTTGGACTTGATGATCTGAAAGGTCTTTTCCAACCAAAACAATTCTATGATTCTATGAACTGGATTGGGTTTTTGTATGGCACTGCCTGGTGTTTCTGTTGAGTGAGAATGCTTCTTTCTTTCACAGGCTGCAGTTCTTTTTTTGCTGGGAGTCTTTTGGGCTCAGGCTTCTGCACTGGAAGTAAGTAGAGTGAAAAACCTTCTACTGCCTGTACTCATCTAAAATGTATTGGATCCCAGGGCAAAGGACAAAGATAATAGGAAAAATAGTACAGAAAAAACCCATCAGATGCTTATTGCTGAGTGTAGCATTTGCTGGAAGTAATAATCATATAAACCAACACCGGTGTTGGTGCTTAGTAAGAAGAAATTGGGATGGACACACACATGTCCCCTTTGCTTAATCCAGATTTTGGAGATTGTTGCAGTCTCCTGCTGGTCTCTGCTGACACACATAATGCTGGGGTGCCCCATGTTGACTCTCCTTAGCCTCCAGTGAGGGGTTGTCCCTTTCTTTCTCCCCCTGAATCTCCACCTCAAGGGCCTCCTGAGACTACCAAGTTTTTTTTAAGGGAATTTAATATTTACACAAAGCAATCAGACTTGTTTATTTGGAACAAAACATTTGTTTATATTGCACCTTTGAAACCAGCTAGATGTTGAACACTGATCTTGTGTTTTTTACCAAAGACCTTTGTCCTGCAAGAACCTGGCAGTAACTATGTCACTGGAACCATGACCATCCACAGTGACAAGCACATCGTTGATGTCCATGTCC
The DNA here is from genome assembly GCF_003957555.1 of Calypte anna. Lineage (NCBI taxonomy): Eukaryota > Metazoa > Chordata > Aves > Apodiformes > Trochilidae > Calypte > Calypte anna. The sequence continues at coordinate 4,924,863 of NC_044267.1, forward strand.
GTTCTGGGGTGTACTCCTCTGACACCATTTTTGACTATGCACGTGTAAGTAAACCTAAGCGTCTGCCTAAGCCTCTGAGGAGGTTTTTAAGCTAAGAAATTATCTTAGTGTATTCACACCTAAACTGTCCTGAAACACTGTTTTTTTGAAGGCTGTCATCACCTTTCCTCCTCCTTGTTTCACCCCTCACATGGTGTAATTTAAAAGACTTGCAGTGAAGCCTGTGGTGGCAGCTCATGACAGTGAGGAGAATGTCCCTGACCTCAAAGAGGTCAGAGCTGAGAAGGGTCTGCAGCACTCAGGTACTGCAAGTGCAGCAGGAATCTGTCAGAAAAGATACTTCCAGTCTCAGATGTTAATGTGGGAAGGCTGCTTCTATTCCCCAGAGGTGACAATGGAAATGCAGAGTCATTCCACATCAGCAGCCTCTGTAGCCACTTCAGATTTCTTCTAGATTGTCCTAAAGAGAGAATCAACTAATAGTAGTAGTAGCCATTATTAATTATGTTTTTTATCACAGGGTTATATTGCTACACGGTTATTCATACGAAATGCCTGCTTTATCATTAAAATAGACAAGGAATTCATCCCAGAGCTGGAAGAACTTGGACGCCTGGCTTTTGAAAGAAAGGTGACTTTGTAGTGAAACTGTGGGCTGTATACAAGCAAAGCAACTGTGCACGAGTTGTGTGGTGAGCTGGGGGCTCTCCTTCCTGCCTTTAAGAATGGATGTTCTTAGGAATGTCGTTCACTGCATCAGCAATGATGAAGCAGATCTGACAGGACAGTGGATTATCATTGTGACTAGAACTGCAAAGGTCCCCTGTCCCTCAAAGTAATACAATTTGGCTGGTTTTGAGATAATCTCAATGTAACATCCCACAGGCTTTTCCTTTTTTTTCTCTTGTCATGCTGATATTTTGAGCTTGACATCACTACAAATAATTTTGTTTGCAGAACAGAATTTAGAAATTTACTTTGACCAGTCTTTGACTTTCTTATTCAGACAATGTTTTCAAGAAGCTGACTGGAAGCATTGTCTGGAGATGAACTTGAGTTCTGGCCTGTTTTATGGCAGCCTGACAGGAATGCCTTGGCAGCAAAACAATTGATATAGCTTATTATGCCAGTACTAGAGCTCAGTTTTGCTGTTGGACAGAATTAATATGTATTTTTATTTCTGAACAGATAGAAAATAATTAGTTTTCTATAAGAGCTTGTTGCTTCTTCATCTGATGCTTTGTGTGAGGCGAAGGAAGGTGATTTTACATTTTGGGATTTTCTCAAGGATTATTCTAGTAGAATGAAAGCAAAGCTGCATTACTGATGATGTCTAACATTTTCTTTTCAGACAATGAGGACTGTATATTCTCCAAACAACGTGTGGGTGCAGTTTCAATCTGGCAATTCCAGGCTAGGGCATTTCAAAGATTGGCTTCTCTACGGTAAAGCCATTGAACGCCTCTGCTCGGGGCTGCCTCTCTACCAGCTGGAAAAGACTCAGCGTAAGTTACAAGATGAGAACATTCTGCTTCTGTTACAGAGCACAAGCACCTTTCTGCCCTTTAAGCCTAAGTTAACATACATCCTAGTGCCTTTGAAGCAGGAACATAACACCCTGTTCTAGAGAGGAGAGGTAAACTACCTAGCAAGTCTGAAAGGGTAAGGCTCCAGGATGCTTCAGAAAAATGTGGTGAAACACTGATTTTCATTGTTAGGCATCTAAATATCTGCAACAACTGCTCCAAAATGGTTTCCTGGGTGTCAGAGGAAGCCATACTGTAGCAGCTGGACCTAATTTATACCCTGATGATACAGTGGTCCCAAAAAGTATCTGCTGTAGCAGTGTGCTACCCACTGTATGAGGGTTATGGGAAAAGAGGAGCACAAAGGTGATTTAAAGCTGTACAGACATCTCCTTCCTTTGAGAAATTTTACACAAAATCCATTGAGACCAACAGGAGCCTCGAATAGGATCATAATTGGGGACTGGAATTTGTGTATTTAACAGACTTTTTCTTGCTGCATTGAGAGATCTTGTCACTGATATCTTCTTTTGTTTGTTTGTTTCTTTTAGCACAACCAGATTTTCACAGCTGTGCCAGAGCAGGAATTCCAAGCATTTTGGGCCTGAATGTCTGTGAAAGAGCTGCATAGTCTGGATCTTGGCAATTCTGCATGGAAACAGTTTGGAGTTTTGCATGCATTTGTGATGGTTGCCATGCTCTGCAACAGGAACAAAGCTCCACGTTAGACTCAACTTGCCTGTACTAAGCTCAGTGCAACAAACCTATGATATAGCAATAAAGATAAAGCTGTCATTAAAATGCTTTGTCTTTTCTTCATCTGAAAGTATAATGGAAAGAAAGTGCCCTTGCTGGTTTGATATAGAAGAGAGAAGTTTTCATTTGGTGTGTGTAGTGAAATGAGGCAACCAGGTGATACTAATTACCAGGTAATGGGCATGGGCCTAATGAGCCCACCTGTGCCTGATTAGGGTGGGCCCCCAGCATGAGCAGGATTAGGGGTCAATAAAAGGAGCTCATGGCCAATCCGTGGTAATTAGTGGCACCTGGTTGCCTCATTTCACTACAGCTGTGTTCCAATGCTCAGGCTCCAATGATTGGTTCATAGATAATATATCTATATAGGCATTGGTATATGTTTCATGACAATGACAAAACAGTAACAGAAGAGTTTTTTCCATTGCAGAACTTTCCTCTGGCATCAACACCAGCCTCTTCAGGTACTGACTCACCTCATGTACAGTTGCTGGGTGGGGGGAGCAAACAGATGGATGGGTGGATAAAGGGAGGGAGCAGAGCTACATAACCACCATTTACAAAGAAACTGGAATTCTGCAATTTGAATGGGTGAAATGGGTCAGAGAGTTCCATATTCTGGCCATTTTTCAAACCTGAATAGAGGAGACTGTCCCAGTCCTAAAAAAATTGTAACCCAGGATAAAATTAACAGTGGTAATTTAAAAGGATCTGTGACCACTTGCTGGGTGCCCTGTGTATCTTTTGTCAGGAGCTGATTAAAATACATGAGGAGGCAGAGTTGGTGTGCTGCCTGCCTGCTTTTCTGGTAGATCTCAGTGAGTGGTTTGATTCACATGTCCTGTCCATCAGTCCTTGGAAGGAGTGTATATTTTGGGGCTGAAAAGTAAATGTTTACTGGAGTCTTGAAAGTCTTCCAGAGGACAAAGCATTCCTTTGGAGCCCCAGAAACTGGTCTCAGGTCTGCAACTTGTTATTATGAAATCAAACTCCTGGTCAAATCATCTGCTGTTCATTAGAACAGTATTTTATCACATATTTTATCACATATTTTATCACCACCTGTCTTGGACTGTAGTCAGTCTATTTGTCTTATCTTGCAAGGTGATGAATATTATTACAGGACTACAGAGAAGGACAAAGGAAGCAAAAAGCATCAACAGCAGGTAAAGTGTCCCTGAGGACAGAGTCCATCTGTTGCTTTAAATAATGGTAGTCTGAAAATGTTTTCAGTTTTTAAATGCACAGCCTGTCAGGAGAGGGTCTGGGCTGAATGTTCATGATCTGAAGGAAATATGTAGCTTTCCTTTGCTTTGTCCCTCAACTTAGATATGTGTTCTGTATAATACAAAGCATCTGCTTTCATAGAGCTCGTTAGGTAGCAGGAGTTTATGGGTCATCTGTTGGTAAGGATCTTTAGATATTGTGATCCATGAGATTTCCTACTGGAAGGGATGGAAAATTCCCACTGATTTCCACGGGTGGGACCCACAGAGGATGCAGCCACTTCCTAAGTGCAGAGCAGCCAGCAACCATTCTCAGGAACAATGGCAGAGAGGGACTTGTGTTCTCAGTCAACAAACCAGAGTTGCTTATCCTAATAGTTGCCTAAAGTTAATGTACAGGGTGGATTTTCTGTGAAGTTTATTAGCCTTAAACCTAAGATTAGCACCTTGAAATGAGCACAGGCAACTGGTATATCTATACCAGGAGAGTCGATCCTACCAGGACTGGAACCCAGATCTGTCACAGAAATGAAGAGTCAAGGCACAAACTTAGATCCTAAAGATGTATTGGCAGAAAGAGTCTAGAAAGGAAGAGAGCTGTCAGATTGTGACTCTTACTATCTTGAAAGTTACCTCATCTTTCCAAGAGTTGCTCTACATTAAAGTAATAGGAATGCTTTAGAAGTTTACCTAGCTTCCCAGCTAGGCTTGTTCTATAAAAGCTGGGGAATTTGGTTTATGTGGAAGAGAGCACATTGAGAGTGTCTGGGTGTGCCTGAGTGTGTATCTGTGTGCACGTGTGACAACAGCTTTTTAAATTAAACCAGCACATTCTAGGCTGGGTGATCAGAATAATGATTATTTGCTCCCAGCTTTTTAAAAAAGCCTGAAAGGTGTCTAAAGGCATGCCTGGAATCCAGGCAATGGTATCACTGGATGCACACTGACAGGCAGCTGAAATATGTCAAGCATTTGGGGAGGGCAGAATTTAGCACACATTTCAGTCCCATCTCCAGCTCCACTGCAATTAACCTTCCTTGATCCTTATGCATATCAGTGGGCAGGAAGCCCCTGTGGTTCCTCACTGCCAAGGACACCAATTTATCTAGGCACCTGTGCTGCATGTTAATCCAAGCTCTTTTTACCACTGAACCCACTCCACTGAACATGGCACAATCCATGTGCAAGAAGAAAAGATGATGCCTTCCTCTAAAAGCTGAGTACATGCTGGGTTTGAATCAAGGTGCCTCATCTTAAATAGTCAGATTTTAAATAATTGTCTGAGAGAAGATGAGCTGGGTTTTGCACAGTTACTTGTTTAAAATAAGTCAATGTCTTGACCAGTGGGACATACCATCTTTTCTGCTGTCCAGTTCTGGTATTTGTTTGCTTCCTACTTGAGCTGAGAACTGTTTGTAATCTGGATTGACCACTAGATGGTTTCAGTAACCCAGCTGTTGCCCTTCTCTTGGTGCAATCAGAACCTAGCATTGTTGTTAAATGACATCTCGCTGTTTTACGCTGGTAAAAACACCGATTAGGAGCAAACCCCACCTCAGAAATAAAATAAAATTAATCCCTGTCAATCTGAGACCTGTTCCCCATGAAGATAAAGCTGAATCAGAATGCAGAGAATTTTTTCAGATTTCCAAACCAGGAATGTTTGTTTTCAATTGTAATTATCTCCCATTTGGTGATTAACTGAACTCTTTTTGATCCCTTAATTTTTGTCTTTTTTTTTCTCTTTATCAGGTGTGTGTATCTTCCATTATCTAATGAGATATTGCATTCCTCCAGGTTTATTTAACCAGATTTCAAATTGTACTAAGACGTACGTAGCAACGATTCACAAGACCTTACATGAAGGAATGAAATCTTTTCTCTTTCAGGAAGGCAATGCAGCTACAGATGAAGATAAATCTGACAAAGGCCAGGCACACGCTGACCATGAGCACAGGTAAGGGGAAGCCCCAACACTTCTGCATTCTTCTTATCTCCCTTTCCCTATCACAACCTTGTTGCCACCAAGTGAGATGTAGCCAGCCTCATCTGCCCCTGCCCAGTGCTGCTTAGCTGAGCTCCTTCCTCTGTTCTGAATAACCCAGAGATGTGCTTTTGGCTCCTAGTTTGGTTTGGGGTATTTTGGGGCTGGCAGTCTGGCAGGAGTTTTGTAGCCACGTCTCTGTTCATCTCAAGGCAATTCCTGCTGCTCTTAGCACTTGTCATGGCCACATCTTCTGCTGGTTTTGCATCTCTCTTCCTATTCTACAGATGCTTTTTTTTGCTCTTTCTCTCAGTGCAGTAAGAGGCAGACAAACTCATGTGATTTGGCAGTTCCCATTTTATTTAATTTTCTGAGGGTGTGTGTAATGAGAGGAAGTGATTCAGACCTATTGAATGGAGTCCATTTCTTGTTGGGTAGAGGAGTGAATTTAACATAAAGTAGACCCTTCTGTGGCTGTGTTCAGAGTGGAGAAAGTGTCCTTTAAAGAATCACTTTGTAGTTGCTGGTACTAGCACAGGAGCTGATGTGGGACATAAAGGAGGGCAGAGGGTAAAGCAGTGCAACAAGTTTTTCTGAGGAGGTTCTTGTAATTCAGATAGCTTCCAGGGCAGCCCAGCCTATAAAAGTGGCTAAGGCTTTTATCTGTTTGCAGGCTGTAAATCCCTTCTGGCACTTCCCAGGTAGGACCCAGTCCATCACCCTTCCCATACTTACCCTGATAGTCACCATGCCAGCTGCTGGGGAGTTTCCCTTTCTCCTGCTGGCACCATTGTACACAGAGCCACCTAACAATTGCTAAGCATTTTAAAATATGTTTAAATTGAGACATAAGGACATTAAGGCTTGAGCCAACACTGGTACCCAATAACCTTTTCCATCCCCTGTGATAAGAAGCAGAGCCTGTTTTCACCTAGAGAAGCTCCCTGATTCAGAAATTTGCCCTGAGCACACTGGGAGGTGTTTGACAGCAGCACACTAAGCAATGTCCTTGGGTGCCATATACTGAGAGCTGAGCCAGAGTACTCTGCCACTCATTCCAGATAAGTCGAGCCCTTTAGCACCAGGGACTGTGAGGGGCTTGTTCCATGCTCTCAGTGAGATAAGCTGCCATCCACGCTTCACGGGACACCCCCACCCACCAGGATGCTCTGAGAAAAACTGGGGAGCTGTGCAGCATGATTTAAAGCACATTACAGGCTCCCCCAAGCCTTAATTGGGGGGAGGGTTCATTAATTAAAAGTGAAGAATTACCAGAGGGGGTGGGTTCCTTCAGGTAGAGGAGTGTTTATGCATAGCTTACAAGTGTTAAACCCCTGTGAAGAAGATGATTACAGCACAAGAATGGTAGAACTAGCAGCACTGGAGTCTAAAAAAGTTTTTATTGATTAAAATATCTTCAATTAAAATGTATTTTCCTAATATGGAGTATCACAAGTGTTAAAAGAGTATAAATAGTACCTGAGGGAGAGTAGTCTCTGTATGCCTATCCTGCTACTAAAATGGTCTCTAACTGATGTGACAGCTAATAAGAATACAGTCTGTGTATCAATGAGGTAAGTTTCCTGGCTGTAAAGATACTTGCACACAGCTATTATGTATGGTCTCCTATTTTCCCCTCCATTGTCATTTATTTTTTTAAAGCTGCCAGGATAAAGTCACATTTTTTGTATGCTGGTTGTGTTTGGAGGACAATTAATCCTTCAGTTTGGTCTTGGCTACATGCAAGACTTTTTTTAGGTAAGGAGAAATGAACAGTTGCCTCATGGAGTGAGATATTAACAGCATTTGATCAAATTCTGTGGTAATGCAAACCAATACATAAGTATCCTCAACATCCTAAAAAATATAGTTGCAGAAGCCAGACTAAGAGGACCAGACCATTTTGGAATTTTTGTTGCAATTGAAGCAAAAATGAATGAGTTTTATGGAGTTTCCCTCAAAAAAAAAGAAAAAGGTAGAAAAGACAAAATTTGATACTCAGTCACATGGCAGACATAAATGAGAGAGGCTGCTGACAACCCTGATTTATCCAGTGTAATTCCAGTTATCAATTTACAGAAACTGAAATGTATTACATTTTAATGGTTGAACTTCTAAGGCCATACATAAACAGTATTCTTAACTGAATCAATCTCTTCTACTGTTATGTAAAACTTGCTTTCCCTTTTTGATCCCAACCCTTACATAAAATAAACAGAACAAATATTAGACAGGCATGTCTAATTTTTCCTCATATCTACTTGATACTGTTACAAGCTGTCGGCTTTGTAATTACCATGTCATGCTGAGACATCAACTAACACTGCCAGAAAATCTTCTGTCTCTGCCTAATACTGCAGTGGACAGTTAAATAATTTCAAGCTATCAGACAAAGCTGTCAACAAAACAATTCCTGGTGAACAAAACTTCTCTTTTTCCAACCCATCATTCAAGATTAAGAATCCATAGCTCTGAAAACCAAGGACGAGATACATCTAGTAATTGTTCACAAAAACTTTGTTCTTTTACTACTGTAGGATTACTCACATGAAGTTCTCAGTAAGGTAAAGAATGGTATTCCAGAAAGAGTCAAATTTGGACATAGCTGACAAAGGAAGAGGAACAAGTTTGGAGATTTCTGTAAGGTTTTGTTCAGGAGTCTTGCTTTTGTCAGTGTCACTGAAGCTGCTCAGAGACTTTCCTGAAGTTTAACACCCGCATGAATACCAAAGCTCTGCAGAATAACTAGATGATGAGAGAAGGAATTTCAAAAATGTAAAATTAGAACTTTCTCTTGACCTTTTTCTGTTAAACTGTTCTGTGAAGCAAGTATGATAAGAAGCCTGCAGAGTTAAAACTCTTGGTATTAAACAGTTTGCCTACTCTGCTGTTCATTAGCACTGCAGTACTTTCTATGTGAAGATCTCAAACAGTAATTCATTTACTTTAACTGTGTCTCACCAGGTTTGAATCAGACTGAATTAATAAGTTGTGTAACTTTTAAGTAATCTAAATATTAAGTGAACTCCTAGTATCAGGGCCTCCATCTGCATGGAGGCACATGCTGACATAATGGGAGTGGACAAGAACTGGATTTCTTGAATCATTTCCCACCCTATAAATGATATAAGGAAATATTTGGCTTACTGCTCCTGGAAATACTTCTGCTGGATCTAAGTATTCTTATTATCTGTTTTAGTTCATTTTGAGGCCTGTCAGGAAAAAAGACAGTTTAAATGCTGTAGTGTACAGAAGTAGGTGTAAAAGCAAGCTCCTCTTAGCTTTTCCCATACATGGATTTAAGAATTTTCACATAGTGTATTTTTCTTTGACTGCAGGACTGAGCTATGTACTTGAGTGCATGCTAGAAAATTCCTGATTAATTCCAAAGGCAGGCCAGTCACTCCAGAAAATGTCAGCTCTTCCAAATAACTGCTTGGGGGAAGGAGCACACTGGGAGCTGGGGTTCACAGAAAGAGGAAAGCCAGGAGTTTCCAGTGCATCTGTGGCACGTGACTGACAGGATGCTGACAGAAAGTCAATGTCCAGCTATTCCCAGCTCCTTTCTGTTTCAGTTGCTCAGGCTTTGCACTGGCTTGAAAATATCTGCTTATATCACTCTTCCTCTGTCCTGCCTCATGGCCACGGGTCTGAAGCTGAGAGCAGGTGGCACCTGTACAAACACTGCTGGGCTGAATTCCTCCAGCCTGGACATTTTGCTACCTCAGCAGGAAAAAAAGAAGAAAGGAAAGGGAATTGCCCATGGTAGTGCAGGTGGTTTTCGTGCCCTGCTCATTAGTATTTCCCCCATTCTTTTCATTTACCTGGAAGTAGCTGATGAAGAGAAGGTGCTGCTGGTTTCCCATGCAAAGCTGGTGGTGCATATTTCACTCTCAGGGTCAGGAGGGGTTTGTGTTTAAGTTCTCTGCCCTCTTGGCTGCACAGTGTCTTTCCTTTTCCTTGTTCTCTTCTTTTTCCTCAATCCCACAGGTTGCAATGCATTGCTACACTTCTCTCTCCCCATCCTTTCATTAAATACTGCCTTGTTGTTTTCTTGGAACATCTGAAATCATAATAGAGAGCTGCTGGGAACAACCCATTTATGGGAAGGAAATCCAGAGCAGCCAGGAACCAAGTCATACAGGAATAAGGACTTAGATGCAGGAATGGAAACTAATTTTAGTTATTCCACTGCAAGCTCATCACACTGTCAGTGTCACACTCTTCTTTATCTCCCATATCACATCCGACAGTTACTTCATGCCACAGCTATCTTCTGGCAGAGACCATTGTGGGGCATTTTCGTAATAATTTCGTCCCTGTATTTTGGAAAACTCCAAATCACATGCTGTGATGGTTGCTAGAGCCTGTTAGCTTGCATCATTATCTTACGTCCCTGAAATGGCATAAATGTCTGTGGGGTCCTAATTAGAGATCTGCCTAGAACTGAAATCCCTGCAATTACACAGCCTGCAAAAAGGATTTCAGGTTTACTCAGCATGAATTTGACAGATTTCTGAACAAGATACCTTGGTGCTGATTCAGTCCAAATGTTGAGATTTGATCCAGTGCTGGCTGGGACAGTGGTGCCTCCTGGCACTCGGCAGTGGGAAAATGTGTGAGGGTTTTTCAGACTGACCTCAGTGATTTTGAGCACTGATTAATGCCACCAAAGGCATTCCTGGTCTTCCATGGACACACACTCTCTGTCAATGCTGCTTTATGGGCAGGAGCAGTTGTGTGGCTGAGTGGCAGCTCTCAGTGTCACACACTGAACACTCAGGTTTGACACTATTTTTTGTTCCTCTGAAGTTGTAGAGCCAAAACCAAGACTCCCTGGTGCTTCAGTGCAAGTGCCTTGCAGGAGCAGAGTGGGTTAGGGTATTTTCTTGTGGTGAAGCAGGGCAATGCATTTGGAGTTCTGGAAACTGAGGCCCAATTGCTGGCTCTGCTATCTATGTCCTCTGCTACCTTGGGCAAGTAATTTGATATATTCTATGCTATAAGGATGTTTCACTTTGCTACCCCACCTGTCTTTTCACATACAATGTTCATTCCTGGGGACAAGAGTTGTTTCTTTTCTGTTTTATATGTAAGTATCTGACAGATAAGACTTAAATGAAGATTGTAAAGCTCTTAGAAATCATAGGGTGCTGGAAATGCTTGATTCCTATTAGGTTTCTTGTCTCATTGCCCTCAATACTGGCATCTGGAATTGAGATTTGAATATCTACAAGAAATATCCCAAATATCCCCAAAGCCTGTAGTGGGTGCAAGTTCTTCCCTTATGAACTCTGAAGGAAGTGCTCTTACCTCCACATTCCAGCCAGTTTTACCTGGGATATTTATATTCATATATAAGCAGGGCAGAAAAAATTCTAATATTCTGTCTTCCTCCAGTAGATGACTCAATTGAACACTAGTTCATCAAATAGTTCTTCTCAAATGTTTTAATATTTTTTGAAAATTAACTCTAAGGAATATTTGCTTTTCAGTAATGCTTCTGTATTCCAATCAAAACCAATTCCTTTTTTCCTCTTCTGAAAACTTAATCTCTTTGGATTCGTTTGGTGGTGCTTCCTGAGAGGCTTTTTCAATGGAATCCATTAAAAACCATCAGAGAAAAAGAAAATTAAATAAAAAGGGAAATTGTTTTTCATTATTTAAAAAAAGCCTCATAGGTAACAACAATCTAATTTTAGCACCTTAATTAAATTTGTTAAGGTACAGACTACTGAAGCAAAACCCACCTGAGTGTATACATGGAGAAATTACACATGACATTATAACTAACTGGCAGACTTTTGTTTCATTCACTGAGGAACCATTCAGAGCTAGAAAGCTCAGGAAACATAAACATTAATCACTTTCTCCTGAGAAAGGTTCCCCATCCTCAGAGTGTTAATGAGAGCAGGTGTTGCTCTGTTCCAAAAACCAAACTAAGAAAGGGTGAGGATGCTTAAAACCCCCTTCACATTCTTTTTCTGCATTTCCTCTTGCCCAGAGGAGCATCACACCCCTTCTATCTTGTGTATCGTCGACCTTGACACTTCATAAAGCCCTGCTTCACTTTCTAGCCTTTCAGCACCTTGCTTGCTTCACACATTCCTGCTCAAACCCATGCTCTTCTGCTGCCTCTTGACAGAAGAAGCCGTGGAGGCATCAGCTTGGAGGAAGTTGTGGGGTGCCTGAGATTAGAGTCTATTTTGGAGCCCCACAATCTTCAGGACTGACCCTTTCGACAAGTGAGCTGTTCCCAGGAGCTGCTGCAGAGCTTTGGGATCAGCTGCATTCCCATTCATCTGTGATCTGCAGAGCTCTGGGCATAGGAAGGGCCTCTCCCAGCTCTCTGGGCTGATTTTCCCCTCTGGCATGAGAATGGAGAATGTCCAACCCATTGTACCTCCTCCCCCAGCAGCTTGCTCCAGCAGGAAGGGTGAAACTTTAATGGAACAGTGCTGCACATGTTGAATTCCCAGGCACTGACAGGCTCAGAACAAAGTCTTAGGTTTTCATTAGCTCTCTTTGCCCTTGTGCAACTGCAGATTAGCTGGGAAACCACAGACTTTCAAGGAGTGAGGGCCAAGACACCTTTCAGTAACTCTGCCTGCCTGTTACACTTTTTGTTGCTAATGAAATAGGGTCACTTTTTATGCTACAGATTTAGTAATTATTAAGCAGTTATGTCTATTAGTGTTCCTTCTTCAATGCCCTCAGTTAATCTATTCAAGCGTAGATTTTTTTGAGAGTAATTTCCTTTCTAGGACACTTATTGTGCAGGTGGGAAAAAAAAGACAAAGAGCCAGAGCTGTTAAGTTCTGCTCTTCAGTTTTGTCACCCAGAAAACCAGAGCTGCACAGCAGACTAAGTTTTAATTTGTACAGAAGTGGAGAGAACCTAGAAAAATCTCCTCTTACTCTACAAGTGCTCTTTGGATTAACAGATTAACAGAGATCCCAGTGCTTACAGACTCAGCAGGGCAAATCCATGTGCTGCAGCCTCTGCAGTCAAACATTATTCAGGCTGATCAAAGGCAAACCAGATACCAGCCAGGATTCAGGCCATGTGCTGTGAGGTGCTGCAAAGCTTCAGCACCTGATGCCTTCCTGCAAGCAATAGCTCTTGCAATGTGCTTAGTGCATTTATGAAATTAATATTTAAGCATGGAACCAGGAAGCCACTTCTGGAGCTATTGGTGCTCTCATGACAGTATCTGCTGCTCCCAGAGCTGCCTGTGACAAGCCAGCCTGAAGATTTTCCTGTGCAGTACTGATATTGTGCTGCATGAAAGAGTTAAGGCTATTTTCATGGTTTTGAATGTTAATCTCACTTCCTATGGCAGTAAAGACCTTAGTTCAGCATTGTCAGGTGATGAATCACCAACAAAAATAAGACTGCTTTTCTTTTCAAATTAATTAACAGAAATGACCTGAACTCAGCTCCAAAATTTCACTACTTTTTCTGGGCTTGGCTCTGGAAAGCCACAATATTGAGAGATGAGCCTTTGACAAGGCTGCAGAGGGTTTATAGATAGACTTGCACAGGTTATCATGAACCCCACAATGAGATCTAAATCTTCCTAAGCTCAAATATCTACTTCTGATGTAGTAAAGCAATAATGACAACTCTGGTAATGCCCTTAGCTATTATTGCCAAGCTTCCCATGTTTAAAATAAGAGAAGTTTAATAAAATGAGGTTTAAAGGCCATGTTGAGGTCTGGCTCCATGGCATCAATACTGTATGTGATTTTCACAAATATATTGATATTTATGTAAAAATAAAAAGAGGATGAATTTAAAACATATAAAAACTAGATCATTCTTTGCATGGAAAAACTATTCTCTGAATTTTAGCAGATTTTTTTATCAAAATCATTTCAATATTCCCCACATTGTGCCTCTGAGCTATCTGAAGTGATGTGAAGGTGAAGTCAGAGTAGTCTGTTGGCCTTTGTGTGGATTTGGTCATTTTTAGACAGCCTCTTTAGCAGAGCTGTGACTAAACGAAGAATAAATACAGCCTGCAAGGCAGAAGCATATAATAAAGAAGGAAGAAAAGATTTGCTGAACCAGTTGCAAATATTCCATTCCTCTCTCTCTTCCAAAGCCAGACTTTGTGGCTTGCATGCTCTCTCTCTTCCCAGCAGAGCCCTTGCAAAGCACAGCTTTCTAGTTGCAATGTGAGAAATTCTCCTCCCTCATCTTGAGCTCACCTGCTCCCTGCACAAGGGGCCTTGTGACTCCAGGGCTGTGGTGGCACCTCCAGCTCTTCTCCAGAGCTGTGCCCTCTACGTGCACAGACGAGTGGACCTTCTCCCACAGAAATTCCCTTATAAGTGTCATGTAACTGACCTCTGAAGTACTATTGAAAAGGACAGAGTTGTTCCCTTAGGGGAGCTGCTCTTTGCCCTTGGTGCAGAAATGATAGGTTTGGGTAGAGGCTCTGGAGAATTTGTGTCTGAGTTTGAAATCTGCAGGGATGGCAGCTGCTCACGCGTGGCAAAGGAAGTCAGCTACCAGGAGGCAGAAAGCAAGGGCAGTTCCTCTCTGAGAAGAAACTTGTCCTATCTCAGAGTGTCCTAGTGAAGAATGTTTACAAAATGCTCATTAAGGGAAAGGGGATTGTGAGATAGCAACAAATCTGGTGAACAGCTTACACTGAACGAGATAAGAGAGGCAAGAGGACCACAGAAGAGAGCAAGCCATATCCAATTACTGAGACCTGGTCTTGGGGAGGGGGAAGGGGGAGACAGGCAGGACGGATCACAAGTTTCAAGACAAGAGCTTCCAAACTTGTCATCTCTCTGTGACACAAGCCGCATACGACCCAGGGGATAAAACGGCCACGTAGCCCACACGAGAGTTAGAGCTTGGTGAGCGCGGTTGGAGGCTGGAGGGAAGTCATGGATTCTGTCGTCCTCCAGCTCTGGGCTGTCCTCTGTCTCCTGGTTCACCTGGCGAGCTGCAGTCCCATCCTCAGCTTGGAGCACTCTTCCTTGGAGGAAGACGTGCCTCTTTTCGACGAGATCCTCTCCGAGCAGGATGGCGTTGACTTCAACACGCTGCTTCAGAATATGAAAAATGAGTTTTTGAAGACATTGAACCTCTCTGACATCCCCCTGCACGAATCGGCCAAGGTGGATCCACCAGAGTACATGCTAGAGCTGTACAACAGGTTTGCCACTGACAGGACATCCATGCCATCCGCAAATATTATTAGGAGCTTCAAAAATGAAGGTAAGATACGTGGATCTCTAGGAGAAGTAAATAGAAATGAGCGCCCTTACAGTCAATGGGAAATGGATTTACCAGACATGGGCATGAAGCACACTTGAGGAAAAAAGGTCTTTCACCCAGGGTGGTGTTGGATGAAGCAGGTAACACTGCTTGTGCCAGCATCACCCCGGTCCCACTTCTCCTGAGAGAAATACACGGTCCTTTAGTTTTGAGACTGTAAGGTTTGGGGACAAGAAGAAATTTCTTTTTTATTTGGACAGCACCAAGTATAATTTGGGTTCATTTTCTTAATCCCCCAAAAGACCTTAAGTAATATTTGAAATTAAGTTAAGAAATATCTTTACATGCTCTTCAAGGGTGCAATATTTTCCTATTAGGAGCTTTACCAACTACAGCTTTCTGTTAATATCCTCTTACTATTGATCTTCACAGGAATTTTTTTGTGGCTGAACACAGTCCAGCAAATACATAGGAATATGTGAGGCAAATTTTGGATAGCCCTTTCGTTTTATTTTGGAGGATAAGAATATTTCCTATTTTAAAACAAAAAATCTGAAGAAGCTTAAGTGTGACTGTACAAAGTTTCTGCTTTGACATTTCCACTAAGTTCAATGAGATAATGTTTTGGTGCTAACATTCAACAGTTTGTCAATACCTATTTGCACTAAGACAGATTTTGTGTTAAAAATGTTTTTCAACTAATAATTTCTATATACCAGTTACTCCACTTGGTACAAAAAAAAGTGCTTTGGTTCTTGTTAACTGCTCAGGGACACATGCAACTACTCAAACTGCCATGGGGCTTCTCTTACCCTTTTTTAGCCTAGTCAATGAAATATAGAAGTCATTTTTTTTCCCTAATATTTGCAGTTTTGAAATTATGAACAATAAGGAAAGGCTCTGTGCAAGTCATTTCAGCTGTGCAATTTATTGAAGGGTTGATGGCAAACCAGTTTCACCACTGGTGAGCAGCTTCTCATCTCCAGTCCAAACCAGCAAGATGTAAAGTGAGACTGTTGATGTTAAGGCAGTTTCATAAAACTATGCAGATAGATGGGGCTGTGAAATTAGTGTTTCTTATGTGTCTTGAAAGCTGGTGTAACTAAGAACCACCTGTTTCATTCTAAAGAACTCTTATGATAAAGAAATTAATAACTTGCAATGGTTAGGACATTAGAAACAGATCATACTATGGATTTTTTTTCTTCACCTGCCTACTGAAAATTAGCAGTAATGGTACTTTCATTCTTATCCACTAAATCCTTTATTAAATTTATTATAAGAACATTACAGAAACACAATGTGCTGAGTGGCTGGAATTGGCTCTTTCTTTTAACCCATGGACTGGATCATCTCCATTAGAAATGGGTCAGTAATTGGATCTTAAAGCTAGAGATCTTAAGGGAAATTCTTTTTCTATGGACTCCACATCTCCCTTCCTGACTCTGCTAGGGGTGTCCTGGTAACAGCAGGAGGTATTTCAATCATTCATAGAATGGTTTGTGTTCCTATGGAATTTCTAGCTGAAGAGTAGAGTCACATCTGACTTAGAAATGAACACTCCTCATGCCCTGCTAGCCTTCCTGGGGCTTCTTACATGTTGTGTGTCCTTTACCTTGCCTCTTGGTGAATTGCTTGGGTTCATCAGGTAGCATTTCTCACCTATCATTGTATGCAATCACTGCAAACCTGCTTTGGCATATCAAGGCCCAGGAAATCCCAAAGATTACTTCCAGGATGCAGATTATAGCTAAACTCAAATAGCATTGTCTTCCAGCTCAGTCTGCTCTTACCCTGGCTTTGTGCTGAGCATATTCAGCTCCCACCTTTATCAATTGACATGTAGGGAATCACAGCCCATGTCTGTATTTATGACCAGATAAAAAGTGAAAAATGAAAAATACCAAAAAAAAAAGAAGAAAAAGGAAAAAAAAGAAAAAAAAAAACAACAGATGCCTCAAAACCTCAAGGACAAGTCACACGCTGAAGCTAACTGCTTGCTTAAGAATACCAATGGAGCATAGCCAATACTTGCAGCTTTATCAGGGTCTTTTTCTACAAACATATCAAAATTGGAGAAGTCAGAGATGGAGATAGTAATAGGTCACAAGTGGTTTGCCTTTGCAGAAATGTTACCACAGTCCTGTGTCCTAATCTGTCTTCTGAGTTACAAGCACCCAGTGCAGTAATTCAGCACCAACTGCAATAATTAGCTAAGATCCCTGCATTGTGTGAAGAAATGCATATTGCCTGTGTATAAACAATGCAGATAGGACAGAGCCTGACTGACAAGCAGATATTATGTACTTTCATGCTTTATTAACTAAAGCTGCCAAAAGTGCCTGGCTGAGTGCAGCTGTTTCACTGCTCGCTTGAAGCCCATCGAGTCCATGGCAGGATCTCTGTTGAGTGGTGCCTCATGCTGGATTTTCAGAGCCTGCCTTCCCTAACCATTTCCATCTTCCAAAGCAGCTTTTTCTCCCTCAGTGCTTGGCCCTTTCAGGGGATCCTGAGGGCTGTTTCAGCAGAAGGGAAATGCTTAGCAGACACAGATACAGGCTGCTGTCCTTGCATATGCAGCTCCTATGGCTTTTGTGCCATGTTCACTCCAGCATCATATCCTTCTTTGCTTCCTCTCCTACACTGACAAATCTTTTCCTTCATTTATGACATAACTGCTTTGCAACAATCTGGAAGTGATTTTGTATCAGTGTTGGCAACATATTTTTAATAAATCTGCCAGGAGACAAGGAAGTCACTGGAACACATGGGGATAGAAAGGGAATCTATAAATCCAGGTTTATGATCTTTATCATGTCTGGGATATTGCTGTCCTGTGACAACTGAAATAAAGTCAACCTATTTCCAAGTATGACTTTGGGAAATGATGAAAAAAACCACACTCCTGGAACTGTTCAACTGAAACCAAACAGAGCAAAGCTTGTCAGATGAACTTCAGTGCATGTGTTGCTGGATGTATTGACCCTGCTAAAATATTTGATCTTTGTCATTTCCAGACTTGGCTTCCCACCCTGTTGGTGTTACAGGGATTCGGAAATATCCTCTCCTATTCAATGTTTCCATCCCTCACCATGAAGAAATCATCATGGCAGAGCTGAGGCTCTACACCTTGGTGGAGCGGGACCAAATGCTCTACAATGGGCTTGACCGGAAAGTCACCATTCTTGAAGTTCTGGAGAGTGACCATATGGGGGTAGGAGAAGAAAGAAAAGCAGTGGCTCTGGCATCCAGGCACATCTATGGCACAAGCAGTGAGTGGGAGAGCTTTGAGGTCACTGAAGCCATCAGGCGTTGGCGAAGAGCAGGACTGACCACACACAGGCTGGAAGTTCATATAGAGAGCAGGGAAGGGGAGGAGCAGAAAGGAGAGGGCAAACTGGACATTGACATCAACTCTGAGGCTAAGCATGAGCCTCTGTTGATCGTATTCTCTGATGACCAAAGCAATGACAAAAAAGAGGAGAAGCAAGAGCTGAACGAAATGATAGACCACGAGCAGCTCCTCGACTTGGAGAACCTGGAGGTCGGCAATTTCCACGGCCAGCCTGGAGAGGAGGCACTGCTCCAGATGAGATCCAACATCATTTACGACTCTACTGCCCGCATCCGGAGGAATGCAAAAGGCAACTACTGTAAAAAGACTCCACTCTACATTGATTTCAAGGAGATTGGCTGGGATTCCTGGATCATTGCCCCAGCAGGGTACGAAGCCTACGAGTGCCATGGAGTGTGTGCCTACCCCTTAACAGAGCATGTCACACCAACCAAACATGCCATTGTCCAGACTTTGGTTCACCTGAAGAATCCCCAGAAAGCCTCCAAGGCCTGCTGCGTGCCCACCAAACTCGATCCCATCTCTATTCTCTACTTAGATGCAGGAGTGGTCACCTACAAGTTCAAATATGAAGGCATGGTGGTATCAGAGTGTGGCTGCAGATAGTAGGAGGGAATGCATGCACAGAGGGGTGCACAGGGGAAGTATTTAATGATTCAGTCTGTAAATTTGTACATTTTGGATTTCCTATTTAATAAGGTTATTTAATGAGGCATGTACAGATAATTGTATGTTTCCTGTTACGGGGAATGGGCAAGTCATACGACTGTAGGGAATGTATATTTTGTTCCATTGCTTGCTTCTTGCTGGTTTTAGCTGTCCAAATGATGACCGAGTCTCTCTTCTTCTCAAGGCCAGAGCAGATGAGTGGATTGTTTGGGAGGGCTCTTTGTGCCAGAGAGGCACATTCAAATTCACAGAAATAAAGGCCTATTTTTGTACTTTAGAAATGTTGATTGCCATCTATAGGGATTTCCAGAGCTATTAAAGATAGCTGAATTATCAACGATACACCCCTAGATTGTTTAGCTTTGTGTAAAATCTCTACATGCTCATATTATTATTACTATCTAATTTATCTGTGTAACTCTGAAGTCCCAACAATTCTCAAGCTCCTAAGCATCTAAGGCACAACAAGGTGCTAAACTGTTTCACTTTTTTTCATAATTCTTTCTTTAATCTTTCCCTGCCTCAGTTAAAGGTAGCTGGCAGGTATGATTTGGCATCTGGAGCAAAAAGGAACCATTCCCTTTCCCACCTCTCTTGGTGGGCCCAGGAACCTTGCCAGGCTTGTGCCATGCTCTGACCTGAAGTGGCAAGAAATTCCCCCTGTGCATTTTTATTACCAAAGCACCCCGTGTAAAGCAGCACCATCTGTGTGCTGTCTCTCAAGGGCCAGAGTTTTAGGTGGCAGAAAAAAGTGCAGGAAACTTCCTGATTCTTTGAAATCAGACCAGTTTATACCAGCTAAGAAACTGGTCTCCCTACCCAGGCTGGTAAGTTGCATACAGCACAGCTTTGTAACCCAATTCAGATGTGCAAGTAGTAGTAGTGCATTTAGTCTGCTTAGAACGAGGCAGGAAGGGAAAACCCCTGTGCCAGCTAGATAGAGAAAATCTTTCCTTTAGGTTTGTGCTGCAGTTGTCAATTCATCAAGATCTTGCCACCCCCCTCTCCGAAACTCAACCATGTCACATGCCATGTTTCCACCACTCTTCTGCAACAAATCACGGCGATAAGGAGGTGTGGGAGCTGAGAAACAATAGACCCGTCACTTTATTTATACTAAGCTGCAAATTTGTCAGATTCTTGGGAAAGTGTAAGTGACGTTGACTCTCCTAGGCTGTACCAGAGCCTACTGTACTGTCCCCACATCTGTCTTACACTTTTAAGGGAAAGTTATCTTCCCTGGAAGTGATAAGCGTCTTTGAACGAATCACTCTAACACTTCATGGGAATGATCACAAAAGACTTTATCCTGCACCAACTAAAACCAGTTTCACCTATTTTCACACATACTCTTCTGTGCTTCCCATAATTTATTGACCTATTTATTGACTGCCTGCCTTTGTAATATAATGTAGAATACAGAATGTTTTATTTTTGTGCTTGTGTGTAATCCCACTTGGATAAAACCTTGTACCCATCCTATTTTACGTGGAATCTCTTTTGCTGAGTTGTGTTGCACAGAGGTTGGGGTTGCTGATTTTTTTTTCCCTCCTCCAGATATTTGTAAATACCATATACCTGTTATCTCTGCTGCTTATAGAACTACCCACTCACTGTAGTGATTCAGATAGCATCCTGGAGGACGTTTGGTCTTGTCCACAGTGTAAGTGCCTTTGCAGGGGTATCGTTGCTGTAAGTTGGCCCCTGTGTGGTTGGTTTCTTGTGGGGTTCTGCAGTCTCCACTTGTGCTGTGTGTATCCAGGCTGTGAGCTGTGCCTCGGGGCTGTGTTGCTTTCTGTGATCCCAGCCCGTGAGAGACTGACACAGCTCACAGACCTTTCCCCTGAGCTGCTCTGCAATCTCAGTCCCTGCTTAATGGCACGTTACAAGAATTCTTAAGAGGTGTGATATTTTGCTCTGCTGACATGAACTGCAGCAGCCAACGGTTGAAGTGTGACTGCACAGATCCTTTCAAAACTATCCACAATTCTTATGAAGCCATTTGCCAAGACAAACCATTCACCTTGTTAGGAGTGATAATCCAGCATGAGGGAGATAATCCGACATTTGCTTTTATCATCTCTTTTCTGCAACAGTACCCGTGGCAGTGATCTGACCAGCTTGCTTTTTGCACCACTGTCCTTTCTGAACAGTACCATTGCTTCTGAACAATGTTTCTGTCAGAGGACCTGTGCCTTAGAAATAATAAGAAACCCTTTGTAGTTTCCCATAATCACTATAAATTTTCAAGTGACCACAAAGCAAGGCAGAGTGGCTGCCTTCACACTCTCTTACTGCCAGAGATTTGCTGTAGTAGAGCAGATAGTGCACAGTGTGTTACACACAATACAAAGAAGGGTAGGCATGCATTCTATCAGTCAGTAAACCTGCAAGTGTGAATGTTTACAGGATCAATAAAAATATCACTGAAAGCTTTTTAGAATCAGGAGCCATCCACTCTCTTGATATTAATCAGTTTTCTTTAGAGAGAAACAAGGGCTCTATTGCTGATTGAAGAGGATTTTGGCCTGAGTTTGGGGTGAAAAAACAAAAAGCATAAGATGTATCCTGTTGTGCTATTTTGGGAGAAAAATTAGCATCTCTTGAATCCTTCAGCTGTACCTAAACTGTTCATAACCTGAGATTATAACTACTGAGACTGGTATTCCATTTACTAATGTGTGCCTCTTAGGGTTGCTTGCCTGCTTTATCAGCAAAACCATACATTACTTTTACTTTACCTTTGAATATCATTATGCAAAGACATTTACTGAGTGTTCATGCTTAGATGGCAGAGATCAGGCAAAACAGCACCAAGAGTGGGTGCAGATAGTTTATAAAGAGCTTTTCCTAAGCACCAAATTGAGGTTGTTTCCACCACCCCACAAGTCCTTGGCTTTAAATACCCCTGTCCCTATAGATAGACACAACTAATACAGTGAGTGGTTGACAAGAGCCAAGCTGTAAGTGCTGGTAATGTCAGCAAGTCCTTGAAAAATGCTCCACTGCATGCTTTCATTTTCTTTCTTTCTTTGCTGTATCCATCCATCCATCCATCCATCTTCCCACGTTAGTACCATGATGACTTCTGTTTCCAAAAGAATTTATCACATTAAATAGTAGTAGTAGCATTGATTTTGCTTTAATTTCTGATATATTTTCTATCAGTGTGCTAGCAGATGCTTGACTTAAAAATGCAAACCTACTTTTTAAAAGGCTTGGAAAAATATGGCTTCAATATTCATCCCTCCATCCATCCATCCATCCATCCATCCATCCATGTCTGGTTTACTACATGCAGCTAAGGGGGGCAGCAACCCTGCCTCATGGAAATCATCAGCATCAGTTGGATTTTTGCTTTCACCTCTTGCAAACTGAATATAATAAAGTGTAAGCAGATGTGAAGCCACTTTTTTGCTGGATGTTGAATAAAATGTCAGGCAGTGCTTGCAGTCTGAAGAGGAGGAACAGGCAAAGAGGGAGCAGAAACAAATGGTAGAAAGAGAGGAAGAGCCTGGATAACATATCAGCCAGGGAGTTGAGAGAAGAGCTTTGGTCTTGGATTGCTGCTCTTAAATCATGCCTCCAGAAGGGCATGAACTTCAAGACATCTTACTCATTTCTTGGCCTTTAAGGAAATCTTGACAGCTGTGTCTGCTGTGGAAACACTCAGCACTCGTGCCAGATTTCACAAAGCACTTGGAAGTCTGAGGTTCCCTTAAATGATCCGTATCTCTTAGCCCTCTGCATGTGCACTAAAACTCCTCAAAAATATTTCCCCTGAAAGTTTTTTTGCATTATCCCTTGCTTGGGTGTGATCCCTGGACTCTAGGCTTGCTCTGCAGTGCTTGAAGGTACAGATTCCTGGTTGTTAAACATTAAAACTTGACAGCTCAGCATGGCTTTTTCTGCCACTGCTGCCCCAGCCCTGGAAGCTGGGGGCAGATCAGCTGTTGAGGGCAGCAGCTGCTCCTGTTTGGAGATACCCAAATGTATCTTTGGGGAGAAAAAAGTAGTAATAATATTAATAATAATACTAAAAATAGTAATAATTCCTGAAAATTGTGGCTACTTTGCCAAATCCAGTGGGTTCTGCCCAGTGAGCAGGGACTCTGGAGCTGGAGCCATCAGGATTGGCTTCCCCAAAACTGACGTGAGGAAAAAGCATTTCCCAAAGTAACCATCACCCAAAGCAGCAGCCAAAACCTATGCTCATCTTCTGCCAAGCACTGCCCTTCTTACACTGCTCAGAGAGCAAAGCAAAGCAAAACTTACAGCAGTCAAAAAAAAAAAAATCAGAGGATCCTCAGTTTTCTAACAGCCATGGGCAGTTTGGTGCCTGGCTTACCTACAGCAGAATGGGAGAGGTTCAATTATTTTCTGTAAAAAATACAGAGGCAAACCCTAGCAAAATTTGTAGTTCTTTATAAGAAACACACACACAAAAAAAAAAAAAAAAAAAAAAAGGAAGATTTCCTGGCACTTGAACATCTGCTTCAAGCATTTGAAAAACTACAGCCCAGTGTTAATTTAAACTTCCTTATAACCCAGTTCAACACTGGAGTGCAAACACTGTTAATAGGATGGGAACGGGGGTGGTGGTGGTTTGCTTACTATATTGGGAAACAAAGCCAGAACAAAACTAGCTTGAGATAGAGTTTTTGTTTATACTGCTGACCCATCTGTCTTCATTAATGCACTATTTACAGGAAAAGTTTAAAAATTAGTTTCTGCTCCATCTTCAGTTGCAACAGCAACAAATAAAGGCTGAAGAGTTCGCTTGCCCTTGACTAAAAATGGAAATTCTTATCAGCACCTCTTGGAAGAAAAGCTTTATTATATGGAGTGTATTATTGTTGTATATTAGTGCTGGGACAAGGCATTTTGGCCAGAGTTTTGTATTTCTAGCAGAGGCAGGTCAGGGAGGTGCCTGTGTCAGAGAAAGCAGAAACCAGCTGCAAAACGTGACCCATGGCTTACTCTCAACTCTTCTCTGGAGTCTTAGGAGAAACAAAGTGGGTTTCCTCCTGTACTGACCCACACAGAGTAACAGGGTGTGATTTCCACGAGCAGGAAAAGGAACACATTTGAGGCATAGAAATCACCCAGGCTGTCTCTAGCACTGAAATGGGCAAGGCAGTGAGAGGTGTTTCCCCTTCCTCTTACCTGTGAGTAGAGGGACAACACACACACACTTGAATTTCTGTAGTTTAGGTGCCTACATGAAAACAGATGAAAACCACCCCGAGGGTCTCTACCCTGAACATCCTTTAGACAAGTCTGTGACAAGCTGTTCTGAAGCCAGTAACTGGTTGTTACTCAGGCAGGTTAGCAGATGGTGAAAAGCAGCCAGGTCTGGTCACAGGCACAGCTGCAACCCAGAGAGGTCCTGAGTCTGTGGTCCAGCTCCCCTGGACATTCCCAAGGGAAACCAAAATGTTAGACTTAGTGCTGTGCAAATGAACTTCTTTAAAAGCATCTCCTCAGTAAAACAATAAAGCAAAGTCTTGTACAACAAACCCACTGAGCTAGAGACATCTATTAAAAGAAAACAAAACCAAGCTCTGTTTCTGTAAAGCATAAAGTCAGTCCTCTGTCACCCTCCTCTTCCACAGGCAGAGGGGTTCTCTGGCAGGCCAGGTCCCTGCAAAGCAGAGTCCCCAAGGAGCTGTGTCTGCCCCACTCACACAGAAGCAGCTTCTGGGGGCAGCCATTGGAATTACTGCTCCTTTTCCCAGACAAACATGGAGGGAAAACTCCACCTTTTGATACCCTGGTCAGGAAGGGGGGTCCCAGCTCTCCCTCTCTTGGTAACATCTCCTGCACATCTGCTTTTGGGTGCGTGTGAGCAAACATCAAGGTACTCTCCTGCCTCTCAAGGCACTTCAGATGGCAACAGGAGCAGAATTTGAGCTGTCAATTTACTGGGAAAAATTTCTGCTTCCAACTCCATCTCACCACACAGCACTGCTGGCAAAACTCATTGGGATTTGGCTGCATTATTCCAGCATACTGAGCTACTTTTTAAAGTATAATGCCAGAAAATGTAGAGGAGTGTTACATATGAGCTGCAGCATATCCAGAGTGAGGCAAATAAGCTTGACAGTGGAAAGAGGAAGTTTGCTTATTTGTTCTACACTGCTGAATCTGTGCCCAGATGTGGTCCTCTTCACAGCACAAATTGATCAACCTCCCGCTCAGCATTGCAAGGGCTTCGTGGGACCTTTGATTGCATTTTTTATGTAAACAAAGGAAGCACGAGGGATAAAAGCAATCAACATGACTGCAATAAAGAAAATGATATGAGAGGAATAGATTTCTGTGACATAGAGCAATGCTTCCTGAAAAAAAGGTGGTTTTTTTCTTAGCTGCAAATATTATGTTTTCTGTTATGGCCCAAGAGGTAGCCAACAAGACAATACACTCTATTTTATTTTAAATTGGCAGCTTCAATACCTTTCATTGAATATTAGCACCTCATAGAACCTGCTGCTTATCAGGTCTCCAGTGACTTCAGGATGAGGGGATGCTCAGTGCAGCACTAGAGCTTCCCAAACAAGGTCCTTCAGCTCCGTGCAGCTGAGGCTATCCAGGATGTGAGCTTCAGATGGTGTTGAAAAGATATGTGTTGAGTTAAGTGAGAAGGTTTAAACACAGGGTGGTCTCTGAAATCAAGTACAGTAGCTAACTAGCAACAGCAGCTAAACAACAGCCCAATCTTCCATAACTCTCAGGTTTATGTTGGCTTTGCTGTAGCAACTCCTTATCTTTCCAGAGATTAGAGCATTTTAGATCAGTTGTTATGAGATTTGGTGGAATCCATTTCCTGAGCTGTCACCACCAGCTAATCAGACCAAGTCAAAAGGCAAAGCTTCAGGAGAGTGGGAAAGCAAAACCCCTGATCCCACAATACTGAAAATGAAATTCTCTTTGCTTTTACTGTTACCAGATTTTAGATGCCCAGCTCCAGACACTGATACAGAGAAACTTACAGCCTGAAACATAAGCCAGCTGAACTGTAAGCAGAGCAAATATATCACAGTAGAAAAAAATGCACCCTTTTTCAATTTCTACAACTATTGGTAGCTGGTGACTGTTCCCCAGTTCCTGTTTACTGTGCTTGCTCTCCACCAGATCTCTGAAATCCCAACCTGGATTCCTCCACAGGTTAAATGGGATTGGGAATCCATGGGAAACTGAGACCCACACAGTCAGGAGGCTAATGGGCTGATCCAAGCATTGAAAGAGTTTAAATTCTTTGATTTTGGCTTTGATTCTGAGACAGTCACAAAACAGAGTGACAACGTACAACTACAACCTGCTATCCGAAATTGCACTCGCAGCTTTGTATCACTTTGGAAGTCATTCTTGCAGGAGAAAGCAGGAATAAACCACAGCTGGGATCCTTGCTGAAGCCCCTCCTTTTCCCATGGGATTTCTCTGGCTCCCATCTTTTCTTGTTCTTTTGCCCTCCTCTGCCAATCGACAACTTAAACCAGCTGCAGATTTGGCCCAATAATATTGATTGCATGTCTTGTGCTTCCTCTGTCCACCCTAATTAGTGCCTTAGAGATAAGCAGTGTGCCCTGAGCAGTGAGCTAATGGAGCAGGGATGGCTGTGGGGCATTCAGCCTTCCTGACAGGGGCTGCCACACTCCTGCCTCCATGACACTGTTCAGGGCACTGCATGCAATGCTAATGAGCTCCAGAACAGGCAAACAATTTAGACAAGGGCCTCGCTGAGCTCCCCAGGGCTGCATTAACCCCTGCACTTACTGCAAGAGAAAGGAGTAACTTTTAAAATAGAGTTGGTGGCCAAGTCAGACCCTGCTGCACGCTGCAGCTGCCACGCACAGGGGAAGGCAGCAGCTTCCAGGGGATGGGGGAGCCACTGGAAAACAATGGTACTGCTGTGAGCAAATGAATTGCACCTCTACATCATCTTTCAGCTGTCCTTTTATCAATAACCATCCTGAATTTGCATCATTCTCTCATTCTGGCATTGTTTTTCTCAGAGAAGGAATCAGTGTCTTCACCACTGGCACCAATGTCTCAGCACTTCTGGCCTGAAACTTCCAGCCTCAAGTTAATAAAAGGAAGGTTATGTGGCAAGCCCAGCATTCTAGTTATTGTCCCAGATATTTATAGCCTAGATTGGGATTCAAGACTCCCAAGTCTTTGTCTGGTTCTGCTTCATATTGTGCTGTGCAAACATTTTCAAAGGCTTCATTACTTTTGAGTTTTGGAGAGTCAAAAATCTGTGATCTTAATGGCTTGACTTTCATTAAGCCAGAAGACCTCCTAAGTTTGACATGAATGGTGAGTGCTGACCACTCTGCTGCAAACTCCTTTGCTTTGACTGCCCAAGGGGCTGCAAGGCTTGCAGTGGTGCAGCCTCACCTCGTGAGCATTGGGCTCCTTTCTTGCTGTTGATGCTAGAAGAGAATGAGGCAGGTCAAGCAAAAAGTAGTCTAACCATCTGAGCCCCAAAACACTCTCCTAAAAAGCCACTATAGCTGGAAACCACAGAACTACTTTTTTAACAGCCTAACAAAATCAAACAAAAGGCTGTGCTACAATTTTTACCTTTAAAAGCCATCCTGCTTGCCATTATCAATGAGGCTTTATATTTGAGTGAGCAGAAGCAGGTCAGAGTGGGTGACAACAATTTAATCTGCTGTTGCTTTTCCATAGCTTCTTGTGCTATCCTTGACCTTCAGCCAATGCCTTTCCATTGCCAGCTAGGGGAAAGATCCAGTCTTCTGGAGCTAATGAGTTGCTAAACATGTACCTCAGGTCTTCTGCCAACTGTAAATGTGATTTTATCCCCGTTTCGGACTCCTTTACACAGACATCTTTGCCCTGGATAGGAGGAAGGTAGCGAGGGAGCAGGATGTTCCCACAGTGGAAACATCCTTTCCCAGGGTGTGACAACACTCCAGTTTCCAGGGGACATTTGACCTTTCACTCCTCGGCGCTGCCTGTAGCTGTTGTGTTGGGAACAGTCGTCCTTGGGGTGCTTGGCTGACCTCCTGACTCCTCCTCGATTGGCATTTCCATGGAGTTCAGCACTCAAAACGAGTACCAGGCTTTTAGCAGCATCAGCAAGGTGGATGCAGGCAAAGGGAACACTTGGCAGCACTAGAAAATCCACCCTTTGAGCCCTAGGCAGGGACACACAGGGTAAAGGTGTCACTGAAAGGACTCAAAACCTGCCCTGGCCTTAGGGATCAAGTGTGGGATCCTGCAGTGTGCAGAGCCCCTCTGCCTGGCTGGCAGCCTGTGCTGGCCCTTATCGGGGGCTAAGGGAGGAAACAGGGCAACACTCCTGGGGAAAGGACAGATCTCCCTCTCACATGCTCAGAAAGCAGATGCCAAGCTGATGCTCACCCTCTTTTTCTCAATAAGAGGTCAAAGCCTGGCCCCTGCCTTCCTGGCTGGTTTTAAAGTGCACTCATTTGGAAACAGCTCCCTGGATGCAGCAAACAGGGTTTGGCCACGTGATGAGATTAAAGAAACATTCCCCTGTCCCCAGTTCCTGTTATCAGGACACTGTGTGAAGAGGGCCAAAATATCACATTGGGTTTTTGCACGTGATAAAGCAAATTTTCACAAACCACTCCAGTGGCTGCTGATGGGCTCACCAGGGCTGGTTGGGCATAGGGACCTGGGGGGGGGGGCTTTTGGGTAAGGTTGTGCATGAAAAGGGAATGGCTTTTTGTGAAGCTTCCTTACATGCTGGACTCAAGGGGTAAAGAGAGTGGTTCTTTCTCACTGAGCTCTCTGCTTGTGGGGTTTTTCAGCTGGGTAAAAAATCTCATATGTTTGCTAAAGGTTGAGTACATCCTGGAGTCTTGCAGTGGCAGCACCATCACTACGGTCTCTGCTCCACCCCACAGCCTTAGAGGTAGAAAAATTTTCCCTGAATTCATGTCACTTACCTGGTCACTGAAATTTTAAGCCTTTTTGGCTTTTTAAGAACCAAGTTCCCAATCACCTGATGAGCACTTCTGTGTATGGGAGTTACCTACTGAGAGAAATCCTGTGAAGGAAAAGCAGCTTAAAGGGTAAAATATCCTTGGTGGAGACTGTGCATGCAGTGAGCTGTTGGCAGTGTGCATTATACAAGAAGCTGGCCCAGCTGGAGCCTCTGTGCAATATTCACCATGATCTGCTGGAGTAACTCAGAATTCCTAAACTTACAGGTTTTTTGTGCTACAATAGATGAACTTTTTCTCCAAAGGAGTGTTTATTCAGACACCTCCTGTCCCTGCTGACCTGGCTGCTTCCTCCTGCCCTTATGTTCACCTTTGCTTTTTCAGGGTGCTCCTTTTTTTTTTTGCCAGGTTATTTTTCCTCCAGGAACAGTCTGGCTTCGTAGCATCCCTGTGCTGCAGCAAGGTGGCAGGAAAACACCAAGAAAGCAGGATAGTGGCACTGCTTCCAGGGTTGTGTTGGCTGAGAGTCTGAGGACTTTATTTCCTCCACACCTTGGTGACCAGTTTATTCATACATGAAGTCTCAATTTGGCAGTCTTCTTAAAAGCAGCCTGGTCTGGGGTATCTTTCAGCTCCCACATAAAGGAAGGAGAGATTGCATTACTCTGTCATTTCTGGGGAGAATAAGATGTTCTCACTGCTTTTCTTTCGTTCCTATAAACTACCCTAAATAATGTCTGGACACTTTTCCTGCACGTCCACCTCGCCTCCCACAACAACGTGCTATTTTATGCAGCAGACAAGCTAAAAAAGGAAAGTTACTATCATGCCAAAAATGCAACTTTGATAAAATGTGAGGGCGTAAGTCAGCCTCAGCATGACTGGCTTGGGATCCAAAGAGAATAATGTGGGAAGGATAATTTTACTTTCTTGCCTCTCACGCCTACCAAGGGCCTGGATATAATGAGGTGAATTCCTAAACGAAGGCAGTAAATATCTAAGAACAGCAGAACGGATTTTTTGCTCTAATGCAAAGAAAGCTAGACAGGAAAAGCAGGACTGAAACTGCATCCTAAAAGATGTCATCTCTTCACCCCATAACATATTGTTTAACAGGTTTAAATGCATTCAGATCTGTGGTTTAATTGCTCTAATTAGGAAAGCCTTACCACATTTAAAGGGAGAAGAAAATCCTTGGTGTGTTTTGTGGGTTATCTTACACTCCCATCACCTTGAAGGGGATGCTCTTGTGTCCTCTGGCTGTGCAGTGTGAGGATTAAGGAGGGGTGAAAAACTTTTGGAAAATTGCTGAGTCTACAGTACCCAAGATTGGGTCTACAGTACCCAAGATTCAACAGGGTTGAAAAGGATTTTTCTGCAGGCTTTATTCTATATAAAAGCAGACCTATGCTTTTCTGTCTCTGCAAAAAGCCCACTTTTTAAAAGAAGAAAACCCCTCCTTATCTTACAGAACCCAAGAGCAATTTCAGCTCCTAAGATGTTACTATTAACCCCCCACCCCCAGCCTCATGTGCTTAGGAATTCCAGCCCACCTGACCTCTATTGGAAAGTCTATCTTTCAAATATGACCACTATAAACACTCCAAATTTTAATGGGTGGAATATCTTCAAAGCAGTTTCTCTGATCCTCAGAAACAGTCATGGTCTGATAGAGGTTCTCCTGCCTATCTGCAGCGGAAGTGGAGGAATGCACAGTTTATACTAAAATAATGTGCACTTGTCCTAATCACAGAGATTTCTGAGCCTCAGCCAAGCTTTTTCACGTCATTACACTCCACTGTGGGTCGTGAGGGAATTATTTGCCTCTTCACACTTTTGATCTTTGCAGAAAGGAGCGTGTGGCATTTCCAGCCCAGATGTTTGGAGAAGATTCTCCCTAAACGAGTCCTGAGCCTCATACCCAGATTAGGAATGAGCTCCCTGCAAAGGTAAAAAAATAATTAAACACTGCCAAGGTCATCTGGAATCACAGAAAAGGGACGGGATCAGATGCTCTGCAATGATGGCAGGAAAAAGGCATCTCTCAGGAATTTTGGAGACTTTTTGATGTGGGTCCCTTGGTGCATGGTGGGAACTTTGACTTTCAGCACCACTGGTGTTAGTGTTGCTTGAAAGAGACCTCAGAAGACAAGTGGGTCACCTCAGGGTGCCACAGCATGTGGGACATGGAGGTGATAGGGAAGGTGAGGTTGGGATAGCTCAGGTTTGAAGGTGGCTAAGCCTGGTGGAGGTCACACTGACCTTGGTGACCCATCCCTCTGCAAGGTTTGGGGCTGTGGAGTTCTGCACAAGCAGGTCCTATTTGGTTCTGGCTTCAGTTTTGCTTGTGGATTTAGCTAAGTTTTTTATCTCCTCCTCAAGCATCTTGTTTCTCTTCTCCATGTCTTCCCGTGAACGCTCCATGTTCATCAACTTCAGCTCCAGTTCCTCAGATTTCTTCTTCTCCCTCTCGATGTCCTGATTCAGCCTCACCACTTTGGTCCAGACTTCTTTGTTTTCCTTCTCCAGACTGCAAAGAGAAATGGAGTGTGAAAAGATTGGAAGGGTGCTGGGAAGTCATTGCTGCCCACTGTGTCCTTAAGCAATAATATAATCCAGAGGTTCTGCCTTGACACTCAGTAACACGATGCAATAAACCAGTACACACAATATATAATGATACAACAATGTGTAAAGCTATAGTATCTCTGGTGGTCACAATGGATAATGTTTCCACTGAACAGTATTAAATAAAGGGACTGTGACAGTTTGATTAATGCAGAGGTATTGCAGTGCCATAGGATCGTGAAGTAAGAACTGCAGTGTCAATATTGTAATAATATAATATAATATTAATAATATAATATTGGCAACTGTGGTGAGAGTACAGCACACGAGCATTGGCTTTTAGATACAATACTGTATTTTATAATAAGTTACTGCTCTTAAAGCCTCTCTAATATCACTGGTAAATCAATCTGTGCAGTACAAGTGTTGTAATAGCAGGAGCTGAAGCCTCAGTACTCTCCAAGCAGCAGCCCTCTGCAGCAGGTTACCTTTTAATTTGTTCCTCGTAGTCATTTTTCTGTACCTCCATTTGGTTTTCCAGCTTCAGGATCATGTTTTTCAGGAATTCCCTGCTCTCCTGATCAGGCTTGGAGACCTCAACAGGGCTGCTGGTGGGACTGGCTTCTTCCTTCTGCTGATGGCTGGGGCAGGGCAGGAATTCCTTATCAGAGATGCTGCTGGAAGGGCTGGGGCTGCTGACTTCCCCACTTTCTGCCTGGGAGGTAGGAACATTATCATAGGTGGAAGCCCGATGAAGGTCGAGCAGCTTAAAAAGATCATGAGACAAAGTCCTCTTATGTCCATCAGGTGCCACAGAGCGTGTGCTGCCCCCGGGGGAGCTCTTCCAAAACTCACTGGCAAAAACATCATTTTTGTCATTGCTGCCTTTCTCCCTCGGAGCAGAAGCTGCCAGGAAAGATTTCTTGTTAGGTAAAGTCTGAGTTCTTTTCCTTGACTGTGTTTTCCACTTTCCCAGTGTATCCTTGGACTCGTTGTCTTCCCCAGGGGCAGTTGAGCTCCCAGCTGCTCCAGGGACACTCCTTGGATTCAGGTTGTTTCTCTGTAAAACAGAACCCTGGAATCAGGACAGCCCCCTCCTGCTCTGGGAGCAGGCACAGGTTGCCACAACTGCTCTGGCTGCAGTATTTACACAGGGAATATTTTAGCATCCTGACAGGAACAGCCACAAGTTTTCCATAAAAATTTAGTTTGGGTTGTTCTGTATTTTCCATTAAAAAGAAATTTCCATTTTTCTTTCCCCCTTTTTTTTCTTTCTTTCTGAGAAAAGGCTTTAATCCTCAATGTTTTCACTTCACCAGCATGAGCTGAAAAGCTTTCATCTATTCTGCCTTTTAGCCAAAACACTTTAGAAGCTTTTATTTTCCCCAGAACAGCAGATTTTCCACAGGAAGGTGGAAAAATTATCTACATTATTTTCCTGACACAGATATTCCAGGGATGACAGTTACAGCTCTTTACCCTATTAATAGCAAGCACTCCTAGTGGCTCACTGACCCATCAAATCTCACAATAGTTCACTGCATATTTATGAAGCTTATGTTTTATTATTTCTAGCTTTACCATTTGCCTTAGGATCAAGCTCTCTGCCTTGAGCACTGCAGGGTCCTCTGCAGCATCCCAGCCCACAGAGCTGCGTGAGATTGGGGCTTTCTTGTCATTCGTTTGAGCAGGTGGGGAGGGTGACACATCCTTGGATGGGGGAAAGAGGTTTGCATGGTCACTTATCATCACAGTCATCACTTTCTGGATCTGTGGTGTGCCTGGAAGAAATTAGAGACATGTCAGTGGCAAACTCAATGTGACAAGCTTTGCTCCACCCATTCTTGCACTTCTGGTTGATTTTTCTTGGTGTCCCAAATGGAGATGCAACCAGAAATGCAGGTGAACACAAGGAGCACAATCACAAAGCCAAATAAAGGGACAGATTTTTATATCACTCCAGAAGAGCAGAAGTAGAACATGGAGCAACCAAGGCAGGAGTCTGCTCAGTTCCACCATTCCAGGAACTGTGCTGCTTTGGCTGAAAAGAAGCTGTGAGTACCATTTATATGAACAGGCAAATGAAAATCTGGATCATTTGCAAGTGGTGTCTGCAGAGCAGAGCAGTCTTTGGCCTGAAAATATTTCTTCTCTTAGTTCTGCTGCATCTGTTCTTACCCATGGGGTTACAGTTTGGCTCAACTATTCTGTTGAGTTTCCTTTGTTTCCCTTAAGAAGAATTTCACACCTTCCTGCTCCAAGCAAAAGAAAGATGAGGTCACCAGATTCCTGAATTGCTTGAAAACTATAGAGGGAACACACCAGGCAGTTTCTAAGGGGGTTTTGTCACCATAAATACATTTATAGCCTAACTAAACTGTGGCTTTACCCTGCTGTACTCACTGTTCCCAGGCACATGTCTGACTTATACCCATGGGTCTGCCATAGAAAAGATTTAATTTCAAGATTGTGGACTCAACTATTTCAGCATAGCAGGTCTTCTATGCTAAATATTCCAAGAGTCCTTTTTACCTCTCATAATAATTGCAGGATCCTCTATCTTGGGTCTGATGAGGTTCACTCCAATCACTGTTGCCAGGTTATCCACACTCATCTTGTTGACACTGGAGTTCAACTGTATTTCATGTAGAAACCTGCCAGAATCCAAGGACAAATATTCAAGTCAGAGTAGGATGACTGCAAAAAGCCTTACACACACCCACTGGTATAAAATCCTGATTAATCCATCCAAATCTTCCTCTAAGTTTCCCAACAGAAATATACTGTGAACCAGAGCTGGTTCTTTGGTATCTTTAGAAAAACCACTGTGTGATGAGCTGCTCATAAAAAAAAAAAAAAAAAAAAAAAAAAAGGAGAAGAAAACCTCCATCTAATATTTAATAAATCACCCAAGTTTTGTTGCACAAGGCTTTGTTTAGGAAAACTACACTTGATCTTAATTCTCAGGGATTTGTAGGTGAGTTTTAGGGTAGGCTTTTCATCAAGGTGTTGACCCTGGTGGTTTAAACTCTCCCTAAAACAAAGTTAGAATCTGGTGACTCGAGGGGAACCAAACCATGGCTTAAGAGGGCTCTCTCCAGAGGAGTCAGTCTCAGCCTTGGGAATGATATTTCTACTCACCAACATAAAATCTGAGCTGTGCAGAGGACTGACCTGCAGATATAGCTGAGGAGGTTGTAGTTCTCTCTTGGAAGGAGGGACAGCTGCTTCAGGAGCTCTTGATGGCCCTTAATGCAAGTTTAAAAAGTGCTCTGTAAGGATTCAGAGATGTGTCTGGACTCTTGGTCACTCTATCCATCCTTGTATGGGCTGACCTTTGGAAGTTTGCTCACCTTGGAAATGACATTTCCCTGGCAGACCAAGCATGGACATGGAGAAGTTTTTGCTCAGCCCATTGCCAGCACTGCTGCTGCCACAGCAGAGTCCCTGTGATGAGCTCTTCAGAAAAGGCTGATCATCCCTAAACGTGCATTTCTTGTCTATAAACATTTAGGACATTTTTAACTCCCAAAAAATCCTGAAGCAAAACAACCTACAACCAACATTTGCCCTTGAAATCCAGTTGTTGAACACTGCAGTTCACAGAGCTACCGAGATCTGCCTTTTGTTTCTGGGGATAGGAACAGCATCTCTGATTGATGGGGCTTTTGCAGTAGGGGGGGCTTCTTTTCCATCAAAATACATAGCTAGGAAAAGACCATTCCTGTTTCTCACTTCTCCTTCTGCCATATCCCTGTTTCCTTCCTTGCTTTCACCCAGAGCCTTCTGCCAGCTCTGCTCTCAGCTCAGGCTGAGGGCAGTGCAGGAGGTTGTTTCCTTCCACTCTTGGTTTTCACACTCACTGTTTGCTGCAAGGGCTCAACAAAAAAAAGGTGCTGAGCAGCTCTTAGATCTGCTCCAGAAATTTAAGCTTAAAACTGGATAAACCAATGTTGTCAAGTTGGGAAACCTCAATGTCTTTATGAGATTTGCTTATTTTTTTATTTCTTTCCTTTTTTCCAGTTGTTGGAGCTCAGTGAACACACAGTTTATAATGCACAGCTATATACCCACCCAGCATCTCCGGCTCACCAAGCCCTGCCACTGCAGCACAGCTAATTTGAAGGCCAGGAGAAGAGAAATGAATGTAGCTCTACCTTCCTCTGATCCCCATCCAGTGCCTGCCCACACAGCAGGAAATCCTCATACTGCATCCAGGGCACAACTGGCTCAGGGAGCTCCCGCAGGTAGAGTTTGAAGAGAGAGGCCACAGTGTGCACATCTGTATCCCTGCAACCAGCAAAAAACCCACTTGTGTCAAGCTTGCATCCAGCTGGTGGGCAAACCAGGGTATCCCTAGGACACCCCAGTCAAGGGAAGAGGATGCTTGATGAGACCCTGAGCCACCTAATGTAGGTAAGAATCTTCCTGCTCATTGCAGGGGGGTTGCACTAGATGACCTTTAGAGGTTCCTGCCAACCAAAATGATTCTATTCCATGATTCTATGGCAATAACTGCTCACTGGAGGCTTTCCCCACAGATCTCTGGTGCTCATAACCCATCTGAGCCTTCCCAGCCTGTTTGGCTGATGAGGGTTTGTATGGAAATACTGCCTAGTGTTCCCATGTCTGGCAGGCTCTCCCCACTCTCTGCAGAGCTGGAGAAGCTTTTCTGGGGTTTTTAAGATTAACAGCAATTACTGAAGTTGTTCTGCTGGGACAGATGTTTGCAGCTTTGCATCCCATATTGTTTACATTTTGTCAAAAGGACACTGCCAAGATCATAAGCCTCTAACTTGACCTACCTTGAAGTCACTCAACTGTTATAAACTTCTAGCAAAAATCCCCCAGGTCATTTATTTTTAGGATTTGGTTGGGTTTTTTTCAAATACTATTATTTTTAACAAATTCACATAACCATAGAGAATTCTTTTTTTTTTTTTAGAGCTGTGTTTTTATAGGGCCTACCAATAACACGCCATAAACCACCCTGGATGCCTGGGTTGCCAGGGCAGCTTTCTGACACTCCCCACTCAATCCTCCCATGCTTGTGCACACAAGTTGTGCCCGTGCAAACCCAAAGAGGATGCAAAGATG
The DNA here is from genome assembly GCF_003957555.1 of Calypte anna. NCBI lineage: Eukaryota > Metazoa > Chordata > Aves > Apodiformes > Trochilidae > Calypte > Calypte anna. Next base: position 4,961,219 of record NC_044267.1, read on the forward strand.
GCACTGGAGGGCGAGCCAGCATCTTCCAGCATTCAGGTCCCTGGGCACCCCACTATTTGCCTTCAGCCTCTGGAAGAAAATGTTTTGGTTGAAGTGCAGGGGGGTCAGAGTCACCCTGAGCTCACTGCAGCAATGCTCATACACAGAGTTTATGTCCCAGGGTACTGGGAAAGGGACCAAGCTCCCTCCCCATGCCCGGCTGCAAAAAATCAGGTATGGAAAACAAACACAAAAAGGCTTCACCTTCCTCTGACCCCTGTGCAGGTTACAACAGGAAAGCTCTCAGCAGGACTCTGGCACCCAGAAAGCAAGAAATATGCAGCTGCAGACCCAGCTGAGATGCACCAGGGGTTTTACTTTTCTGCTTTCATTTTGCACAGAGACAGCAGCAGCAAATGTCCCTCTTGGACAGGGAGAGGCAGCTCTCAGATTTAGGGAGCTTCTCATCTCCCCTTAGCCCAGCAAAGGAAGAGAGAAAGGAGGACACAGCCCTGGGGTAGCCAGAATCTCTCTCTCATCTCTCTGTGATGTTGTAAGGAAAAGCAAGAGGAGGAAAATGCCACAGAGCTGGCAGGGAAAGAAATAACTCCAGTGTATTTAGGGTTTCTCTGAGCTTCTCTGTGCCCCACTGCTTGCTTCCCTTTCTCTACCCCTTTGCCCTGAGCTGATGGGCTATGTAGGCTCTTTCCTTTGCCTCCTTCCTTGGCTGCTCCTGCAAATGATAACTGCAGTGTGGGGCAGGATTTTCCTAAACACTTCCCTCTGTTTCCACAAACCCCATCTCAGCACCCTCTGATTCTGCTTTTGCCTCCACTCGGTGTTTGTGCAGAATCCTCCCTTCTCCCCAAGCCCTTCTGGAGGGTCCGAGTTTCCTGCAGGGCACTGCTGGGGTTAGATTCTGGGGAACAGGAGAGGGGGAATCCAGCATACCTGTCAAACGATGGCCTTTCCCCAGCATGGAAGGCATCCCGGAGCTGTTTCACCAGATTGTCTTGGCCAGGCAGGCGGAAAATTCCCTCCTCCCCCATCCCGTGCTGCCGGATGAACTCCGCACACTTCTGCACCAGGATGGGGACCTGGTGCTGCCCAAATTTCTGTTCATAAGCCATGGTCTCTGCCAAGCTCTGTCCAAACACCACTAGGGAAAGAACAAGAGAGGTCAGAGGAGCCCAGAGGCTTTGCTGAGGGCACAGATGTGACGCTGGACCTGCTCTGCAGGGAGAAGAGGAGCTCCAAGAAGTCTGCAAATGAGGGGAAAGCAGAACTTCCTTCAAAGAAATTATAGCAAAAGGAAACCTTGTTCCTCCTCCAATTAATTAACAGTTCTCAAAATCATTTAAACCAAGAAGTGAGGCTTGGTTTATTTCCAGGCTGCTTGCTGCCTTGGAGCAGGGTGCTGATACAGGGCAAGGCAGGAGCAGCAGGAAAGGTAATGCTAGGGCAAAGGGAGAGAAGGGATGCTCATCACACAAATCTTAAGGATATAGAAAGCACAGGAGACCACCAAGAAAAAGAAAAGCAGCCTTGCAAAGACTTGGAGCTGGAAGTCATACTGGTTTAATGGCTTTTCTTCCCTTTCCCCTCCTCTCACCCTCCAGAAACTCCCCAGGGCAATGAGCAGCAGCATTTTGCAGCAGGTACCTTTCCTTCCAAGCAATGGCTTTTTCCTCCTGAACTCCCAGCAAAAGAAGAGCTCAAAGGTGGGAAGGCAGCAGCCTGCACCCCAGGAATTCCTCCTCAGAGCCAGGGGCATGGTAAGAACAGACAAATCCCAACTCAAATTGAAGCTGTGATAATAATGGCAAAGGGTCCTAATGGTCCTCTACCATATTTTTACCCCAGCAGTGCCTGTGATATGTTCACCTTGTGCTATGAAGGTTCAAATTTTATCTTCCAGACCAGGAAAATACAGGTAAACACTCTCAACTGGAACCACAAGGCTTGTCAGCACCTGTCTGATCATGAGGGTGTTTCATTTATGATTCACTTACACTTCTAAATAATGACTATAAATCTGTCATTGTGCCCAGTAAAAGCAAATAGCTTTTTTTTTTTTTTTTTTTTTCTCTGATAATGAGTTGCTTGTTTAGCTGCAAGCTGGCAGAGCTGTTCATTTGGGGACACTTCTTTGAGCTCCACCATTCTTGTCTTGTACAGCTGAAAGGTCTGAAGGACACTATAAAAGAAAATCTAAATAGACAGGGCAAATCACAGAGGGAGGAGAGGCTCAGAATGATGATCCAGGTTAGTTCTCTGCTGGAAGAGAGCTAAAAAGACTCCCAGCCCTGTTTCATTGGGGGATCGTGCTTGTAGGAGTTCATCCTTCTAGGAAAAGTGTCTGGAGGGACCTTTGAGGCTTCCTTTGTGGGCTTTGCCTCTGGTGGCAAATTTATGGCTTGTTCCTTTCTGATCAGTTAATATTTCACACTTCCCCTACCACAGTGCTGTGATGACAGAAGTGAACACCCAAGGGCAAAGGAAGGAAGGATCCAGGCACTGCAATCCCTGCTGGAGTCTGGAGAGGGCAAATCCATGGCCAAGGCAGACTCTGCAGAGAAAATGAGTGCAGGAGGACTGGGATGTGCTGGAAACGCAGCAGAGTGAGGAAACAGGCAAGCAAAAAGCAAGCTTTTCCAATATTTTATCCCTGAGTGTGAGTTGGTTTCAAGAAGAACAGTTTCTGGGGTCAAAAAGTCAATGAGGAAGTTCATAAAAGTGGTCGAAACCAGCCCAGAATCTTTACTCACACTTGAGTGCCATTTCCTTAGCACTGCCCATGTCTGCAGCAGCCCCAGCACCACAGGGCTGGGTCTAGGAGTGGGTTCCTAAGGTGTTACCTCACATCACAGCTTCCAGTTTCAAGGATTTATCAGCCCAAAGCACAGCACAAGGTGGTAGGGAATTCCCTGCCCCCCTTTACCTCCTGAGGATGCCCCCAGGACTCGCTGGATGGATTTAACCCATTCCTCCATCTCAGACTGGGAATTAGCCATGAGCACACAGGGGTCATGCCCTGCCCGGGTCTGGTCTCCAGAGACCCCTGCAAAATAAAAACATTTATACATCATTTACAGAGAGGATTGGAGGAGAAAAGACAGATTCTTCTTTGCTAAATGCTTTTGGCTCCAGTTTGCCTCCCTGCAGTCTGAGTGGCTGTGGAATGGAGCAGCACTGGTGCATCTCACACTTGCTGAAGGGCTGGGAGAAAGGAACAGAAACTTCTTGAGTTTTTAACATTTTTTTAACACTGCAGCTCAGCACGGGGCATGGGCACTGACCCAGGACCCTGCTCCAGCCCTGAGGTGTCAATGAAGACATTTGTCTCCCTATGGGGATCTGGGAATGAAAATTCCTCCTTCAAATTCAGGGTGAACAGTTCAGACCAAATGAAGTGAAGCATCCTCACCTGGGATGATTTCAAAAATGAATTTCCCTCCTTCCTCTGGGTTGCTGGCCACCTCCTTGATGGTGCTTCCCTGGAGACACAGGCAGCCCTAGGACAGAGCAGAGCAGGAGCTGCAAACACCCAGCTCTGTGGGGCTCTCAAACTGAAAGCAGAAGCTGGTGGCCTTTATATATTTCTGTGCTAAAAATGCCTTTTTAAACAAGAAGGGACACTTCTTAAATGCCAATTTTTCTAATGAAGTAATTCTCAGAATAAGAAAACCGGTTGTTTCACTCTTTCAATTTTTTCCTTCCTTCTTATAAGGAAGAGAAAAAGAAAGAGAAAAAGAAAAAGGAAAAGGAAAAGGAATAAAGAAAGGAAGAGGAAGAGGAAAAGAAAAAAAAGAAAAGTAAAAAGAAAAAGAAAAGAAAAAGAAAAAGAAAAAGAAAAAGAAAAAGAAAAAGAAAAAGAAAAAGAAAAAGGAAAAGAAAAAAGAAAAGAAAAAGGAAAAGTTAAAGAAAAATAAAAGAAAAAGGAAAAAGTTAAAGAAAAATAAAAGAAAAAGGAAAAGGAAAAAAGAAAAAAACCCTGCAGGGCTTGAGGGCATTTTCAGAATTCAATTGCATCGATGTTGCTGATCAGGTTCCTTACTGCCCAAAAGCTGGAAACCTCTTGAACACCCTCTGCCATCCCCCTCCCAAACCATTTCCCTGCAAGCAAGAAGGGGGATTCTGAGGACCAGCAGAGCCCAGTGGCCTCCTCCTACCTGTGGTTTGATATCCTCCTCCTCCTTGTAGTAGTACAGGTGCTGTCCCTTGAGCACGAAGAACCTCTGCTGCCAGTTCTTGACGATGGAACGCTGCTTCTTCAGCCACCCCACCTTCTGGGGCCTCTCCAGGGGCTGGGGGGGGGGCAGGCTGGGTGCCCCCAGCCTCACTGCTCATCACGCTTTTGGAGCGAGCTGCCAAGGAGAGAGAGGGAGAGGATGGGGAGGATGCAGAGGGATGAGGTCCCACCAGCCCAGGGCTGATTCAAGCTGCACCAGTGCCAGGGGCTCCCTGCCCCTCTGCCTGTGCTGGGCAAACTGGCTGGAGCTTTGAAAGGAAGTGGCTGCAGTATCTGTCAGAGTGTGCTTCCTTTTTCCTGCGTGGGAGTAATTGTCTTGCAAGTGAGAAGAAAATAATTTTTTTAATTTTTATTTCATAGGAGGGTGTGTGTGGGTTTTTTTGATACCCACCCCAAACAGGCTGCAGCAGCGATAGCAGAATGACCCAGCCTGGCTCACAAAAAAAAAAAAAAACTGTTTGGAAATTGAAGTTTTGCCCTCAGAGAGCATTGCCTGGTGTTTCCAATAGGGCAGTTCTCACACAGGGAGGTGGAAAGTCTCCAAAGGGTTCAAAAAGTTCCAGTCTGGATTTACCAGCTTTTACCAGAGCTAAAAGAATAATTAGTGAAATAAAAGAAAGGTGAAAAAGAATATAGAGACCTTATTATCTCCAATGTTTCTGTGATAAAACAGACCAGCATGAGTTCTGTCCTCAGGGAGGCCGAAATCTGTCGACAAATGACTGACATCAAAAGAACCTGCCTGTCCACTGGAACACCTCTGAAGCCTACAACAAAGATTCATGGCAACTACATGAAATCACTGGTAGAGGTGCTGAGCCTCAGTCAGAGTTATTTAAAGCGAAAGAAAAATAGGAAAGGTGTCTGTTCAGGGAAGCTGGTCCCAGGGGCTACCATGATGCAAAAACCAAACTGGGGTTTCCAAATTCCACCTCAAGTCCTGGGTAGCTTCCCTTCTCCTTTTCCCCTGTCTCTCCCCAGGGTGGTTCAGCATTTGCAGTCACCTCCTCCTTCACCAACACATCCCTGACACATTTGGCCCTGCTCCTCCTTGCAGTGCAGGAAAGAACCACTAAGAGCAACTGAGGTGCCCTGAAGCATCTCCTGTGGTAACCACCTCTGAAGTTGAACATTTCCTCCAAAACATCCTCATTTTTCCTCCAGCCCTGGAGACTGGACACAGCAGGTGACCGTGTCCCTGCAAAGAGGAGCCCTGACAAAATGCAGCTTGCAGGAGAAATTGCATTGAGTGCTCCCGTGGTGACCACATCACTGCTGGGTTCTGCCCCAATTCCTGTCCTGGGCAGGAGCCCTCAGTGCCATCCCCTTCCCTCCTGCTCCACAGGAGGGATGTCAGGTCCTGGGAATAAAACCAGTACAAGCAAAAGTGCCACAACAGGTTTTGTGATGAAAATTGCAAATGTCGTTTTCTCCTTCACTGAAATAAATGCTTTTTTGTTGATTTTGGGTTTTTTCTCAGCACGAGGAAGCACACAGAAGCTGGCACTGCCCTGGGGCTTGCAGAAGCCACTGCTGGGGACAAGGAGAGGGAAGTGTCCTAAAGCCAGGAAGAGCCAATGAGGGTGGTGGTGAGTAATTTGCAATTATTTTCCACAAGCAACTCACATCCTTGCTGCACCTCTGAAGATGGCAGCAGCTGCTCCCTGCAGCCAGAAACCCCAAGGACACCAGGCTGTGCCCAGCACTCAGGTCCCTGCACACCCAACCCTTGTGTCCTGGGCTGGCAGCAGCCACAAGCTGCAGTAGGTACTCAGAGTTTCATCAGGGGAAGTTTTTTCTTGGGAAAAAAAAAAAAAAAAGCAATTCCTGGTCAGAAGATGCAGTCAGGCCTGTGTCCCATCTCCTTTCTCTCTGCTTGCCTGCAGTCAGCAGGCTCAGTGTCCCCTGATCTTTGTTTCTGAGCTACCAATTGAATTTACCCTCTGCTCTGCAGCCTCTCTGCAAAAAAAAATTAATTATCCTGATTGTTCTGGTGGAGATGGATCCCCTGGCAGAGGAGAGCCATGCAAAGCCTGGTGAGAGGCAGGACATAAGTCAGGAAAGGCCACAGTGAAGCCACCCCAGAGCACAGAGCCCAGTTTGGGCATCACAGGATTCCTGGCCACCAGTGAGAGGAAACGATGATGTCAGGGTGGGCAAAGAAACCTGAGCAAGGGCAAGATCGCTTCCTCCAGCCTGTACAGCTCCTTGGCTGGCACTTCACCTCCGGCAAGGTTTGTGCCAAAAGAATGAGCTCATGGGGCTTAAATCCCACCCCAAACCTGGCCTTGGGGTGGGCAGCAGCCCCCCTCTGCCTGCTCCCCTTGTCCCACCCCCCCAGGGCAGCCCCAGCCCTGCTCCCACAGCATCCCCTTGGTGACAACTTTGCAAATCACTTGCAAATCATTTGCAAAACAACTGCTCTCTCAAAAGTGGTAGCTGGGAGCCAGGTCCCCACATCGGGTCTGGCTCTGTGCCACAGCCAAAATTGCTGCAGAGCTTGGCCAGGGGCAGCCCCCAGTGTGCACCTGAAAGGCTGAAGCAGGAAAAAAAAAAAAGGCAGAAATAAAACAGTCACGGTACCTATTTTTGCAGCATCCATTTTCAGGTTGAAATCCCAGTTCCTTGGCAGCTTGAGGGACATTTTGGATCAGGAGGGGACTTTTGGTTTTGGTATTTTTTGGGGGGGTGAGGGGGACCTTGCTTAGGAGACAGGCTGGAACAAAGCCCTGATGGTCCCAGGGGTGCGATCCCCCCCCACGGAGATCTCGGCAAGGGTTGATTTACCAAGGTACTTCCTCCTCAGAGAGCAGCTGTGAACAACCCCATAAAAGTACTTTCCTGCCTTGCTTTCCTGCAAAGCTCTCCTTTGGCTTCTCCCACAGCCCCGAGGTGATGCCACCCCTTTTTGCTCCCCTTTTTCTTGCCCCTTGTGGCTGATGCAGAGACTCAGCCCGCACCAAACGTGGCTGCCCCGAGGTTGCTCTCAGTGCATTTGTGGCATTTGAGGAAGTGCTTGTCCTTCTTGGGGCCCTTGGTACACCAGAAAATGACTTGTTGAGGGGCACGGCCCAGCAGGGAATTGCAGGAGACATTTTGCTCAGCTCCAACGCTCAGCAGGCTTTGGCCAGAGCCAAACAGCACATGGTGGCATCTCTTGGATGTCTGGATGAATCCCCCTGTGCACAGCCCAGATGATGTTGGGTGTCTTGGGGATTTTCTTCTTGCAAGTGCTGTGTGGTCCCCACAGCTGATGGAAGGTTTGCACACACACTTGGTGACAGATCCAGGAGGAAAATGGGGCTGAAATGAGGCTCTCGTGGAGGAAAGATGTCAGAGCAGCGAGGGCCAGGGGACCCCACCAGAGCCACTGGATCAAGCAAAGTCCCTTTTCCCACTCACAACATCAAGTGCAGATCCTGTTCCATGTCATTTAAATGTCTTTTTCCAAAGGAAAATAGCAATGTGCCCCAAAGACCTAACGGAGTGCTCCAGCTCCCCCCCAGCCCTGGGGAGAGGCTTTTTGTGCTGAACAGAAGGAAGAGCAACGTGGGAAGCACTGGGCTGAAAGAGGATGTGGCCACTGGTTCCTGTTCTGATTTGCAGCCCAGCAGTCATGCCTGGCATGCACTGAGCAGCTTGCAAAGTTTTTTTTTAGTGCCACAGCATAAACTGAGGATGTGCTTCTTGGGGAAGCAGCTGGAGCCTGCCCTGGCTGCCAGCCACTGCTCAGCCAGGATGGGCTCATTGGGATTAATCCCATTGGAAAAATGCATCTTGTTGCTTTGAGCAGTGGCTGGAGCTGGCTCAGGGATCCCCAGCTCACATCTTCAACTGCTGAAAGTCCAAAGTTGGTGCCATGGGAAGAGATGCTATGGCAATGGAGCAGCCCAGCTGGAACCCAGGCCAGAATGAGATCAACCCCAAAACCTGCTTTGGGTCCAAACTGCTTGAGTTAACCCCATTTCTGCTTTACCACAAGTGGACTGAGACCTGAATTTTAAGCATCATTGTCTCCTCTTCTTAATAATATCTGCAGAAAGCCATGGGAGCTCCAGAAGGGAAGGTCATGTGTCTTGATCCTTTTTTTTTTCTCTTTCAAGCCTGTGAGCAGCCACCTTTCCCCACCTGCCTGTGTGAACAGGATGTCACGCAGCACTTTGCCTTCCTCTAGAGAGGAAACAGCAAATGTTCGAGCCCAAAACCATGCAATTCAGCCCAATGCTGTGGCTACAGCTCAGCCCTCTCCAGCACCCCAAAACAAGCCCTTTGCAAGCACCCAGAATGCCATTGTAGCTTCCTCCTATTAGGTACTTGGTGGCTGCCTCTGGATTTGGGGAAGGACATCATAAGATTAAGGCTTTTTTCTCACAGCAATCAAGCTGGGCTGCCCGTTCCCCAACCCAATGCCCCAGGGGAACTTAAAAAGAGCAAATCTCAGCCCTGTGTTGGAACCCTGTGTTGAGGCCTTTAATTTTTGCAGGGTTGCTATAAAGAAAGCATCAGATTGTGTTGTTGTAGGATTCACTTATCTGAAAATGCCCCAGAGTGTGACAGGAAGCAAAAAGAGAGCTGCTGATGGGTTGGGTTGTCTTAGCTGATAAGTCAAAACCAGACAGAGTAACACAAGAGCTAAAAATAGTAAATTTTGCTGGGTAAACAGAAGGATTATGTTCTCCTAGCCCCCCCACAAGTCAGGAGAAACGACTGAAATGGAGCAATAATTTATGCTAGATGGAATTCCAACAGTTTATCACATTTCTAATGAAATCTTTTGGGCAAAATGAGCTGATTTGCAGGGTCAGCATGTCCCTCATCTTCGATTAAGATGGGCCCGTAAGATCCCATCACAGCTTCCACCAAACTCCCCCTGGAATAAAAAAAGAAATTTGTGTCCCTGGTGCAGGACAGGGGTGGTTCAATCCTGCCTGTGTGTGCAGCCATCCTGCAGGCTGCATTCCTGGCTTGGCCACAACCAGGTCTGATCCCAGGAAGGTCCTTGGAGAGCTACAGGGCAAGGAATGGGGGAACTGGAGTTTGAAACAAGCTGCCAGAGAATGAAAAGGAGGTTTTCAGCATCTCTCCTCCTTGCAGCCAGTACTGAATAAAACCCCACTCCAGATAATGGAACTTATATTTATTTAACAGTGACATATAGTATATAAATAGGGTAAATACTTTAAAATATACAATATATCACATTCGGACATTCGGTCAAAGGCAGCTCTACGTGTGTAGCTAGAACATGAGTCAAAAAAACAAAGCACAGAGAAAGAAGCAGATGGAAGAAACGCATCAGGTCTGGAGAACAGGAGCACACAAAGATTACAGTAGTACAAAATGCAACTCTGGGGCTGGTTACAGAGGGCAAGAACCAGAGGGGCTTTCATGCAATGCTTTTCGGGGACAAATGTCTGTCCCCAGGGGGGTCTGGAGAGGCTGTAAGGATGCTTTCCCCACAGCTTCACCCTCCTCCTGTCACCCAGAGCTGGTCAGGAGAGGAAGGGGAAGGAAGAGATGCCAAGGTCCCACCAGAGCTGTACTCAGGGGAACTCACTGCACTCACCAGGCACAGGAGACATCCCTAGGATGGTGTTTCACAGCCTGATGCCAAGCATTTGCTGATGCTCCAGGACTTACAGCTTCATGAGCCACACAGGGAACCACAAACCCCTGCAGATCAGTACTAAGCCCACACCTTGAAGAATACATCCTATATGCTGGTCAGCATGGGACAGGACACCATAGCAAGAAAGGTTTTGATGTTTTGCTGAGCACTGCAGGCCAGAGGCTGGCTGGGCATCCTATCTGCAAACTCAGCTGGGCTACCACCAGACTCTGAAAAGCAAATTCCCATCAGAGCATGCAAAGTGCTCATCTACACAGACCTGGCCCAGTTGTGCCCCTCAGGCTGGGGATCAAACATCAAACCAGCATCTGACCCATATCACTCCATCACCCACCAGCAAACCAATGTCATGAACTTTAGAATCACCTCCCCAGGACAGCCAGCTTCTCATGCTCTGCAGAAGCAAATTTCTAGCCACTTGCCATTCCCTTTGCTCACTGAATACACTGACATCCTTCCCTGTCTGCTGCAACTGAACAAGCAGTGAGTGCTCCTCTGCCAGGACCAGTCTCACCCTTAGAGGCTCCACCTTGGCCAAATTCTGCTTTTCTCCTCCTTCCAATCCACCACACCTGCTTGCTCACACAGGACCTCCTCATGCTGGTCTGCTCTCACAGTTATTTCCCTCTTTTTTGGGCACAAGCAGGAGGAACATCTCCAGACATAGAACCCACTGTAAACAAAAACCACTGTGCAACACTGAGCTCGAGCCCTGCAGCTGGAGGAATGTCCTGAGCATCACCCCCACATCACCACCCCTACACCTCCCTGGTGGCAGCTTGGCCTCTCCAGCAGCCTCCCTCCAAACCCAAATTCTTGTCAGAGCTAGAGGGTGGCTAAAGTCCTGCAAGGCTGAATGCAACCAAGAGAGGTCCAACACCTCTTGCTACACATCCCCTGGCATCCCAGTTAACTCCTGCAGGCACAGCCAGAGGCAGGAATGTCAGCTTTCCAGTTCCCTGAATTTTCTAAGTCTAAGTTGAAATACTTCTGGTGAACTAAAGCTGCTCCCAGGCTGGGCTAATGGGGAGCTCACCAAATGCTCCCAGACACCTTGGTGTCACCAAGCACTCAGCTCTACCACCCCCAGGATTCAGACCAGTGGTGTAGAAGTGGGTTTGCCAGCCACAGCTCCCAATGGATGACACACAACCAGTATTTCCTAGCAAGATCAGCTGTCCAGCTTGCAAGCAACCTTCACAGTGCCCATCTGTCTCCCTCCCTTTCTCAACTGGATGCTCTTGTTCAGATTACCAAGATTTAATGCAGGCTCCTCAACCCTTTCCACACTCACCCTGCAGGATCAGACCCAGCTTGCAAGCCCACCCCTTAACTGCACTGCTGGGAAGGAAAGGAGCAGAAAGCTGTGAGTTCATTAGGAAAGCCACCCACAGGATTCCTGCTGCTGCCTTTGGCCCAGCCCTAGGGAACCAGGAATTGGAACTGCTTTGCCCTCCTGTGTCCACATCCAGCACTGCAGCAGCATCCAAACGCCACTGCAGGGGAAAAGCACGCAGGAAAGCTTGGTGTTGGGTTTTTACCCTGCTAATTACAACTAAAGAGGTACAAAAGGTTTAAAGCAAGACCAGAAGGAGACTAAAGACCCATATGAAAAAATTCTTAATATAAAGAGCAGCACACTTTTGTAAGGTTTATCAACTACAGCTTCTTCTGGTGACCCAACGGCGCACTATGAGGGATTTTGGCAGACGTCAGCAACAGGCAGGAAGAATTCAGAAAAACACCAGCTTGGCTGACCCCACATGGCAAACTACTTCTCAGGGGCTACACAAAACCCTGTCACTTCCACACCTATTTGCAGCCCAGGTCCTCTTTGCAGGTGCCCTCACTTTGCTTACCTAAACTCAACCAACAGAGCCATGAATTGGCATGAAATGTAGACGAAATATTCTACCTGGGCCAAGAAAGATGGAAGCACCTTAATGCTGCCCTCCAATTTTCCAGTTAGGGGCTTGGACCAACATCCTTCACATCAACAGAAACTAAATCTCAGCCTAAATCAGGGATTAGTCCCACGACTAGTCCAGGAAAACCTCTGGGTACACCACTGGCATCACGCAAACGTAACCCTGCATGGGCTCCATCAGAGCCGTCCCAACTCCTGCAACTTTGCCAGCCCCACACTGAAAATACTTGGTGGAAACCAACCCTTCTTCTCTGCACCCTGTGCTTTCAAACAAATACATGTATTTGCAGTAAGATGGGGAGAAACTTCTGCCCCAGGGTTCCTATAGAAATGTCAGGGAGAGGTGGGTATTTACGAACGCATTTCCACATGCTCGCTCGGGGTAAATGAAAGCAATGGCAGAATCTGAATCCAGAGTATGAACTACAAAGTATTTTCAGGTGTTTTATTTTCTGTCAATGATGAACTAGTTGGCAGCACGTATGTGTCTCCATACTGGGGGATGTTGGTGGATAAGGTTTGTGTCAGCAGCTGTTTGAAAACAGCAATGTACTTCTGTATTATCTATCCCTGCCACTTGTTCCCCAGGTCAAAAAAAAAGGTAAAGTATCTCTCCTATGCACAAACTATGGAAAGAAAAATCAGAGTAATCTTGTGTTTGGGAACACTGCTTGAGGTGTAAACCAGGGATATTTTCACTATCTGGTCACAAAAAAAAAAAAAAAAGTTTACAATCTTTAGGGCTCTCCTTGTTAAATAATAAAAAAGTATGACAAAATAAAGCTAAGTACTTAGATAAAACTTACAACTATTAAGTACAATCTATGTATGACAAGATTTAGTAAGTGAAGCAGGAGAGAAGCCTGCAGGTACGTGAACCCAGGCTGAAATGTAACACAGACCATGATGAACTCAGCAGCACAACACCTAGAACTCAAGTAACAAACAGGTGATAGACATGATCCCTGAAAGAGAAACAAAACACCCAGCTGAGAGCACCAGTGGGGTGCTGGAGCCACAGCCAGCAAAACAAGTTGGAGACTGCTCTCCAAATCAGTTAAAATATCCCAGTGAGGGGGTTCCAACCAAAGAGTGGTTCAATGTTTCTTAAAGGTTATTTGAGGGGGTGGAGAAGGGGAAATGACCCAAGCTATTTAAAGGGTTGTTCTTACTTGGCAGGAATTACTCATTAAAACTTCAATGTTCTTTAAAACCTATTTACTTGATTCAGTTTTGAAGCAATTTGCACCTCCCACATTCCCATAAGCAACTACCAGTTTCTTGACTTCTTGTCCTCGGTCTATTTCTGATTGAATGGGTTAGAAAAATTGTATTTGACCAAATATCAGCCACAAGGAGGGAATGTGAGAGGCACTGCAAAAAAAAACCAGCAAGTGAAAACAGATGCACATGCCTGGCTGGGCAGAGGAAATGTGGCTGGATTAGTAAAATCCTCTTCTGATTAACAGTGCCTGGTGTTCACTGTGCAGTCTGCAAGGAGGCTGCACACAGGCCTAAACGTGGCTTTCTGGGAAAATGAACACTGCATCCACAGTTACCACTGGAGAAAATGCTGGTCCCCAGAGTTATCATCAAGAACATCTTGGCAGAGGGGCCAGGAGAGCTGCACGGCTTCACCTTCCCGCAGGTTCCCACTGCAGAGGAGGTTGTACCCACCAGGCTTGGTTTATCCCCTGTGTAAACACTCACAGGGAAAGTTCAGCTCTGCCTACAGGCGTCCAAAGTTAAGAACAGACCACGAGGACAGTTGTACCCTCCTACTTCACCCAACAGTCCTTCCAAGTCTTAACTCCTTTTCGGCTACAAACCCAAGATTTGCTCATTTGAACCAAAGCTATATAAATATATTATTTAAAAAACCCACAAATGCAAACATTTACCAAGAAAGGAAGAAAAGTTACAGTGAAATGAGGCCTTGTTATTGTCTTAAGCCAGACAAGCCAGGGATTTCCTCAAAGAGGCTTGTCTGGTTTCAGTCCTGTTCCAGTCACCCTACACGTCCTCCAAGCTTCCCAACATCCCCTTGTCAACCAGGTGTGCTTTGAGAGTGTTGAAGATGTGGAGCTGCTGGTCTGGCCGCAGGGTTAAGAACTGCTGGATCAGTTTGCTTGGATTAGGACCTCTGAAACACAAAAACATCATTACCAGTGAGTGACATTGCTGAGCCTGACTGAGCTGGCACCCCAAGTGGGAGTCAATCAAATGAACGGGCTGAATGCCGTAGCCATGCTGCCCCTTCTTTCACCAGTTCCTCTTTATCTTACTTCGGAGACATTAATCTCAGAGGGACAAAAACTGTCTCATTACAAGCCTGTACCTCACTCAAGTTTGACAGGGCCCCCAAACTTCACTGTCAAGCAAGAAGTACCTGATAAAGCTTGCAAGGTAGACATTAACAAAAGTAGCCATCAGGTACTGACAGTCAAAGCGGTCCATGATACCTCCGTGTCCTGGGATTGTGTTGGCAAAGTCCTGGAAAGACAGAAGGAATTGTGTCAGATACCCATATTGCCTCAGATAGCCATTATCTGTTCCTGCCTCTACATCTACACACGACACTCATACCCTTGCTCTAATTCTCCCCAGGAAGTGAAAGCCAGGCTAAGACATTTTGTTTAATCTCTCCCTGCTTTGAAGAGTTTCTTCTTCAAGACTCCCAGTGCCTGAAGGACATCAAGGCTTAATTCAGCTCTGTCACTCAAAGGTCAAGGAAGGCTGATGTTTATCTCCTCCAGCCCTCTCTTGTCTTCCAAAGCATCTTAACTGAACACAGACTGTTTGTACATAAAACCTGCCTGCAAGACATCAAGGGAAGCCTCAGATTGCAAAATTTCCTGACTGGCTCTTTCTTCTTCTGCCTCAAATTCTGCACCAAAGAGGGGTTTAGAATATCAGTGCTGACATTTTAAGGTCTCTCCCCATTCATTCAAAAAAAACCATCCTGCCCCATTGCTTTATCTGTGACTGAACAAACCTCCTCCCCTTCCCAAAGCTCCCAGTCTGCCACCCCTGGAAGAACAGGAGCTGTTTAAAGTAGTGGCAACCACTTAGTCTTTCCCTTCTAAAATGGAAATGGCTTTCATCATTCTCACCTTGATTTTGAAGGCTCTCTTAAACCCACTAGCAAAGAACCCTCCAAAGGGCCCAATGAGGGAGGCAAAAGTAGAGAGTGCAATGCTGTGGATTTGGAAGGGGTACATCCGGACTGTCTTCTGCAGAAAGAAAAGGACAGAAAAGGAACTTTAATGATAACAGTACTGGCCACTGCTTGGCCTTCTTTCTTTGCTCTCCAGCCTGCAGACCAGTTGGTTTTCAAGTGGTTCTGAAACCACCTGGGAACAGAGTTAAATTCCCCCTTTTTATGGATGTGCCATCATCCCATGAAGACCTTAAAAATAAAGTCCTGATCTCTTTTCTTGGTGTTCCTATCCTAATAAATAAGATCCAATAAACAGAGAGTCCTACCCAGCCCACCACAGACTGCAGCACCAGGGGGATGTTGTACTCCTGCAGCTGGAACAGCTCAGATGGTTCACAGTCCACAGTGAAGCTGTTGGTGTCGTTGTTGAACTCCACGGGACAGGTGAAGCAGCGGTACCCGGACATCACATAGGACAGCTTCCAGGAGAGAGGAAAGAGACACAGGAAGCAGGATTACTGATTTCCTGAGCAATGCAGCAGAGCTGGATCTCAAGGGAGAAGGCCACTCAAGGAGAGGCAGTGAGGAGGGAGCCACAATCCCAGCTTCATTAAGAAGATTACTCTCCTGAGAAGCAGTAAGTGGCTAAAGGCAGAGTAAGCATTTTTGTTTAGTAAGTGCATCTGCTCAGAGCCTGTACAAACAGGCTGAAAGAGGCTGAGAGGACAGAAACAACCAGAGACAGAGATCATCATCAAAGCAGATAAGAATATCCCCCACACAGTCCTTGAAACGATGCACAACATTCATCCAACAGCAGCAGAGGGAAAGTTTCAAGGATAATTATTGTAATAAACGTCATAGGGTCTAATAGGGACTTTCCTGCTCCATCTGCAGGACCTGCACACAGCACAAAGCACAGCCATGGACCAGTTCAAATCCTCAGCAGTAAGGGACATGTGAAGTCTCTAACAAGAGCTGGGAGAGCTTAAAGCTTGCTTGCATCTTCTAGACAAAGCCCTGTCACCCTACAAAGGGAAAGAAGCAATGAAATAAGCATCATGATTCCCACTTACCAGTAATCCAAACAAAACTGTGGAGAAAAATCCTCCAATAAAACCCTCCCAGGTCTTCTTTGGGGAGAGCTGCCAGAGAGAAAGAGAGAGAATTACAACCTGTACCTCCCTGTACACCATCACATACCTCTGTGCAGCCTTTCTTTGCTTGTGAATTGCTGAGGCAAATACAAATTGATGCAAAAAGCCCCAAATAATTGGTCAGAATCTGACACTGACATCCCAGTTTGAAATTGGTCACTTCACAGCCTGAAAGACTGGCACAGTGTAATTTGGAAGCTGAACTCAGACCCACAAAAAACCACAACAATGGAGCTGAGGGGACACAGGACTAAGCCCCAAAGAAGCAAAGTGGGTGTTTTGTTGCCCACAGAGTTACAAACCTTGATGAGTGGGGTGCGGCCGAAGAAGAACCCGAACATGTAGGCCATGATGTCATTGCAGATCACACAGGAGATGGGGACAATGAACCTGGATGGGAAAACATTCACACCACTGCAAAAAGGCCAAGACCATACCCCAAGGCTTAACTAAATGAGCAGTTACTTCATGGGATGCTTTGCAGTGCCAGCACACAGTCTCCCCCTCCAACGCAATGCAAGGAGCAACCACTTGAGGTTCCTAGGGAAAGCTGGGCTTTACTCTAGTGCTCTGGACTAACAAGTGAGTTGTGTACCCAGAATGGCTGTTTTAAGCTCATTTTCTTTTGCTAAATGTGACATGCTGTTAGACTGCTGCCCCTTTTTACCACGAGAGGCTGCTATTAGCTGGAGGCAGGCTGGTCCCAAGGCACTCACTCCAGGCTGGTTGTGAGTGCAGAGAAACATGAAGTCTCAGAGCACCCAAGATTAGTTCCTCCCATGCTGGTTTTGGGAGGTCCACCAAAGGGGCTTCCCCTTGTCCTGTCACCGAGTCTTTCTCTTTTCTTCTTTGAGCAGGTTGGTCCCTCACAGGAAGCACCTTCTCCCTGGCTGTTTTCTAGAAGGGTTTGGGCTCCAAACAGGGTCACTTGTTTCAGGCTGCAGAAATCAAAGCAACTCACCATATCATTCCTTCAAACAGGTTGTGAATGATGAGGTGTGACTGGGTAACAACAATTAGCAACGTCACATGGGTCCATCCAAACTGGAAGAGAAGACAGCATGCAGTCCAGCCTGCTCAGAGACCCCCACCACACACACCACTGCCTTCAGTCAGATGCTGATAGCTGCCTCTCAGCTCATGCACATCTGTATTTCTAGCATGCAACTTCACCAGAACAAAGCCTCAGAATCAGGGAACAGCCACCCACAGTACTCTACTCTATTCCTCAGCTCAGGCCCTGAGGTGACCTTCATTGGGAAGACTTCTGCTGCACCAAATGCTCTTTAGCTCTCCCCTGGCCCCATACATCTCCCTCAGCCTTCTGACTGTGTAAGAGGAGGAGACAGATAGATCTCCAAGCTGCATCCCCATGTGTTGAATGTGCTGGAAAGCAAAACTAGCACAACACATGAGCAATGCCCTGCTGAAGCCTGGGGAAAGGAGGGCATAGGCAGTTAACCCTGGAGGCCATCTACCCTCAGTGCAGGAGGCAAATAGCCTTGTGCAGTCCTCTCAGCTTGCAGGAAGTTTCTTAAGAGTGCCCACAAGTGCAGGGAGAAGAGAAAACATGTTTTCAGGGAAATACAGTCAGAACCCCCTTCCTAAAAGTCCAGTCTGCTCACAGTAACCTGTCCTGCAGGCAGCACTACAATGCACAACCAGAAGAGAAGCACCTACTGACTTGTAGTTCCCTACACAACCTTTCCAAGCAGCCTACACTATTCCTGCCTCCTCCAACTGGGGGAAGCCAGGCCTTGAATTTAACCTTACCATGTAGAACTGGAGGCGATAGTGTTTTTTCACCAGACTCAAGACAAACATGCAGAAACCTGGGGAGAGACAGAAGTAAAAATGAAAAGTAAATAGTCTCCAACAGTAAGAAATACATTTTGCCATGACATTGCACAGCTCCTTAGGGTTTTTCTTGAGCAAAGCAACAATGAGGAGTGGGCAAACACATTGCTTTGCAAGTCACAAAACAGCACTGCCTACAGGTAACACCTGGAGAGATGAACAATCAAGCCTGGCTGTACAGAACAGGGAGTTTTCTTCTGCAGAGCCTCATGTAAGAGATCAGCCACTACTCCAACCATGCAGCCAAATAAGGTTGTAGAGTCTTGTTCTCTGGAGACATTCAAAACCTGCCTGGACATATTGCTGTGTGACCTACACCAAGAGATCCTGCTCTGGCAATGAGGTTGGACTCAATGATCCTTGAGGTCCCTTCCAACCCCTTACATTCTCTGATTCTGTGAAGTTACTGAAGAGCAGAGTTAATTTGCTGCAGATCCTGCACTGGACACAGCACTCAGAACAAGAGCAGTTCAAGCAGATTTCTTGCCTCCAGCCCAGACAAGATTAACCAACAGAAAGTGTGGTTTGTACCTGTTAAGTAGAGGGCGAAGGAAATGAAGCGGTGATATTTGCTGAGGATCCGCAGGGGCTCCTCTCTCTGAACCAGGGTGAAGAAATAATCTGTCACAGTCTCACCATAGAAGAAGTAGTTTACACAGAGCAGGAAGTACCTGTGAAGGATTCAGATGATCATGAACACTAAAAGGCTGCTTCTTGGAGGAACACAGAAAGCATCTGATCTCAAAGGTCTTGGCATGACTCTGGAGCTGCAGACAGGCTCCCCTCCAGTGACTGCCAGAGAGAGCTTTATGTCCCCCAGTTTGGAAATGTCACTTTCATTTAACAACCGGTGGCTGCATCCCTTGGCTCCACTTCACCACGAATCACAGGGTTTAAGGTTTGGTTTTGGCCTTCAGGTGCACAAAGACTTCTTGCCTTTAGGTGGCACTCCTCAACAGGACTCTGCCAACTTTTGCATCCAACAGCACCAACTCTGCTCCTGCCCTCTCCCCAGCCCTCCTCCTGTCTGTTTCAGAACCACCTAAAAATTCCCATCCCACCGAAGCAACCGTGTCCCTCTCTAAGTGGTCGACACTGCCCCTTGCTCATGGGATTCATATCTCTGTGCTTCATGAAGGACAAACCAAACCTTTATCACTACAGGCTTTCAATATATGGATCTGTCAAGGTTTTGAGGAGGCTTTTCTTTTACAGAGCTGCCAGCACTGGTCAAGACACAGCAATCCTGTGGTCTCTGGTTTGGAGGTAAGCAGATGATCCCTTTGCTTGTCTGCATGAGGTGATGTCCCCTGACAGCAGCCCAGGGAGGGGAGCAGCCCCTTACTCACCAGCTGAGTGTCCTGAACCAGGGCAGGTCATAGGAGTGGTACACATTATAGCCAATGGTGATGATCTCATGGAAACATTTGATCTGTACACACATCACCTGCACAAAATGACATCCAGAAGCTGTAATACATGTTGGTTAAATATCTCTTTCTTCCAGGAGATAAAGCACATGCATGTGCAGTGCAAAAGATACTTCAGCAATCACTATCAGTCTGGCAGTAGTCTCCTAACCCAAGAGAAGCTCAGCATTTTGGGTTTTCCCCCCTTTTCTTCTGCAGGAGGTTTCTAAAAACCCCTTTTAGTGGTTCCAGATGCAGCCAAAAGCTGACTGCCAGAGCAGGTGGTTACAAATTCCTTCCAGGATTCCTCCATGGAGAGAGAAATCTAGCAAGCTGAATAAGAACCTCTAAAATATGAGGTTCTGAGCTGCCCACCCCAGCAATGGTCCCAACAACCTTCCCACCTGTCACTGTGAACATAGGGGAGCACTTACTATCATCATTAAGACCATCGGTCCCAAGTAGATGATGATGAAGAAAAAGGTGATCATTGCCAGTGTGAGGATGCCTCTTACCCACCAATTCTTCCATCTAGGCCAGAAAGAAGGAAAGGAGATAGAGAAAGTAAGAAAAAAGCAAGAAAGCAGTGTGCTCTCTGCACATCACAGAAGGAAACTGAGCCCCGGAAAGCTCAAGTTCTCTTTGATGCTGCAGAGAGATCTGATCCACTGATGATACCCTGGCTGCAGCAGCTGCAAGGCTACAGCCCAGCTCAGTCTCCCCTGCTATGAACCTCAGGAAATGCAGAGAGCACTGTCCAGAGGCAGAACATCCACAGGGAAACTGAAACAGGACAGGAGAGCAGCTGTTCCTGTTCAGCTACAGGTTTCCCACACTTTGGGCAAGCTGCAGTAAAAGTTCAAATAAATTGGAGACCATGACCCCTCTCTGCATTTCCTTCCAAGACGAGATGTGGGCCCTGGCATGTTGTACCCTTGCCAGTCTCCAGCAGATCCTGCCTTGAGCCTCTCCCATCCCCACAGCACCCCAAGGAGTGACACTTTCTCCCGTGATATAAATAAAATGCTTTTTTCCCCAGAGCAGCCTGTAGAGAACATTCCTGATTTGTTTTTATATCTTGTCCTTTCCAGTATGCTTGCCTCACGTGTTCCTGCAGCAGCCCCAGCTCTCACTAGTGCTTAAAAATCACCACAGTTAAGTCTGAGAGTGCTGTCAAAGCTAAACCCAACTGTCTTCTGCCCCTCTTTTCACCTGCCAGCACCAAGGTGTCCCTCCCACAGACCCCTGAGCCCTGCATCATCCTCATCTTCTCTTTCTTGTGGCCTCAGGGGCAGTTCCTGCTCCCAGGAGAGCTTCCAGCAGCCCCAGCAAGGCTGAGAACCCTGCAGGGAAGGCACAGGAGCCCTGGCAGCAGAGGGGAACCATGCTCAGCAAGTGCTACCTTGAGGAGAGGTTGGAGAGGGCTCTGTTCAGGACCTCTGGGGTGTCATCTGATGTTGGCACCGGGGGCAATCCTCCAAATTCAGATTTGCTTTCGCTGTCTGATGCTGTCTCTCCATCCAGTTTGTTTTCAGACTCTGACTCCTGCACGTTGAAGAGAGACAAAGGGAGTTCCCACATGGACACCCTCTGTTAAGAAACTCAGACCAGCCCACCGGATCTAACACCTACCACCACTTTGCTCCTGTATAAATGAGAGAAAGAAAATATTCTGGGTATTACATGGGGTTATACCCAGAAGGAACAACACCAAGTGGGTTTTTAGGTGACAAACATGGTGGGTTTTACTCTTCGTCAGTCTCAGCAGCAGCCATGGAAAAGGATGTGGTCCCTCTGAACAGGTAAAGATACCTCAGAGCTGATTAATAAGTGCCTCTGAGAGCAGAAAGTGCTTCAGGGACATGGGCTTGTTAGCAGGAATTTTTACAAGGCCTCTCAATCCCCAGGCAGATCTCCAAGCATGCAACCCTACCCAAATTAGACAGAAAGAAAGGCCTCAGAGTGGACAAGAGCTTCCAGAAAGACTTTTCAAGTGCTGACTTTACATGTGGGCACTAAAAATACCACTGAACCCATCTTCAAATAGCTGCAGAGGAAGAGGATGGCTTATCACTTGGGTCCAACCACCCTCCATGGCCACCAGAGAAAGCTGCAGAGAACACCCGCACACTCCCCACCCCTCACACCACTCCAGCTCTTCCCTCAGAGCAAAGTCCTCTGTTTAGGGGCTACAAAAATGCGTGGGAAAAGGATTACAAACAACATCCTGGTTCCAGGCAGTTCTATGCCCTCTTCCCAGTGGTAGTTTTTCCTCCAGTCCAGCTCCTGAATGGAGAATAAATCCAAATTTCCCTGTTTTGCCAGTTCGTTTCAGTGGCTAAACTTCATCCTGATCCTCAGTCCTTGAAGCAAGGAAGGAAAAACCTCTCCCGGGGGAGTGCTTGTGCACCAGGCAAGGCAGAGCCCTTGCATTTGGCCTCGAACCATGAGCTATTTTAAAACTCCCAGAAAAGAGAGTGTGTTTGCAGGAAAAGCAAGGAGGGATCCAAGCTGCCAGACACCAGAAGCTCTGCAAACAGAACGACTTCATCCCTGCGGGCTCCCAGGCAGTGCTGCCCCAGGCTGGGAGAGGGGGGGACCCCACAAAACCAAACATCCGCTGGGACTGGTTTGGTGCAACCAAACCAAGGGGGGTTTGTAGTTCACTAGAGCAGCAAGACTTGAGTAGCTCCTTTACTTAAGGCAAGAAAAGATGATTACTCCCCAAGCTGTGATGTATGGGTGGCTGCAGGCCAGGTTCTTAAAACAGACAAGGACAGTGAGACACTGGCAGGTGGAGGCAGCTAAAAATATGATGGTGCTGTCAGAGATGACTTCCGGGGCCATCGCCTCTCTGGCACCTGCCTTCCCCTGCCTTGTCCCATGCTCGCTCCCTTCTATCCCCTTCTATCAGCTGGGAAGCAAGAGGAAAGCAAAACTAAACCCCTCAGGTGGGTCTGGAGAGCTGGCAAAGGGAACACAACTTGGCTTTTTCTTCGGCTGTTTTTTAACTGACCTGTAAAATCCAGCTGGCACTCAGACTCCAGGAAGATTTACTGCTACTTAGCTGGGAATGCACAGAAGATCAAACCCAAAAGAAGTGGGCATAAAGACTGGAAATGATAAAACTCCCTGAATACCATGAGGTTGGCATCCTAGAGCAGAGCAGAGGTCAGGGGCCCTGTTCTTGAGCGGGTTTTGGGAAATCAGTGCACTGTGTTTAGCTATGCTCACATCTCCCATTGCAATACTTTCTCCAAGAAAATCCTCTGAGGACTTCCCCTGTGAGCAAACTAAATAGCAGAGAAAAGCCTCAGCTCCAGCCTGACCAAACTCAGTTTCTTCTTCTGGCCTGCTGGATTACCTTAAGGAAATGGGGGCTTTGCTTCTCTTGTTGCACATTTCTAAAAAAGAAAAACGAATGTGATAGATTCAAATCCAAATGGGCAAGGGAAGTGCTTAGGTACTTAGGGCAACCACCACCATCTGTACAGGCTAAACCCAGAAACCTCAAGCAGATTTCTAATGCAATCCAAGTATCCACCCCCCCAGGCACATTCCAGGCTTGCCAGCTGCGTAAGAAAAGGACCGAGCACTGAAATGAGGGTGCAGATCCAAGCCAGCATCCCTGCATTTATTCCCCAAATCATTAACTTTGCAGGGATAAGTGCAAAGCAGGCAAATTATTCCTTGCCCAGAGGATCAGAAATTTCACAAAGTGCTCAGAGACCAAAAGAAAGGGAAAGAGCATGGTGCCTTCCTCCCTTTCACTCCTGGCCAAGAACAGGAAGGATGAAAGCAGCTGCAGGGATCAGGAGACAGAGGGATTGAATGCTGCAACCGAGCTGCTCTCCCACCAATTCTTGCACTAATTGCAAGATGCTGTGATGCTGCAGTCCATGCAAAGCACATCACCAGTGACCTGCTGTGCTTTCAGTGCAATCCCAAACCAAACCTTGTGTTTCTGTCTCCAGGAGCAAAGCCTCAGTGGATCAGCCACACAGGGCACACGCTGGTTTCTTCTAATGTTAATGGTCTCCAAACTTCTCTCCCTTCTTTCACCCTTCTGAGCTTCTCAACCTCCTGAGCTTGGAAAGCAGCTCTTCCCTGCTCCATCCCCAGCAGTGGGAGCAGAAGAGGCTGTGCCAAGGACACACAATACCCACAGCTCCAACAAACATCTTCCTGTTACTTCCACAGTCCAAAGTTGCAGTCAAGATATTTGTTGATACAAAGGGACCTCATTAGGGTTTGACATAAAATGCCTTGCTAGTTCAATTTAAGCCTGATGGGAGATGGAAGGAAACATTTTTCCTGATGGAAGAAAACACCAGTCAGGTGAGGGCTAAAGTAACATCTTCACTTTGAAAACAAGGGAGCAGTGTCAGGAATCAGCTCTTTTCCCTGATTACATGAAGCAGAGTGTTGAGATTATATAGGACACTGTGCCAGATATAGGCTATGGAGAGGACTCAGTAATTGCCACTATTTTTATACCTTTTATGCAAATTACAACCATCAGCCTACAAATCACCAGTTTAAGCAGCTGAGCAGCCTGATAAATAACTTGTTTAAGCCTGAGCGTGATGCACCCTGGTCTGGGCTCCTTAATCCAGCTGTGGCATTGCCTTGGTGACAGCCTGCAGCACATCCCTGCTGTCCTGCTCATCCTGCCTGAGCCAGCCAGACCCCAGCCCCAGGGATCATCACCAGACAGCAATGCTTTCCTCAAATAGCTTCAGCAGCTTTGAACCACACTCACCCAGTGCTATCACTGGTGAAAATTTAAGCTGGTTAGAATTGGTTCTGCTTCTGCAAGGAGCTTGTGACAGCCTGGGGCAGGTTTGGGCTGGGTTAAAGCCCCAGGCTGCCAACACCATGTCCCACACTGCCAGCACAAACTGTTCCAGGGAAGCTGGGGCTAAGAAATGGAATTCTGGCACCAATTCTGCTGCTCCCCTAAGAAACACCAGGTGTCTGATGCCTCTTCTGGCTGTTCTCTCTTTTTTTCTGCCCTTGAAACAAAAACCTGGAGAGACCAAAACTTGCAAAACATTAACCCAGAAATCATGACTTGCCTCCCTTCCCAGCCACAGGACCATACCCCCTCCTTGACCCTTCAACAGACCTTTTTTTTTTTGTAACCTTATTTTTGATTGTTGTTTAGGTTTTTTCCTAAAATTGAAGTTATTCAGCAAACCTTCCCTCCAGTTACCTTGCAATACAGTTTTATTTTTCCATTTCTATTACAGTGTAAGCCTATCAGAAGCAGAAGGTTTTCCTGGCCTTTCTTACCAACAAGTAATTCTTACGCTGAAATGCTCTTTTTTGTGCAAATCTGCCCAACCAGCCCTGTAGCAAACTTAGTGCTCCTTCAGTTTATCATCTCAAAGGCTTCTTAAAGAATCAAGGGTAAAAGTAATACAGGAATAAAATCAAGACAGTAACACACATTTTATCCTAACTCATCAATTTCTACAAAGTCATGATGAGAAGAGTAAAACTCTTTAGTTCTAAGCAACATTTGGGAACAAATATTTTATCACCCTGGAGCAAGACGAACAGAGAAACTGGTTGTCTTAGATTTCTTTAAAGCAGCTTAACTTCTGCAAGAGTGCAGTAAGAAAACTGGTGCTCAGTTTTCAGAAGGTTTTCTCACAGTGGAAGCTGTGAGCACTCAGGGTTTTTATTCCCCAAGTATCCATGACATGATCTCAGTTGTCATAGAAACAAGTCAGTTACCTCCCTGCCAAAAATTTCTTGCCCAATACAGAGATAGAGTTACACAGATTAAATTAATTCAAGAAATCCCATTATTTATGCACCTTTCTTGAAGCAAGGCATTGGTTTACTTTATTTTAACAAACAAAAAAAAGCAGTGATGGTAAATGCTAATGCATTGCTGAAAGGGAAAAATATAGTTGCTTTTTTTAGGCAATAAAATTGAGAGCTAGAACAGCAGGGACCAACTGAACTAAAGCCTTGACTCTTCTCACCCCTAAGCACATTTGCAGGACCAAGGCCAATAGAATTATTCTAATGGATACAAACCCAGTGGCCTCAGGTCTGGAAGTCTCAGTGGTTTTCAAAAGTGGTTTTACTTCTTACATCCAGGAAAACTGTCTGGTCCTTTCCCTTCTCCCCTTCTCCATGGCTTGATCCACACAGCACCTGCCCATCTCCACACAGCTGCCCAAAGCCACCACAACCTCCATCCTCAAGGTGACATCAAGGAAAAAAGTTCTCCTATTACTCCCTAATTACAGGATATTCTCTTGTAGAGGTTAAAAGTTCAGAAAGTTGAAAGAAGAGGGAAGTCTGGAGTCCACTGACACTGGAATGAAGAAGTAAACAAGTGTCAGGTTTGATTCATAATAAGGTCCCCAAAATCTCCCTGCAAATGAGCACAAGGTAGCTCATGTCCTGGTGCTGGTCTAGGGGAAAGTGTTTGAACTTCTAAGTTATCTGCAGAGCAGATAAATGCAAGTTTCTTATGTCCCTCCCTCAAGATATCCCACCAACCTGGTGGTACCTGCTCAATCTGTTGTCTTGAAAAACCAAAGGTCAGGTTTCATTTATGTTTATATAGGACTCCCATCCCTCCCCCAAAAAATCATACTGCAGTTGAAAGCATGCACAGAAATTAGGGAATGCCTAAAAATGGAGCCCTTCAGCAGATAACATCACAAAAGTATAAATATTTGCATAGTGGCTGAAATAACTATGAAAACTCCCCTGGCCATCTCAGGTTCCCAAAGCCAACTGCTTTGTTTGGAACACAAGCAGGCTGAGCTGGGCAGCAGGCTGGGAGGGGAGGTTTGCACAGCTTGCATTTAGCAGAACAACAGTCTGATACAAGAGCCTGGTTTTGGCATCAGCAATCTCTGATTCATGGGAAGTCACATCTCCCTGTGACTCACAGGGCACAAATTCATCCTCTGCCTGTCCCCCAGCACCACACCCCCTCCGGGGTCTGTTTATTCCAGGAAACCAAGAAGGTAAATCCATCATGCTCCAAGTCTCTTACAGAAGCTATTGTATATAAAAGAGCATAAAAATAGGTTGCTGCCTCTGGCATCCCCCCAGAACTTCCTCCTGCTATGGAAGGCTCTGCCTCCTGCTCTGAAACACGGGGTGGAGATGTTTTGGAGACTGAATCCAGTGCTGGGTTCCCCTGGATCTAACTGGGCTCCCTCTGCTAGCATGATGCCAGGCCAGACCTTGGTGTCCCTGCAGAGACAGAGGAACATGGACAGAAACAAGGCAGCAAAGCTCCCGAGCACCTCTGGGATCTGACAGGAGCTGTGTCTGCACAGCCCTGCCCAGACATTTCCAGTTGTTTGTTATTTGGAAGAGCTATGAGAACCAAGAGGGAGAACAAACAGCCCTGCAGCAACAGCTACACTGCCTTGCATTGGCAAGGTTACTGCCGGAAAAGTCAGGTTTTGTCCCCCAAAAGGAGAGCTTACCAGCTCATTTAATTTGCTGCCTCTAAGGGGGAACCACAACCTCATTCACATTCCTCAGCTGGTCAGTACTGTTGACTTTATCTGAACTAACCAAGGAAAGGAGCTAGGTAGGACTGGGATATGTGTGGCCAGATGTAATCCTGATGAACTCCAATCAGGATTTTTCTCAAGTCACAGCTATCCTCATAAACCTACAGACCCACATGGAACCTATTCTAGAGAAATCTGAATCTTTCATGGTCCTTTATAATCCAAGAAAACATGTATCAGAGAAAACTCCAGTAAAGCAGATCACCAGGAGGGGGACATGCTAACACAGGCTTTAAATAATCATAGACTGGCTTGGGTTGGAAGAGATAAAGCTCATCCATTCCCAAATGCCCACCTCCCACAGCCCAGGGGGCTCCAAGCCCCATCCAACCTTGAACACTGCCAGGGATGGGGCAGCCACAGCTTCTGGGGGCAACCAGGGGCTCAGCACCCTCTCAGTGAAATACCTCACAGGTAG
Organism: Calypte anna; assembly: GCF_003957555.1. Classification (NCBI taxonomy): domain Eukaryota; kingdom Metazoa; phylum Chordata; class Aves; order Apodiformes; family Trochilidae; genus Calypte; species Calypte anna. Next base: position 4,988,566 of record NC_044267.1, read on the forward strand.
TGGTGAAGGTTTTAAAAATGCCCAGTTAATAAGGATGGGAAACAGAAGCCAGCTCTGAATTATCTTGAAGGCTGAGTAACACAAGAGCCACATGCACCTGGGGGGTTGAACCTGAGCATCTGTGCTCCTCCACCATCCCCAGTCCTGCACCCAGCTCCCTGCAGACTGGGAAAGAAAGCACCCAACAGCCTGAGGGGGAGTCATCCAACCCACCCTTAAAATTACACCTGCTTGGCATCAAACTTCTCTGGCATCACTGCAAACAAGCAAGGAAATGGGCTGTTCAGTGGGGAGCCTGCCGTGTTGTGCAAGAAAGAGTCAAACACCATCCAAAGGGAACAATGAGCGGCCTGCAGCTCTTTCATCAGCCCCAGAGCAGGCCAGAAGCTGGTGAAGGTATTAAATTTGACAGCTGGTCAAATAATGAGCTCCATTAGAAATGCAATCAGTCCCAGTTCTCATTGCCACAATTAACAGCAAGAGGCAGCAATGAATGCACTCAGCAGGCACAGTGAGGAAGGCTGAAATGTGTTCCTGCATCAGAGCTATCAGGGCTAAAGGAGGCTCCTGCTCCAGCAGAAGCAAATTGATGCTTGGTATCAAGCCTAAAATGATATTAAGAGCTAGTAAAAAAACCAAGCCTTCAGGGTGGGTCTGGAAGTAGACTTGTGCTTCTGCCTCTCTTCATTGTGGATGAGGATGATGAGGGGACATCACTGATGGGATTTATTGGGTTTGGTTCTACAAGAACCTCATCGTTCTCACAAACTCACAATTACTCCCAGCAGCCTGGGAAGTAACAGGCTTGGAAAGGACTAAATCTTCAGAGTACCAGCACTGTTATTTTTCTATGATCTGCAGCCTCACCCAAGCCAAACACAGAAATCAGAGCTCCTGCTCTCTCCCAGCACACACCAGGCAGCCCCCCACATCTCTGCCCTTCATCCACAACTCAAACACTTCAAACACCTGGCATTTACTGAGCTCACCAAAACACTTCAGATCCACTAGGACAGTCTTGCAAAATGCCTGGAAGCACAAAAATCAGGAGGCTTGGAAGGCAGAGTCCTTCCCTTTTTGTACCCCAGGATACAGAGGGAGGCAGATAAATCATCAGCCCACTGTGAAACCCTTCCTAGGCATGGAAACTTTTCACCCTTGAACACTTCCAGGCCTCCAACCAGTGAAGCAACACTCCTGCAATCACCCTGACCCAGACCTGCCCTCCTTCCCTTCCACAGGACTGAGCCATGGGATGTCAGAGAATCCCCCTGATTTCAGACAAATGCTCCTGCATCATCCCAGCAAAAGGAGGATGGAAAGGAAAAATACCTCTGTCCTCACAGCTGAGTGACACCAAGTCCAAACAGCTACTAAGAATTATCTTAAATCATCAAGCATAAGTGTTCAGGAGCTCTATGGAATGATTTTCTTCTGCACTTTTCCTGTTCTCTTGGGAAGCTGAAGGAGAAAATGTGATTTAATGGGATGCATGCAACAGAGAAGGCATTGACCTCTGGGTTTAGATAATGAATGAGTCTGATGTTTAGATAATGAACAAGTCTGCAAGGACCAAATGATAAAGGGGTCTGCAAAGTAACAAGAAACTAGAACTTGTTTCAGTCATCTAACCTCAGATATCTTCACAAAACCAGCAACAATTAACATTTAGTCTTTGGGGCTAAGAACATGGGTACTGAGCACAAATAACATTGGGGCAAGAGGTTTTTTTCACTGGAAAGAGCAGAAGGAGCCCACTGATCAGGGCAAACAGATGTTGCCTTGTTCTCTTTGAGATGAAGAACTGCATGTTGCTCAACAATTTTAACAAAAATCGATTTGAAGCTGCTCTGGCACGACAGCCTGAAGCAGCCCAGTTTCAGTTGTAAGCACTGCCCTGTGCCAGTGGGGAGGAAAAACATCAAAGCTGTGACACTGTGCAAGGGTCGGAGGAGCAGAAAGTGAAACCAGCCTCTCCATTATCAAAAGAGGAAAGCAGGAACCCAGAACAAAACACAGCTTTCCTGGGCTAGTCTTAAAACCAGCCTGGATGTTTACATCTCACTTCCAGCTCATTCAATATGCTGAGAGGCCCTTTCAGAAGACCCAGGGTTTCTCTACAAAACAATAAGCATGGCTAAATGTTTTTTCTTGGCAAGGCTGACTGAATGACAAAGCAGAAACAGGAATCTCCCCTCTGGACAGCAATACCAGCAGGCACCACTCTGGGCAGGCAAAAGACCACTGAGAAACAGGATGTCCAGCAGCAAGTTTGCTGCCTTGCCTTTATCCTGATGCTATTCCCAGGATCTGTCAGGCATTTCCCAAGCACTAACATCACAACAGCTTCATCTCGGGGAAGGAAAGAGAAGTCTCGCACTGAGCACAGGGTGACACTGTGGGGCTGTACTCATGGCAGGGTTACTGTTGCCAGGTAACCTCCCACCCGGCTTGATTTTCACAGTTTTGGGAAATTCTCTGCCTCCTGAAATGCTTCTATTGTTAACAGACCCTGGAGGAGCTGTTCTTCACTCCTTGGAAACAAATTTTCTTTCTTTCTTTTTTTTTTTTGGCTCTTTCATTTAGGCTGCTTTAGGATGAGCAGTACCACAGAAATGTTCCCCCTCTCCAGTACAGACACTTCAGGTCCTCAAAAGGTAATACCAGAGGAGCCCTTCAGAAGGCTCCTCATATGTAAAAAACACACTTGCCTGGAGATAACAAGATTGCACTCAAAACAGGAGCCCTCTGACCTTCTTTAGGAACACATCACAAGCAGCCAAAGCAAGATCCCAGCAAGGCAGAGGGAGTTTGTTTGCATTCTGGTTAAGCAGTCCCAGTCCTTCCAGGCTGCTGAAGGACATCTTCCAACACTCACCAAAGTCCTGGGATATAAAAGTCCCTGAAGATTTTCTGCTGCACACTAAATTCCAGCTGAGACAAATGTACTTTTCTGGAGGGAAACAGCTTTGCCTGCCTCATGCAGGACAACAAACCAGAATCCACCTTATTGCTCTCTTAAGAGATCAGAGAACGTGGATGTCAGCTTCATGTAAGCAACAAAAAAGGCAGAAACTTACCCAGGAAACCCACTCTCAGCACTGTCAGCACTTTCTGTCCCCTCTCTTCTTCAAACCTGAGGGCAACAGCTCCTCACAGCTGTTAAACTGGCATTCAAAACCGTCTTAAAAGTGACCATTAAGCTGCAAAAGGCATTTTTCCTGATGATTTCACACTTCTCTGAGTTGGTGCTTCCTGCCTCAGCAGAGGAAACATCAACAGGACACAACTAAAGGCAAATGCATGAGTACTTGGTTGCTCTCAAGATCTCTGTATTCAACACGAGGAACCACTTTTCCCTCCAGTTTTTGCTCACTGTGGCCCTGCAAATATTATTTACACAGTTGGGGGCTTTTTTTTTCCTTGGCTGCTTATTCCTCTTGTTACTCTCCCCCTTGGGGAAGCACAGGAGTAAAGATGACAAAGATGACAGAGAGGACACAGGGAGCAACTGCCAAGCTCGGAGCATCCAACCGGGCTTGGGTTTGGGACGGAAAAAGGTACCAGAGGAAAACCTGAGTTCGGTTTTCTCCTCGGGGCTCTTCCTGGGAGAAACGGAGCCGTTAAACCTTATGGAACTACGGATGCAGAGGGACACATCCCGCTGCCGGGGCAAGGGATGACCCTGGGAGACACCTGTGGGGCTTTGGTCACCCCCGTGGGGACACCCCCTTCCCCGATCTCCGCCCTGCCGGGGGGATCTGGGGACGGGATTTCCAGCCGCGGACAGCGGGCTCCCCCCGGCGCCGGGCTCTGCTAGGTCGGGGTCGGGGCTGTCAGGAGGTAGAAATAACCCAAGCTTGGGGTCCCCGAGGCGCAGGAGGAGCGCAGGGTGCGGGGGTTCTCTGAGGGGAAGCGGGGGGTCCCTCCCCTCCCCCCAGCTCTGCAGGCCGCGCAGCCAGCCCGTCCCGGCCCCCCCCTCCTCACGTCCCGCCGATCCCCGCGCAGCGCCTCCGCCCCGCTCCCCGGCCTCTCCGCTCCGTCTCCCGACCCGGATCCTACCTTCTCCTCGGGGTCCCGCTCCCCGCAGGGCTCCCGCCCGGGCCGCTGCCGCAGTTCGCTCATTGCCGCTCCCGGCTCCGCGCCCGCGGCTGCTCCGCCCGCTGCGCGCACCGCCCGCGGCCGCCAGGCGGCGCCAGAGGGCAGCGAGCAGCCGCCGGCCAATCAGCGGCGCGGATGGAGGCGGGGGCGGGGTTTCCCTCAGCCTGGCTCCGCCCAGGTGTACCCGGATGTGCTCCCACCGGCGCCATGATGGGTGGCCGCGAGTGCGCAGCTGCTGCCGGGGAGTGTCGCGGGGAGTGTCGTCATATCGCGACGGGGGATTTGGCGGGCGCTGAGGGAATTGCAATGGATTTGCCTCAAAGGGCAGAGCGGGGATGGGTTTCACTGCGGTTCCTGCCAGGAACGGGGCCCGAGGAGACACGCCCCGAGTGTGGCAGCGGCGCTGCGGTGTAGTGGGGGAGGAGCGGCAGGGACCGGGGGGCTCCGCCGCGTGAACGCGGGAGCAGCGCGGCCTCCGTGGGCTGTATTTACACCCTGGGCCCCGCCGGCCACCGCCTCACGGCCCGGCGGGACGCGGGCTGCCGCCCCGGAATGTGTAAATCGCGTGACGATTGGCTCCCGCCAGAAGAGGGGCGGGATTAAGGAAGGAGCCGAGGCGGGATTGGTCAGCAAGCGGAGTGCACCTGTCACGTGTCACTGAGGGGAAGGAAGGCCGCCGGCGATTGGCTGCGGCGAGGCGGTGGGCGGGGCGGAAAGGGGCGGTGTGGCTGTGTGGGGCGTGGCAGACGTATTGTTAAAGCGGCGGTTGGCGGGCCGTTCCGTCGCTCGCGGCGTGTCGGTGTCGGTTCTGGTGCTGCCCGCTCGCTGCTCCCCTCAGGATGTTCGAGGCGCGGCTGGTGCAGGGCTCGGTGCTCAAGCGGTGCTGGAAGCGCTCAAGGACCTCATCACCGAGGCCTGCTGGGACCTGGGCTCCGCGGCATCAGCCTGCAGAGCATGGACTCCTCGCACGTCTCCCTGGTGCAGCTCACGCTGCGCTCCGAGGGTTTCGATACCTACCGCTGCGACCGCAACATCGCCATGGGCGTCAACCTCTCCAGGTAGCGGCGGGGCCCGCCCGGGCGCTGGGGGAGCGGGACGGGGCCTGAGGCGAGCGTGAGGGGCGGGGGAAGCCTTTGCGGTCGCCGTCCCCGGGGCAGCGGCTGCCGGGGCGGTTCGGATCCCTCCGGGCCCCTCTCCCGCCGCCTCCATTCTCCTCAGAGCTCTCGCGCCGTTTTTTCAGCTGAGGCCGTCCCGCGGTGACGTCACTGCCGGGCGCGCCATGGCGGGAAACGGTGGCGGGAGCGGATGGGGGAGCGTGCCCGGCATGGCGGCAAAAGCCCGGACGAGCCCCCCCTTATGGGCAGGGGGAATCGGCTCCGGAACGAGCTCCGGCTCCGCTCCCGTCACGCAGCTCCGGGGGGGCTGCGTTCTCCCCGCTGTGCTGGGCAGTGGGTGCGTGTTCCTTCTGTCTGCGTGTAATGCTCAGAGCGATCTCTGCTTCCTAACCTCCCCAGCATGTCCAAAATACTGAAATGTGCTGGAAATGAAGATATCATAACTCTCCGAGCAGAGGACAATGCGGATACGTTGGCTCTAGTGTTTGAAGCACCAAGTGAGTGTTACTTTTGGGAGATATTTCGCTAGGGTTATGTTTTTAAGTAGTCATCATAAACAACACGGGTACAGGGAAGGGGAGGAAACAACGAGTACTTCTGGAAGGAAAAGAATCACTAGATACATAAACTCTTGAAACAAGCTGGAGACTTAACTTAGTCAGCTTGCCCGGCTCTTTGTAAGAGAAAAATCTACATACAGTGACCCTATTTTGGTTAATTTTTAGATTTCTGGCTCTACTTAAACAAGTTTGATCTTCTTACCATAATGGAAGTGTTTTCACTTGGGCCTGGGAAGGGGCAGAACTTCAGGTTTCTTGGGAACACTTGGTGAAACTCTGCTTTGTTTCTTAAGATCAGGAAAAGGTTTCTGATTATGAAATGAAGCTGATGGACCTTGATGTGGAGCAGCTTGGAATTCCAGTGAGTAGTGGCTCAAATGACTGCTCTCTCTCTGCAATGGATGTTTTTTCATGTCAGACTTGGGAGTTTAAGCTTCTAACAGAACTCTCTTTGGGAACCCCAGAGTGTTGAGTTGGAAGGAACCTCTGGAGATCATCCAGGGCAGGATCCCCCAGAGCAGGTGGCACAGGAGGGACTCCAGGGGGGTTGGGAATGTCTCCAGAGATGGAGACCCCACCACCTCTCTGGGCAGCCTGGCCCAGTGCTCTGCCACCCTCAAAGGCAACAAGTTCCTCCTCAGGTTGAGGTGGAGCTGCCCAGGGTCCAGTTTGTGCCCGTGACCTCTTGTCCTGTCACTGGGCACCACTGACATTAGATTGTGCCCCCTCCTCCTGACACCCCCCTTGGTGAGATCCCCCCTCAGGCTCCTCTTCTCCAGACCCAACAGCCCAAAGTCCCTCAGCCTTTCCTCACAGCAGGGATGTCCCTGTCCCCTTTGCTGTCCCCTCCCCAGCAGCTCCCTGTCCCCTGGGGAGCCCAGAACTGGACACAGTTCTCCAGCTGGGGCCTCACCAGGGCAGAGCAGAGGGGGAGAACCTCCCTTGACCTTCTGGCCATGCTTTTCTTGTTGCACCCCAAGATGCCATTGGCCTTCTTGGCCACCAGCACCCCTTGGTGGCTCAGGGACATCCTGGTGTCCATCCCAGGTCTTTTCCCACAGAGCTGCTCTCCAGCAGCTCAGCCCCAACATCATCTGCTCCAAGGGTTATTCCCCCCTGGCTGCAGGACCCTCCACTTGCCCTGGGTGAATTTCATGAGGTTTCTCTCTGCCCAGTTCCCAGCTCATCCAGGGAAGGGGAGACAAACTCAAGAGGGGTGACTGCACTGACTGACACTCCCCATCTCGTTGGGGGTCTGACTGACTGTTCCTTTGGCAGGAACAGGAATACAGCTGCGTGGTGAAAATGCCCTCAGCCGAGTTTGCGCGCATCTGCCGGGACCTCAGCCACATCGGGGACGCTGTTGTCATCTCCTGTGCAAAAGATGGGGTGAAATTCTCAGCTAATGGGGAGCTGGGCAATGGGAACATCAAACTCTCACAGACCAGTAACGTGGATAAAGAGGAAGAAGCTGTAAGTGAAGCTTTAGTGGTTACTGTTGTGTCTTCAGCGTTGGGGTGTTGAGCATTATGTTTTCTGGAGCTGTGTGACTGTTGTGTCTTTCTCTGGTTTATAGATGAGGCAACAAATTGTTCACTTTTAAGTCCTTTCTTCTGGGGCCTGCAAGCAGCACTCAGCAGAACAGTTTGCAGCTTCAGATGTCTGAATTACCTGACTCGAGGGCCCTTGTGGCATTTGTTGGGGTCTAACCTTGGCTGATGGTTTTCTAGGTGACAATAGAGATGAACGAGCCAGTCCAGCTGACCTTTGCTCTGAGGTACTTGAACTTTTTTACCAAAGCCACTCCCCTGTCTCCTACAGTCACACTCAGCATGTCTGCAGATGTTCCTCTTGGTAAGTAGACTCAGCTCTCCCCAGAAATACCCCTGTGGAATGCTTCCCACCACTAGGAATTGGTGATGCAAAGGCTTTTCTGCAGAACCTTCTGAATACTTTTTCTTTTCCAGTTGTGGAGTACAAGATTGCTGACATGGGACACTTAAAATACTACCTGGCTCCAAAGATTGAAGACCAACAAGAAGGCTCCTAATTGGAGTAGGATTGAGGGGGAGGACATCTGCTCAGCTCTTGAGAGAGGACAACTGAGGAGGAAATGGTGTCATTAGCAATTTCAGTGTGTTGGAGCTTCATCTGAGCACTGCTAGGCATGTGGTGTAGATACCTGTGTAAATATTTTTCAATTTACTATTTTGCTATTCTTGGGGCCATTGGAAATAGGAAATCTTGTTTTTCTAGGCTCTTCCTGTACTTGTACTCCCTTAGGTGCTGCCTTGAGATGAAATGTCCTTATCTTAAGGTGAAATACTCCTCAACTTGGGTTAGAGAAGGGGTGCAATATTTATCTTTAGTCAAGATGTTTCCTTGTTTCACCTCCAGAGCTGTAGTTGACTGTAGGGTTGCTGTTCAGTTATGCCATGAGTTTATTTGATTTTACTGCCTTTGTTTTTTTACCCTCGTATCCTCATTGAAACTTGGAAAGTGGAAATAAAGAAATACCATTTCATGGGTTTTATCCTGTTTAAATGTGGATGGATTGAATGAGGGCTTTGTCAAACTGCTGGTGAGCCCCAGAGCCTTTTTTAATAGAACTGCAACAGGCAAGCTTGGGCTTTTTGTGTCTTGCACTGGAGTTACCACCTCCTGTGATTCAGATGTGGGGTTACAGCTGATGGCTTCTTGGTGCTGTTTCCTCAGGGCAGAAGAGAGGTTTGTGAAATGGGTTTTGCTTTGGCAGATGCCACAGCTGCCTGGCTGCTCCTGTGGCTGTCATTGTGCTCTGTGAGGAGGCTCTGGTGGTGTCTGAAAGTTCCTGGAGCTGTGTAAACCCCCTGTGGTTCTGGTCCTGTTGGTTCTGGCTCAGCAGATGTTAAGCTCTGCAGGTCTCTGCATGCTGCATTCACTGGGTGCTTTTGTCCCACACTTGACACTCCTCTTGACTCACCTGTGCCACAGCAATTCCTCTCACAAAGGAGGAGATTTGTGTTCGTATCTTGCTGATGAAGATCAAGTTTACAGCGTGTTTCACACTGGAGGTTTGGCCAGGAAAAAGAGGATTTGGAAGCAGTTTCAGGCAGCTGTGGGTTTTTTTCTTTGCTTGGCTGTAGTGCTACCAGCCATATATCCAGACCCCCCATTAAACACAGGCTCCTTGGTGCTTATTTAGGAGCTGTGTACTTCCCACTAGCCAGAAACGGGAGCATGAGCAGTGGAAGTCATGTTTGGAACCCCCAGAGGTGGCAGTACTGATCACAGGACAAATCCTGCAGTGTCAGGGTGATGGGGCTGCCGTGTGACACAAACTTCCTGCTCCAGGATTATTTAATGCCCCAGCCCTCGAGTCTTCATTGTTGGTGGCACTTCTTAATTAACAGAGGTGTTCAGACTTTGGGGTTTTCTGCAGCTGGGTCCCTGCTTGGTTTTCAGCTCCCATACCGAGCTCTGTGTTGTCCCCAGACTGTGCCCCATTTATCCTCTTGCTGATGAATTGATTGAGTACCTTGAAAAAAACCTCTCAAAACCCACACTTTCAGCTGCTTTAAAGCTTTTCAGCATTTGCAGAGTTACTGTCCAGAAGAGGAGCTGTGGAGACCTTGGATAAGCAGGAGGGATTTGTGATGCTTCTCAGGTTGGATCACCATGGTGGGACCCATGAGTGCAGCAAGGAAAGAGGAGCTGCAGGAATGGGAGATTCCTCGAGTTGAGATTGGGAAGGTTCTGATTTGCAGTGGTGTGCAGGAAGCTGGGCTGGTGATGGAAGCAAATTCTTTTGGGCACAACCCCCTGCTGTAGTGGGGCTTACCAAACTCTTAGTTATGCTCTTTCTGCTCATAAACACCTCACAAAAAGGAGCCAAGTGGTGCAGTTATTTTTACAGCTCCAATGACCACATGAAGTAGTCTTGTCTTGTAAGAAGCATCCTGGTTAAAGTTTTGATGTGCACACTGAGCTTCCCGGATAAATCTTTGAGGTTAAATGTTTATTTTGTTCTATCCAAACTTCAGATGCTCCCTTTAAAAAAAACAAAAACCCAAACCAGCCTTCAAAGCAGGAGGCTCAGTAAATGCTGAGTGTGCTCCTCAGTGTTAGAGAGAGGAAGCTTTGGAAATTAAATATATTTAGACTTTCTTACTAGAAAAAAATAAAGGGGGAGGGGGAATCTTTTTTTTAAACTTCAAAGAGCTGAGGTTTTTCAGGCTGTAAATCCAGTGTGTAGCGGATTAGCTGAGAGGAGCTGGAACCAGGGCAGTGCCTGCAGGTCCCGCTGGGGAGCAGCTGGAGGAAGCAGATCCCCAGCAGAGCCTCCTCCCGGTGTCCGCGTTGTTCCAGGGACAGGAACAATTCCCTGGTTAAACCCCTCAGTCACCAGAGCCCTGAGGGCGGACACTTTCATTCCGTGTCATTTCACACCTGCTTTGAGAAACCCGAATTGATTTTTATCGCTGGAGGAGCGATGTGATCCAACCCCCGCCCCGGGACATCGGCTCCGCTCCCGGGGGTTTCGCTCCCGGTGGGTCCGAGCCAAGGACGGGTCCATCCCGGCTCCCCAGCTGAGGCAGGAGGAGAAAATATCCCAGCAGGGCTGAGCCAGCAAGAGGCCCCTGCCATAACCTGGAAGGAAACGCGGTCCATGAGCCATAAACTTCCTGTGCGGTTCCGCGGTGCGGAAGGGAGCGATGGGATGGAGCGGCAGCGCCGGGCGGGGGTGAGGATCTGCTGCCGGGGGGGGGTGTGAATTGCATTTATTTATTGGCTCCTTTCTTAGAATCCGTGTTCTGAAGCTGGGGGGAAGGATTGGGGGGGATAGGGAGGGGAGTTCGCAGACATGTTGTGAACTTCCAGGTCAGCACAGAGGAACCATTTCGGGGCTGGAGGGAGGGGGCCGGGGGTGTTTCTTGCATCAGGTGGGAGATCGGAGCTCCCCAAAGGGCAAGAAACGACATCCCCCCTTCCTTCCTCTTCCTGGGCGGAGAGAGGAGGAAAAAAACACTGCTCAAAACCACTGCTTTTATTTAGGGGGTAAACAGGATTTGAGCTTGAAGTGCAATGTTTGCATTTATTGGCGAGGTTCTGCTCCTGCCTCCCCCAGGGCTCGTGGGCTCGGAACAGGACGGGCAGGGCAGGGGGGTGGGAAACAGGCACAGTCCAGCGTTTATTTTCTTCCTAAAGAGCACAGCACTTCGTTCTGAGCTTGAACCAACGTAGAGCACGAGGAGGGTGAAGCTTAGTGTGAGGTCTGAGAATTTTTTTATTTTTGCCTTTGTCCTTAATAGCCTCTTTCTTGTTTTTTAATATATATATATATATATATATAATATATAAAGTGCTCGTCACCATATTGATAAACACTGTTTGGAACCGCTCTGAGGGCAAGCAAGGTAATGGAGAGGGCAGGACAGGTAATGCAAGTGTAAATTGGAAAAAATCTACATTTATTAATTGGGGGGGAGCCATGAGCCTGGTAAACAATGGGAGAGTCAGAAGAAGTCCTGTGGTGCTTGAGAGTAAAATGGGGGAGAATCAGGAAGTCTGATACATTTCAGATCTACTGACTTGGGGGGGGTCCATGCCTGCACATCCACCCCAGGCAAGGGGAGGCTTTGGGGGTTGTTGTCATCTGGAACATGGATGTGTCAGGAACTGAGGGGGTGTGTTGTCACCCTGTGAGTGGGTGATGTTTCCATTAGCAACGGGGCTGGAAATGTGTTTTGTCTGTGCTTGGGGTTTCCTACAGGGGAAAAAAAAAAAAAAGTGCCAACAATTTGCAGGAAGGAGACAAAGGATTTCAAGTGGGACTAAAAGTTTTGGAGAGGTGCTGTTACCTTTAGCTGCCTGATAGTGTTATGGAAAAAGCATCTTTGTCCCTTCCTGTTGAACAGCTGGGGTGTGCACTTTGGTTTCTTTCCATTCCATACTTTGTCAAAGAAAAAAAAAAATCTGTTGAAGTTGGAAAGGGTGGGAAGTCTCTTTTCTGCCTTCAGCCCTGGGCTGTGGAGCAGAGGTTGAAGGCTGTGGGTGAGCACCCAGAGGGGTTGTCAGGCCCTGGGGGAGCTGGGGAGGTGTGGGCAGGACTGGAGCCAGGTTTCACCTCCTGAGAAGCTGGGCTGCAAGGTGGTAAGGAAGCTGGCTCTGTCCCTGCTGGCAGCAAAACCACACAGGGGTTGGCTCCAAAGCACAGGAAAATTGCAGGGTCTGGCTCTGGTGTAACTAAATAAAGCTGAACCTGAGCCCTGCCTCCCTCGCAGCTCAGCAGCCAAGTGGCTACACTTAGGAGCTCCTGCTGGGGTTCTTTGGTTCCCTTATCCAGTAACCACCCCATCCCCTCCTCATGTTCCCTCAGTCATGACTGGAGCTGCCCCAGCAGTGGCAGTTCCATTGCAGTTTACTTTCCAGTGGGGTTTTTTGTTTTGTTTTGGGTTTGTTTTGTTTTGGTTTTTGTTTTTGCAATATATAACTATTGCAAAATATCCTTTTGGTTGAATAGCTGCTGTTTTTTGTTCTGGTTTGGGTTGATTTGCTAGGTCCCTGTTTAGAAATAACTGGGCCTCAGACATTTCCCTGCTGGAAACAAATATTATTCTGGAATTTCTGTCTTGTTTTCAACACAAGTTCTGCCTCAATTTGACTTTGCTTTCAAATATTGGCAAGCCCTGTTGCAGCTCTATGAAATCCTGCTCAGCCTGGAGAAGAGGAGGCTGCCAGGTGAGCTCAGAGCAACCTCTCAATATCTGAAGGGGCCACAGGAAAGCTGGGGGAGGGCTTTGGGGTGTAGGAGAGGATGAGGGGAAATGGGTTAAAACTTGAAGATTTAGGGGAGATTGAGGTTGGACATTAGGAAGAAATTGGTGTGAGGATGCTGAGCCCCTGGCCCAGGTTGCCCCCAGAAGCTGTGGCTGCCCCATCCCTGGCAGTGTTGAAGGTTGGATGGGGCTTGGAACACCCTGGGCTGTGGGAGGGGTCCCTGCCCATGCAGGGGGTTGGAATTGGATGAGTCTTGAGACCTCTTCCAACCCAACCCATTCTGTGATTCTCTGGTTCTATGACATATCCATGCTTTTGTATTTTAGACTTAAATACAAAGCTTAGGTTGGAAAGATTTAATTTATCAACAGAGGTGCCCTTTGGTTCCTATAGGCCTGACATTTATTTCTCTGATCCATGTGTCTCAGGCTCATACCATGAAGTTTGCTCTGATTTTTTGCTGCTCCTGCTTTTCCAGGTTCTAGCTGCTGCTCAGGCTTCCTTGGAATGATGCCGTCACGTACAAATCTGTCTGCTGGGATTCCCAGCAGCAAAGTCAAATATTCCAAGCTCTCCAGCACTGATGATGGATACATTGACCTGCAGGTAAAAGCTGGAGAAGAAAAGCCTCTCTCTGCTGTTCTTTTGAACCGGACTTAGCAGGACAGGCTGCCGTAGCTTTGCATCTCCACAGCAGGTTGCTTTTGTCTTCATCCTGGATGATCTTTAGGGTCCTTCCCAACCCAAACCATTCTGCAGTTTTCAGAAAAGCAGCCCCAGCTTGGGTGCAAAGCTACCTGCCAGGCACCTCTGCAGCCCTTCTTCTGTTCTGGAAACAAGATTGCTTGTTTAATAGGTTCAGATATATTTTTTGGTTAAAATCAGAGCAGATCTTTTAGCAAAGGGTGCAAACCCTGGCTCAGCAGGGTCTCCATGGGCAGGATTCCTACAGAAGGGCCACCTGAGCTGCTCTAGCAGTTTGTCCCATGTCATTTCTGCTGTGATGGGAGGGGGACTGGGCTGAGTTCACCTATTTAATGTTTGGGTTTTTTTCCATCCAGTTCAAGAAGAGCCCACCAAAAATCCCCTACAAGGCGATAGCTCTGGCCATTGTGCTCTTCATGATTGGGACCTTCCTCATTATTATAGGGGCTCTGCTCTTGGCAGGATACATTAGCAAAGGGGTAAGTGCTTTGATTTCCACTTGGGTTACAAGTTCTGCCTCACTTCCCATCAGCTGTGCTGGTTAGTGCAGAAATTCAGAGTAAGAAAGTGATCCCTTAGATCTGGGGTTGGGTGTCAAGAGGAAGGGGACAATCTCTGTTCAGGAGTGCTCAGGACAAGGAATAATGGGTTGGAGCTGGAACATAGGAAGTTCCATCTCAACATGAAGAGAAATTTCTTTACTGTGAGGGTGAGGGAGCTCCGGAACATCTGCCCAGGGAGGTTGTGGAGTCTCCTCTAGAGACTTTCCAAACCTACCTGGATGTGTTCCTGTGCCCTGCACAAGGTGATCCTGCTGTGGCAGAGGGGTTGGACTGGATGATCTCTAGAGGCCCCTTCCAACCCCTGACATTCTGTGATTGTATGATTCCAGCACCCCTGTCCCTCTGGCAGCAAAGTCACCTGGTGGCTTTGCTTAGCAAGGTTGGAGCAGGTTCAGAGCTGCTGGAGATCAGCCAGGGAGGGCTGAGTGTCTCTGTCCCCTCTGCAGTAGAGTTTCATTTCACTGCTCCATCCTGGCAGAGGTCAGCTTGCTTTCCTGGAAAAAAGATTTCATGCTGGAATCATCACTCCTCTAGTGAAGATAATATGGTATATTAATAATAAACCTCTCCAGGCATGAGCAAAAGAGATCGGTTTTCTTGTAGGTGACTTGGTGCTCCTCTGTGGCCCACTTCATTTACCTGGTGCTGTAGGGAATTGCTTCACACTTGGCAGCTGCTGCTTATCAGTGTGGGGCCAGCAGCCTCTGGGCTGTGCTGGAAACTGTCCAGGCCCAGATAGGGGAATTTTCCCTCAGCCAGACAGGCAGCACCCAGCCTGAGCACGGCAGGTTTGGTTCATGATTAGTGCCAGGAGGAGCCACCCCTCCTATCTGAAGGAGTTCAGTTGAGGGTTTCCTGTAGGAAGGAGGAGATAGCAGGGAGAGGACTTTGAGCTCTGCCTGAAGAAAACGTTTCAGATTTCAGATGAATTTTTAGTTTTTGACAGCAAGCCAGGCCTTGGGGATCAATAGTTGAGGCAGTACTTAAGAAAAAAGCCCCCTGCTCATACAGATGAATAAAGAAAGCTCCCTGCCCATACAGATGTCTTCTCACTTGTGTCACTTTGGACAGGGAACTGCTTGAGAGAGCCCAGCACAGAGCCACAAAGATACTGAAGGGAGTGGAACATCTCCCTGCTGAGGAAGGGCTGAGGGAGCTTAGGGCTCTTTAGTTTGGAGGAGAGGAGCCTGAGGGGTGACCTCAGGAAAGTTTATCAAGATGTGAGGGGTGAGTGTCAGGAGGATGGAGCCAGGCTCTTCTCAGTGATGTCCAAATGATAGGATAAGGGGCAGTGGGTGCAAGCTGGAGCACAGAAAGAAGGTTCTGTGTAAATACAAGGAAAAACTTTTTGACTGTGAGGGTGAGGGAGCCCTGGCCCAGGCTGCCCAGGGAGGTTGTGGAGTCCCCTCTGGAGACACTCGGAACCCACCTGGATGTCACCCTCTGTGACCTGCACTGGGTGATCTGTGCTGGCAGGGGGTTGGACTCCAGGGTCTCTTGAGGTCCCTTCCAGCCCCTGACATTGTGACTCTCTGTCTCTTTCTGACCCAGGGGACAGACCGTGCCATCCCTGTCCTCATCATCGGGATCCTCGTGTTCCTCCCAGGCTTCTACCACCTGCGCATCGCTTACTACGCTTCCAAAGGCTACCGGGGCTACTCCTATGATGATATCCCAGATTTTGATGATTGAACACCATATATTTAATCCCATTTATAGTTAGGTTGGTGATAAGAGCTGGCATTAGCTACTCTGGACCTCAGGAGGGAGCTTGTTAAGATTGTAGAGGAAGGATCTGCTGGTCACAAGATGCCAGTTCTGGTTTTGAGGTGGAGCAGATTTTTCAGTTGGGGTTTCTGGGACTTGACCCAGGGAATTGACCAAAGGGATTGCAACACGAGGTGGGAAGAACCATGTGATTGATTGTATTTTTCCTCTTTCTGTTCCATAATGTTGCTGGCTTGTAAGAAGTTCTTCTTGAGCAAGGCATTTCTAGAAGTTTTCTGAAAAATAGATGAACCAGTTTGAGTAATGAAAATATTTGGCTTTTTTTTTCTGTTTTCCAGACTTTATTTTAGTTTTCAGTGAGATTGTGGTTGTCACCAGGTTTACCTTTGCAGACAAACACTGTAGCTAAAGTTCTCCTTTTGCTCTCTGTCTATCAGACATGCTTCTTCAATCTACTTGTCCTGTGTTTTTCTGGAGCAAAGCAAGTCAGATGTGGACAAAAAAAGGAAAACTTTACTTGCATGAAACAATTTACGTGGAGTGCATTTGCTCCTCTTGTCAGACTGACCAAGCTTATTTCCTCAACAAAACATTCTTCAGAAGCTGTTTCCCACGCCACTGTTACTTTTGGCAAAATCTGTTTCTCCTTTAAAAGGACAGTTGTTGTATCTTGCTTTTTATTTTTAAACAAACTGAATGGATACAGAGAGGAGAATTGGAATCTGGACCAGGACTCAAGTGTCTAAATACCAGAAATCTTAGTTTTGACTGGGGTGGATATTAGAGACACTTGCATTCCAGCTGTCTGTATGTATATTTGTCCCTGTGCATAGCTCCCTAGCCCAGTAAAAAGAAAATCTCTGTATAGTTTGTACTAAGTAAATCCTGTTTTTATTGTTTTGCTAGCTGCAGTGATGTGTTATTCAGGGAAAGCAGAATGGAAGCTCTTTTTAGGTACAGTAAAAACTGTTTGCCTCCTGAAGTGAAGATGAAGACAGTGTCCTGGGAAACAAATGTGTAACACATAGTGCTGCAAGTGGATGTATTTATTACAAATAAACTTCACTATATTCTGTGTACAAATCCTAAGCTTCTCTTTTTCACATTCACAGAGCTGGGTGTGCACTGAAGATTGTTCTGGGCAACCAGATGAAGACTTTGGCTGAAGCTGCTGGTGCCCCCTGCTTCCAATCACTACTGCAGTCAGTGTTGGCCTTTGCTGAGCCAGCAGCTTTGGGGTGGCTCCATCTGCTCCCAGGACCCTGGGCTGGGGCAGAGCTGGAATTACCTCCAGGGTGCTCTGGGTGCAGCAGGAGAACTCAGTTCTGAACCTCATATGCAGCCCTTATGAAAGGTACAAAGACACCAGAGCTCTGGTTGCTTTGTTTCAGGATGCAGATATCCAGCTGTGCAAGGCAGGAGGAGCAGTGTCTGTGGGATCACAGCCTGGTACTGGTACTGGTAGTGACTCCAGCATTGTCAGGGGTACCTCACATGGAGGGAAGGTTTTTCAAAGGAAGAGGGGCCAGGATCCCTGGTGGTGCAGAGCACAGAATGAGTTGGAAGGAACCTAAAAGCTCCCCCAGTTCCAAGCCCTGCCATGGTCAGGGACCCCTCCCACAGCCCAGGGTGCTCCAAGCACCACCCAACCTGGGCTCAGACACTGCCAGGGATGGGGCAGCCACAGCTCCCTGGCAACCTGGGACAGGGGCTCAGCACCCTCAGAATAAAGAATTTCTTCCTCATGTCCAACCTCAGTCCCCCCTCTTCAAGTTTTAACCCATTTCCCTCATCCTCTCCCTCCATCCCATGTCCAAAGCCCTCCCCCAGCTTTCTTGCAGCCCTTTCAGATATTGGAAGGTTCTATAAGGTCACCTTGGAGCCTCTGTGGAGCCTTCAGGCCCATGGAGATGGGGAGATGAGTGCTGGATGAACACCTTGCTCTGAAAGTGCTCTTCCCATCACTACTTTTTCCTTCTGCAGTGTTCTAGATTAAACCCAGAGCCTGAGCCAAGATCTTTTTTTAGCTCCCATCTCTTCCCTCATTTAACTGAAGTGGCTTGAGTGTGCCCCAGTGCTGTGCTCTGAGGAATCACTGACTGAATTCAGGATCTCCATCTCTGAAGACAAGAGCTTGGGCACGTTCTGTGCTGTGTCACACTGCTCCTCATCCCTCTGGCATTCCCCTGTGCTCTGCTTCCCAGAATTTCTCATGTTCTGAGCTCAGCAGCAGCTGAAATGTGTCAATGAAAGCTGTGTCTGGCCATGAGAGCAGCTGCTGATGCAAACCCCTGAATCTGCCTCTCTTAGGGGTCAAGAATGTCGATTTGTTTGGGCCTGGGGCAAGGAGAGATGAAGCAAGAGGGAAGTTTAGATGGGAGAAGGAAGAGGGAGGAGAGGCCTTCAAGTGGGGCTGTTAGGATGCAAGGAAGTTGGGAAGCCTGGGCTGCTGAAGAGAGATGAGTAAATGTAGGGGACAGGAGAAGAATATGCTGACATTTCTGGAGGAAAAGGCAATTTTATTTTTTATTTGACAGAAGCAAAGTCCTCAGGCAGCACAGTGTTTAAAAAAAGAGCAGTCCCTGCCCTAATGCCCATGGGGCTGTCTGCATGAGGCTACAGGGAAATTATCCTCTCTCCAGGGATGTTTTTATATCCAATTTGGAAGAAAGGAGATGCTTCTGGGAAAGAAAAAAAGGTAGGGAGAGCAATGGAAAAATGGACATCCAGAGAATTTAATTCTTTGGGTTGACACACTGCCTTCTAAGCATGGCTTTTTCTCCTGAGTATAAGCCTCCAGATGTTCAAATGTGTAATAGGCATCTTGTAGTGTGGCAAATAGCCAGGGCTGGATTTTCTCTTGCAAATTAGCATGAATTTACATTTAACTGAAGCAACAAGAAAATTTTACTCAAAAAAAAAAACCAAACTCCCTGAGCCTGGTCCATTCCATAACAGGGGGGCTCCTGTGGTAGAGGTTTGAGATGTAATTGGTGCTGTCAGCTCTTTTTTTAAAGCATTACATAAGGATGGTGCTTTCCTCCCATTTGGGAGCTGGTTGAATCAGCAAAAACACCAAAATATTACAACAAGGTCTTTTTAATTTTCCTTCTCACTCCTGCCATGCTGTGGACCGGCAGGTGTGAGTTGCAGGACTGGTTTGGCTCCTCTTGCTGCCTCCCCTGTGTGGAGCTGCATCCTTCCTATTGACCCAGGTGGCAGATGCTGCTGCCAAAACCCACAGCTCATGGCTCTGCTCCTCAGTTCCCCTTCCTGTAAAATCATGTGGCTTTGCAGTGAACTGACTGGCTCACCACAGCAAGGAGGGTAATAGGAAGTTTCTGGTCTTGAATCACAAAATAGGCTCCAGTCAGACACTGATGGATGAGGATCATACTGAGTAGTTGTTTGCTTTATCCAGCATCATCCATTCTGGGCACTCAGCAGGGCAGCTGTCTCAGAGGAAAAAAAAAATAGCTGGCATTTATGTAGCTTGATGGGTGTTATTATGCACAGAAGCTCTGGAGAAAGAACAGGCTCTCAGATTTTAGGCTTTTCTCTAATTTATGAGTGCTTGAATTCATGCATCATCAGTGATGTTCTTCTGTTGCTCTTGTGCAGTGTATTTATACAATTACATACTTTATTTAATACCATGAAATTGCTGGAAAGACACTTGGGAATGTGATTCTACAGTCCTCTGGCCTGAGCTCCCCTCAATCCCAGAGAAATTTTCCCCCAGTATATTTATAAAGACTCATTTTAAGTAATTATCTTGGGGGTTTTAATTAATTTTTTACCATCTGGAGTAAACAAAGCTTATTGAAGTTACCAGGCATCCTCCCAGCAGAGGAGCTTCCCTGAAGCAGACAACCTGTCTGAAACCTGTGAATAACCTGGAAGGGACAAACAAGGCAGCAGAGGAGGCACAGGTAGCTGCAGATATTAACTACAAGCCCTGGAAACTGATGCTCAATCCAAAAAGGCTCTTTCTCTGCTCCATTTGCTCACTGTTATTGGCATATTGTGTTCCCCAAGGCAGAATGGGGCCTCTTCCTCCCTCTCCAGGAGGCGCCTTGGTGCTGCAAAAGCCACCAGTGGAGATGGCTACTAGTGACTCAAAGATGTAATTAGTTTTCTAACACTTCCCACGGCCCATTTCCCTTGAGAAGGCAAGTCAGGCATCAGGCTGGCACCAGGTGGGGACATTCAAGTGTACAGCAGAAGAGTCAACTTGCTGCCTACACCAAAGGACCTCAGAGGGCTTCCAGGAGAGGCTTCACACCCAGAGATGGTGCTAAAAGCCATGCAAGGGGCTCTGTCAGCTCTGGCACTGGCTTTATAGCAAGCATCTAATGCTGCATCTCTGAGGTGATGGGTAATGCCCCTTTGGGGAGGTCCTGGAGAAGGATCCCTGCCTGGAAGGGGCTCATGGCAAAAATAGGCAGGATGGAGATAAACTCCACAATGGAAAGGAGCAACTGGAAAAGCCAGAAGTAGTCAAAGTATTTTGTAAATGGTTCTCATAAACCCTTGAAAGAAGTGGCAGAAGTTGTGCTTCTGTGGTTTGCTTGAAGCGGGGAAGGGGCGGTGAGGTGTCTGACCAGCCTGGACACCATGTGAGCCTCAGGTCTGAGAGAAGCCAGAGCCCTGAAGGGCTTCTTGCCCTCTCCTGGTCTGTCAGTCCTTCTTTGGTTGAAGCCGGCAGTGTTGTGATTCTTACAGGTTCATCGTTTTGGATCTGTCCATGTAAAGAGACATCATTCCCTCTACAGAGAAGCATCTGCATCCTGGAAAAGGGAGTGGAAATACGCCAGGTAGCAACTTTCCATGTGTTATTTCTGTTCCTTGGCATCACTGTTGATTATTCTCTCTGAAGGTCTCCATATGCTTGTGCTGATGGAGGTTGGGAAGAAGAGCAAGACCCAGGGTCTGCCCTGTGGTGATGCAGCAAGAAGGAAACTTGAGTTTCCAACTCCTTGTTTGTTTTCTTTCTCAGCACTGACTCATGTTTCCTCTCATTTTTTGGACAACCTTACCCTGGATGCTGGACCACAGAGCAGGGTGGTTGTTAAAGGAGGCTGGGCTGACCAGCAGGTTGCTGAGCTAAGTCCTGAAAATATTTTAGTAGAAATTATGTAAAACATCCGTGGAGGTGAGGGAAGGAGAGAGGTGAGATGGAGCTCCCTTGGAGCTTGCTGGACACGACCCCCATGCTCTAAACCCATCCATAAACCAAATGTTTAATTTGAACAAGCAGCACAATCTGCAGCAGCATCTCTCCTGTTTTTCTGGTGCCCGTCATGCAGGAACACTCAGTGCAGCCCCTTGGTCCTGGTTTGCTTTCTGTCAACTCCAATTACCCAAATTCAGCAACGTTTGCCACTGAGAGGCTCAGTGCTTTGCTGCTTCTCTTACACAATGGGCATTTTGCTCAGCAGAAAAGACGTAAAAACCCTGCAGGGCAGGAAGAGATGACACAACAGTTCTGTCCTTTCTTATCAGATTTGTCCTGCACTCCACTTAGGTGCTGGTCTAAATGAGTTGCTCTGCTCTCTCCCTACTCCTCCTCCTTATCCCTGGTCCTTAAAAGTCCCCAGCATCACCCTGTTTATACAACAGCTTCTTCATCCTGACAGCTTCTGCCTCTCCCAAAACCACTCCTGAAGCTTGCTCCTGGTCCTGGTCTTCATCCTCCTCTTCCCAGCAAGATCTCTCCTGCAAAGCACCTCTGGGACTCCTCGGCTGCTTTTCCACTTGGTGCTTTCTTCAGTGCTCTGGAGTTGCAGGGTAAGTGCAGATTTCCTGGCCCTGGGATCTCTCTGATCTGCCAACAGCTAGCAGAGACCTTTGGTTTCACCGCTTCCAACGTGGGCAAGGCACAACCCTGCCTTTATTTTCTGTCTTTTCTACCTGGGGAAAATAAACATTCCCTGCCTTTCCCTTAGAGCTCTGCATCCAGGCCAGCAATGCTTTCATGCTGCAGGGCTGGGTTCTCTACTCCCCATGTGAAACGTGGATGTGCACGTTCACAATGTTTCCTTTCTCCTCCCTTAATACACAAGCAGCCTGAGGTTTTTAGGAATGCTGGATTTAACTAAAAATAGTCCAGACAGTTTAGTGAGCCCCAGCAGATCCCTCCTTCCCAAGAGAACTGGCTTCGTTCTGAGACAGAGCCATGGGTCAAGGGAAAAAAGAGAAAAAAAAAATCTTGGGAAGAAAGCTTAATTGTGGATTAGAAATGTTTGTTTCCAAATGATTTTGCAGACTGTTTGGCTTCCCCAGGCTCAGGCAGACTTTGGTTTCTGCTGGTTAGGTACTTACTGCTTTGAGGCCTTTCCTTATATCCTTTCACTCCTGTCTAGGAATGTGTTAAGAGATTTCTTTCAATTGGAATGAAGGCAGTTATTAGGTGGTCTTTTTTTGTGACCTGCATGGACAGACCTTGCTTATGGCAAGAATCAGGAAGTGAACATTTCCTTCCTCTACACTGCACTCCTGTTGGATCCTGAGCCAAGATGCTGTCCTCCACCACTGGAGCAGCTCTCAGGGCTTGTCTCTCACTAACACAGACCTGTGAGGTTCAGATAGAGCTTTTCCAGTTCTGCTGCAGTTACTGTGAGGAACAAAACTGTGATGAATCTTCTTTGAGAGGACTCTTTTTACTCCAGTGAAATAGCAGTTTTGGCACCGAAAGCATAATTTCTGTGTGGAATCACCATTTCAGCCTAGGCTGTTAAAACAAAGGAGAAAAAAATTCCACTACTGACCACTAATTAATTTTATTTTGAAATATTTACTTGGAGTGAAGTAGTGGCTGCTCTTACATCTTTAAAGGTTCAGCTGCCTTCTAGTCTTTGTTGCCTGCAACCATTTATTTAAGCTATTGCTGCAAATTATGCTGTTAACCTGTCATGCAAGGTTTTAACCTCTCTTTCCTTGTCAGTGGGAAATGCGTGGTACAAACAGCCCTGCTGCTGTGATGGGGGAAAGTTAATTTATCCGCAGTCAGGTTTTCTGGGTTCTTTCTCCAGCTTCTTGGAGGAAGGGAAAGATAGAAGATGAATATAGTAATAATTGTCTACTCTAGATTATTGCAGTGAGGGGTTGTAAGAAGTGTAGGGACCATGAGACGTTTCCAAAGGTATCCTACCCCTTGGTCTTTGTGCTTTTCCATGGGCTGTTACCAGGGCAAATAATTCCTCTTCCCCCCACTGCCCTTTCAGATAGGAGGCAGCATTTTCATGGTGCTCCAGCCTGATGTTCCCTTGAATTTGTTGTCCTGCATTGCATCATGTTTAACACAAGTGGTCAAACCAATCGACCAAACCGCAGCTGCCAGGGGAGGCTTTGGTTATGCAAGAGCAGCATCAGTTTTTGAGCTAAAAGTCCTGTTTAGCAAGGGAAATGTCAGGTGGGTTTAGAAAAAATCCTTGAAGAAAGCTGAGAAGTCACCTCAGCAAGGGTTATTTTTTACTCTTACAAGTGTAGTGCATTTAATGTATAAGGGAGAGATCTCTGGTCCTGCAAATACTCCTGAGCATCACCATGTAATTTTCTAGCAGTTTTCATTACTATGTTATTAGAAAAAGTCTACCAGCTCCTATCATACTTATTTTTCTTCTCTCCACACTAGCAGTTCATGGCACAGCATGACATCTTTACTGCTATTTTGGGTGGTTCTTTTCCAGACAAATGTCTCATTTTCTCTGTATTTGATACTACAGGTCAAGTGAATTCTCTCTGCCTTTTATTGCACAAGAACAGAGGCCGGATTGTGACATGGTTCAAATGTGTGCCAAAAATAGGGCCAGTGGATGGCCTCCAACTTCAAATACAAAAATGGGATTTGTAAAGGTTTCTCTTTGTTGGGGTGACTGTATTGCAAATTGCTAAGACAACACTTTAAAGTTCAACTTCCAAACAGCTCATATTTTAATCCTCCCATGAAACACAGGAGACTATCTTTGACTTGCATCTGCAGTTGCCTGAGATGCTGAATACTTGAAGCTGGCATCCTGCTCCACTCCTGGATCTTTAGCATCCCCTTTAAGCAGGGTCAGCATCCCAGCACTCCTGGTCTGATGCTTCCCACCCTGCCAGTGGGTCATGGACTTGGGTCTCAGGAGGGAGTTAAGAGCAGGGGCACAGCCCAGCTCCCCTGGAGGAAAAATAACCTGGCCAGAACTTGCAAGAACACCTCAGTGATGCTGTATTTGGTGCTAGTGATGAGCAGTGAAGAGGTGGCACTTCAGCAGAGCAGGAGTTAACAAAATAAAAGGCAACCTGTGGGGAGAAGTTAGGTTTCATTGTTCCAGGCTGTGCTGTGGATTTCCTTTTTATCCTTTCACCTCTGAGCCTTGGCTCTCATTGTCAGAGGGTCTGCTAATCCTCCCTTTTTCTATTTTTATTTACACTGTGAGCCCTCCAAGGCATGGACCTTAACCTGTGTGCAGTGGGAGAGCTCTGCTGGGGAGAACTATAAATAGTCAGCCTGTCCAGCCCTGTGGCATCCACACTTGCTATAATTGCCTGCTTTGCACTCCTGTGACTAGCATTAGTTCAGCTGTCAGGGAAAGAAGGAACTGAAAAGTACTGCCACAGTTTCCAGCTCTTGATTTTTGACTGCTGAGCTTTGGTTTGGGCCCAGATCTCCTTCCTGCCTCAGGGACTTCTTCTTCTTGCTGTGTGTAAATTACAGTTCCCAGCATCTGCCCAGCATGACTGGGACAGTTCCATTTCAGAAGCAGCTCTGCTGAGGGATTGTTGTGGAGCTGCCTGTTTTGTTCTTTAACTCATGCCTCAGCACCACACTTATTTATTTTGTCCCTTGCCACAGAAGGATGATTCTGTAGCAATCTTTTTTTTTTCCTGTCATTCCTGACATCAGTGTCTTTTTTTGCAAGGAATTAAATGAGTCATGGGGAGAGAGTGGATTAAAGTAATGACAACATCCAAGACCATCCTTCCTCTCTGAACAGATTGTAGATACTCTTTCAGAATTGCTTGCAGGTGGGTTCAAGCACTGAAAGGTTAAGCCAGGGATTTTCTCTCTCTGCTATCACTTCTCTGCTGAGGTAGGAGTCAGTAACCATGAGGGTTCTGTGCTTTGCAAAGGAAAGGACCTTGCTTTGAACTCCCACTGGGGGTGGCTTAAGAAAACCTGTGCTAAAAAATTCCTCTAGTGGACTTTAAAATGGTTTTGTGTACTATATCCTCACGTTGGAAAGTAGATTAAGTGAAAATAAGTGATAATGACTGATGGGTATAAGATCCTGCCTGCACGTGTCTGTCAAAGGAAGCTGCCACAGCACTAACAGACACACATTAACTTGATGCAAGGTGGCAAAATCCAGCTTTTCCTGCTTGGAGACCATCTCTGCAAATGACAGGGGCTTTTTCAACCTGATGGGTAGCTGCAAGCAAAATGCCAGTGTGAATGTGCACTAGCAAAGCAAAGCTGTCAGGAGCTGCCAGCCAGGGGCTCTTGCAGTACCTTCTCTGCTGCCACAACAGCTCAGAGGAGGCTCCAGTTATTCAGCAGTATTGGTGATAAACCCATCAGAAAAAGAGCCCAAGGAGGATAAATGTGTGCTCTTTTCCTTGCCCCCTCCTGCTCCCACTCTTCCAGAGATTAAAGGACTCTCCTTGGCTAGTTTGGGGGCTGTGCATCCCACTGGGAATGAACTCCAAGAGCTGACTGAGCCCATCTCCTCCTTCCTCTGCCAAATCTCCTGACTCAGCAAATCTCATCTCCCTGGTACAGCCCCTGAGGTACCAGACACAACAGCATCAAGAAAATGAGCTTCTCATCCAAAGCACAAGCTGTCCAGTTGAGTTAGTGTTACTGTAAGCCTCCTTTCTTACTCTTCCTTCCCTACATTGACTGATAATATTTGGATGAATCCCACGGGGGCCGAGCAGCTCTATAGCCAGGGGCAGATGAAGCTGTTTTGGGACTGTGCAGGCTGACAGAGGTTGGGCTCCATTTACAAAACACTTTGCATATACAGAGCTGAAGGAAGGTCTTCTCTCTCTAAAAGCTACCAGAGGTAAAAACCATCTTGATACAACAACAGGAACGCAACAATTCTGCAACTATGCAGGTTTTTTTTTTTCCTCCTCCTCATCTATTGATTTAGTATGTGAATTCAGGCAGCTGTAACTTTGCAACCCTTGCTGTTTATCTTTCCGTACAGCAAGCACAGCAGTACATCTGCCTATTGGATTGCTGACTGAAGCCTCAGTAAT
The DNA here is from genome assembly GCF_003957555.1 of Calypte anna. Lineage (NCBI taxonomy): Eukaryota > Metazoa > Chordata > Aves > Apodiformes > Trochilidae > Calypte > Calypte anna. The sequence continues at coordinate 5,014,348 of NC_044267.1, forward strand.
TTGAGTACTTGGACCAAAGTAGTATGAGATCCCTGGACTAAAAGCCTTATTTGCTATTAGGAACACTTTGCACTAATTAAACCTCATACAATTCTTCCTGGATCTCACTACCTCCATTTTGTACATGACAAAACTAGGACTTAGGTGGCAGACCAGGAAATCTGAGGTTCAGTTTTAGAAATAGTTCTTAGAAAGAAATATATATAGTTAACTGTATTTCTGTATCAGATGGGGGAGGGGAGGAAACAGCAATCAAGTCCTGACTGTCCCCGAGATAAATTATAAATTTATGTAGGTCAAGGAACCTGCAGTGGTGTTTTCCACTAGGTGGTGGTATACAGCTTTTTTTTTTTTTTTTTTTTTTTTTTTTTTTCCTAAGAGGAGCTTTATGTTAAAAAACTGAAAGCCAGCCAGGATCTGTCCAGTTCAGTGTTCTCTTCTCCTTACAGTTACTACTCCATATTCCAGAATAAGAAGCAAAAATATCACTGTTGGTGAGTTGCTAACCTTTTTGCCTTTTCTTTGGGGTGTTTTCTTCCACCTCCTAGGCAGCTGCTGAAATATCAGTGGTTTCATTTTTCTTTTGTGTGATCCAGTAAAAGGTGTTCTGGTTATCCATATACACCTGTGCTGGGTTGTTTTTAATTCCTGGACTCTACCTATGGGATTCACATAAAATATTCTTAATTTGATGTGAGGTTTCCTTGTTTTATGTTGTTAAGAAAAACAAAGACAAAACACACTAAGAAAACACAATAGGAAACTGGAAATGAGTGTTGGATCCCACTTCCAAAACAATAATCCCTGGGTATAACTTCATGTGAAGTTTTGATATGGTCTTTTGGAGCTCCTGTACTCAGGTCAATGCTTCATGTCCCAGTGGAGGCAACACTTTGGTTTTAAGTGGAAATTTTGAGTTAACAGTAGAGTTGGCAGCCAAAAAGGTTTCAGCTTTTAAATTTATGCCAGTAATGTACATGCTGCATCTCAGGAAAACCCTGACCCTCTGTAGTCCTGTCCTTACCACTTGATTTGCACAGAGCCATGAAGAAATAAACAGCAAGCTGGCATGCTTGGGAAATGTTCTAATAAAACTTAGCTCAGACTCTTGCAATAATTTTGCATCCTCTGGCTGCAGAGAGGGGGCACAGGCAGCCCTGGCTCCACTGTTCCAAAATAATCTCTTCTTATGGAGACTTTTACACAAGAAAATCAAGTCCCTGCTTCCACCCTGTTGTGGAGATGTTGCAGTGATTTAGGCTGTCAGATCTCACAAAGCACTATTTGTTTATGATCTCTTTAATCATTACAACTGTGATTGCAGTAAGATTATAATATTTATCCTGCATTATTAAAGGAAGCATAATGACTGCTTGGTATAAAGAACAGAGGGAGGAATGGGGACTCTGGGAGTGGAAAGTCAGTGTTGTAGGAATTTAGGCCAGGTAGGGCAATGACAGAAGGAATTCAAGCTATATTTTTTTGATGGTAAATATTTTGCACTGTTTGAATTAGGAAGACTGGCATAAGCCTTCCATTTTGACTAATTGTCCAGACACAGCAACACCTCACCTGTTCAGGTAAATCTCTGAGTGACCTTTGAGGTGCTCAGATAATCTCCAAGATTAGATTTAGCAAAGAGAAGAACACAACAAAGGGAAAGTGTCGTCTTTAGCATCTCAGGAGTTTGCACGCTAAATGTTTAATGACATCTAGTTTTTCTTGATAGCCTTGTTATAAAGGATGTGCATGTGCACATCCTGTGTGTATGATTCTTCCAACTTTTTTTGTGCTGCTGGTAGTCATTCAGGCAGAAAGTGACCAAATAGTTCCATAAATACCTCATGGTTCTTCACTAGATTTTATTAGCAGAAATAAAAAATGGTAATATTCCCAGTAAATTTTTTTTTACCTATTTAGCAAGCCAGTGTGACAGCATAAAAAGGTCTCTGGCTCCCTAAATGAGTGAAATTCTGGGGTAATTTCTGAAACTTTATTGCACGGAAGGCCACCTGCAAGGTAGTTTATATACTTAACAAAAATAGAGGCTTGAAAAATGTCTTCCTGGTTTTGAGCCCAGGACTCCAGGGGGGGCTAGCTACGTCAGATTCAATTCTGGAAGTGCTAAATCCACATTTACCATCTTTGCCCTGGATGTCCTTGGGATTATCATGACCCCAAGGTCTCTTTATCTGTTACATTTCAATGTGACTGATTCTCACATCTGTTCTTCACACTTGCAGGTCTCTTGGCATGTGACCTGTTTTTCACTCTGCCATCTTCACTGGGGAATGGCAGGTTAGGAAATTATAACACTGAAAAAAAATTAAATATATATATATATAGAGAGAGAGAGAGAGGGAAGGAGAAAGACCTGTGTCTTCCAATGATTTCTGAACACAGGAAGTCCTCACAGGGACACTGCATCACTGAATACATATGATCCATCTTCCTGTACAAACTCATGTTAACAGCAAAACTGGTGCAGTCTCAATCAATCTTGCATTATAAAATGTCCCTTACATCTTGGCTCCACGCACCTCTACCCTTACAAACAAAGGCTATTAATATTTAAAAGCTGCACTAACTCCCTGAATATGTTTGGGATAAAGCCAGGTATTGAATAATGCTAAGGGATCAATATTCATAATCTAGAGCAACCCAAGAGGTGTGCTGTGACTTACCCGTGTCCTATAGAGTTCTCCATATGGCTCATTTGAAAGCCTTTTAAAAGCTTAACAAGGAGAGTATAGCAGTGAATGTGGAAAAATGATGCATGAGGATAAGAAGCACAAATGCTCCAGGGGCCTTGTAGGGTCTGTAGACTTAAAATAAGCTCCTGGGTTTTAATGGGATCTTATGAAACCTTCTTTATTGGGGCAGCAGGATGGAAGGGGCTGGACAGCTGGTGAACAAATACTTGGTAAACACTCCCAGTAGCCAAACTCTGCACAAACGGCAACTATGAAGGCAAAGACCTGAAAGATCAACAAAGAATTGCAAGTCTGGGTAAAATGATGCAATGGGTTACACCCAGTGTCACTGGTCTGGGGAGCAGAGGTTTTCCTATTGACCTGTGGGGTACCTTCGTCAAATAACGAAGCTCAGCACCCATCAACATTATCTCAAGGATAAGTCAGCATGGTGATGTTTGGGGCTTCATCGCGGGAGAAAAGGTAGAAATTACCCAGGGTGGCTGGAGGGGTTTGGCCACAGCGTCCCAGAGAAGCACTGAGCAGCAAAGGGTTTCAGGAGCCCGGAGAGGAGCCAGGGTTTCAGGAGCCCACTTTCAGGAGCCTTGGCACGTCCACGTCCAGGAACTGCACCTGCAGGAAAGGGCAGCAGAGAAACTGTGGTGAGTTTACCAAAAGCCATTGGGGATTTCAGGCTTTCCCAGGAGGGATGGGAGAAGGGCAGTGTCCGTCTTCGGAGTATTGGAGCAGCAGATGTCTGCTCTGTGGCTGAGAACACCCAACCCCATGTGCTGGAGGGGACTCCTCTGAGATTTGCCTCATCTTCCCAGCCAGAAAACTCTGCAAATGTGTGAGATTTTAGGAAGAGGGATGGGGTGTGGTGGAGGTGCCATCTTTTTGAGGGTTCAACTTCCGTAGCCTTCCTCCCCCCCCCAGGTGGCCCCCAACCCCGGCTTGCTCTGTTTTTCCCTAAAAAAAATCCCCAGAAAGGGCCAGGGCTGAGGGCCATCAGCCTGTGGTAACACCAGGTGAGTACCATTTTATTAGGGGCTGGGGTAACACCAGGTGAGTACCATTTTATTAGGGGCTGCGGAGAGACCCTCCCCAAGACGAAGTGCTCCAGGGGAATCGAGCCCCGCCACAGGACCTGGAGGCGTCCTCGTCCCCCGGGCCAGAGCTTGAGCCACCGACCACCCCTGGCGCCCATGGCTGCCGGGCCCTGAGGGGAGAAGGGCGGCCCTGAAGACTGCGGCCGCCATCTTGTCGGGGGCGGAGCGGGGCCCGGCCCGGCCCGCCCCGTGCTCTGCCTGCCGGGCCGGCCCCGGCCGCGCCGCACTCGCCGCTGCCGCCCGAACGGAGCGGAGCCGCAGCCCCCAGCGCCATTGCCGTCTCCAGCCCGCTATGGCAGGTGAGCCCGTCCTTCTCCCTCCCGCGGGCGAGGCGCCGCTCGCCCGCCCGCCCTGAGGGCGAAGCCTCGCCGGCGCCTCCCTCGCCGCCCTCTCCCCTCATCCTGCCGCGGTCCTGGGTCTCGCCTCCCGCCTCCTGTCACCTCCATCTCGGCCCCCCGCCGCCGCCTGAGAGCTGCCCTCCATCCTCAGACACCCGCGGCTCGCCCATTCCTCCTCCCGGGAAGGTGGGTCGGGGCTCCCCGGCAGCCTCCACCATGTTGCCCGTCCGCGGTTAACCTTGGCCGCGCGGTTCCAGCCCCTCCTGCGCCCTCCCTACCTCTCGTCCTCTCTCCTATATATATTTTCATTCTGGTTCTGTGTTTCCCGTGCTGGCGCTTCCTGGCTCGGCATCGCCTCCAGCCCATGCTGGGCGGAGAGGACGGGGCTCCCACCCGGGGCATGGCCTGGGCGGACGCGGGATGCCCGAGGAGGGCACCTGCGGCGGCATCACCTGCCCTGCGAGGTAGAGGCACCAGAGGGGATTTATCCCTGTTCTCTCGGGGGCTATTTCGTCTGTTCCGTTGAGATAATATTTTTTTTTTTATTTTTTTTTTCCTTTTACTATTTTTTCCCCTTCATTCTGAAACAAAATGGGTGGCGGAGTCGTAAGCTTGTAAATGGGATGGAGAAATGCAGGTTAATTCTCCCCTGGTCCTGAAGGGGTGGCCTCGCTTTCTTGTCTGATCCTGTTCTCGTGATACGCTTTGAGAGTGGTTTGCTGCTTTTTTTTTTTTTTTTTTATTCATTTGTTTGCTTTTTTGGTCGGCATTTTTTTTTTTATCAAATCGAGGCAGTAAATATTGCTGTTTTAAGCTTTTGGTCTGCGAGCTCTGTACGGTATCATGTGTGGTATTCTTTTGTTTTAAGGTGTATTTTTGGGTAGAAATACGTGATGTAAGTAGCAGAGAAAAATACCCGGACAAAGCTTGTTGAAAGCCTGTCGATTAAGGTTTCTTTCCTTAGCAGATAGCACCCAACCACCTTGATTGTGCAGTTTTGTTGTCACTGTTTTTTTGCCTTTTTTCATAAAAAAGATGGGAACGCAGGCAGGGGCTTGTGCAGTTTCGTGCCTGTCACTGTCATTCTGCAGGCTGGGAAGACAAATGCTTGTCACAGTTTGGGGTCCCCATGTCCCTTAACCTGGCCAGGTAAGCACAGGCAGGGCTGAGCCCGGGGAGCTGCAGGCAGCAGTACCAGCAGAAGATTCTGGCAAGGAAGAGGGAAAGCCCCAGATATACTTAAGACAAGGCAAAAATATCACCTATTATTTTATCCATCTTAAAATTTACCCCTTGGAGCTGACTGCCTTCATAGGAATTCAGTGCCAGGTAAATGCTGGGCTCCTTGTTGCTGTTGAACTGGACTATCTGAATAAAAAATTCCCAATACTCCATTTTCTCAGGGAAGCTTGATATGTCTGTGTAACCTCGCGGCAGCGCAGTGCTGTTATATTTGAGCAAGCTTTTAAGTTGCCCAGTGTAAGCTTAAAGAAGCTTAGAGGCAAAAGGTAACAGTAAAAAAGGTAGTGGTTTTATGTCAGCTGGAGTTTGATGCAGGGGGTAAAACCTAGTGGAGAAGCCATAGAAATAGTGGACCGATTCCTGCTGTGCTGTCCACTTGCCAGAGCTGGACTTAAACGCTGCACACCCTGATCTGCCCAGTGATTTCACTCTAGAGAAAGGATTACTGCAACAAGTAGCTCAGGTTAGTAACTGGAAATATCCTTGAGATCGGTAAAGCAATGATTAGCAGTTGATGAGCTCTCACAACCCTGCTCTTGGCTTTTGAGTCCCAATCCAGATAGCTTAAGTGGGAGCAGTATTAACATGGAGATGCACTGAAATAAGGAAACTTTGGGGCTAACAATGAGGCTAAAACAAGCCTCTAGATTTTTATCATGGATTTAAACAAGTCTTTGGCTTTTAGTAAAGATGCATATAGGATCTGAAGTTGTCTTAGTAGAGTCCTGGGGGACAGGGGAAGGAGGCAGGGACTGTGGTTCTCTGCTCCTGCTGTTCCTTGACAGGCCATGTTCATGTGGATGAAATCATCCTAATTTGTCACTTGTCTGTAAGCCCTGCTTTACCAGGCTGAGCTTTGGTGAGCTGCTTTCTCAAGCAGCCAGCTGTGAGGAGCTGGATGCAAGAAGGTTTCTGAGTGTGAGTCTCTTGCTCCTATTGCATCTTCAAATACAGAAAACAAATCTGAAGGAAAACTGAATGTTTTCCTCTGGGTGACAGCACCCATCCATCACTGCGTCAGAAGGTTGAGGTCAGAGATCTTTTTTTGGGTTGCCACAAAAGCCTTGCTTTTATGTTGAAACCAGTTTTCTTTGGAGATTTTTTACCTGTTCCCTACCATGGAAGTAGCCATGGGGTAGACCTGTGGTGTCCAGCCCTGAGGCAGTACTGGGGGATGTCTGTGTGTGGGGTTTTTTTTCCAGACTGCTAATCTGAGGATTTCTATCCTTGTGTGGGTGATGCTGGAAGGGATTGGAGTTCAGTGGAGAAATACAGGACTTGTCTTTGCCACATTGTTTGGTTGGAGATTATTCTTAAGGGGAAGCTTATGATAATGGCAAACGTTTTGAGGATTATTTTTTTTCCTAAACAGAAAATTTGATAACTATATTTCCCTGCTTTCTGCCTTTGTATGCAGTTACTATTTAAAAGCTTTAAGTATAAATTAAACCAAGTTGAGCTTTCTTTGCTTCAGTTTGTTTTTTTTTTTTCCCCCCCTTCCTGATAGCAGCCAAATCTGTTAACTTTCTTCCCTATAATGACTCTTTTGATTCTGCTATGAAGTGGGCTTTGTTATGCTGCTGACGGTGAATGGAAACTGTTTAAAACTAAATGGGTGATGGTTCACCATCTTGGTATGGATTTCCTCCAGAAGTGGCTGTTAAAATGTTCTAATGACCCAACTGCTGCCCTCGGGAGCTCTTCCAGGTCACAGCAGATTACAAACCAGTGGCCCATGGAAGGTGCTTTTTGGAAGATCTTGTTCTGTAGCTGTTCCTGTCAGTGTCTGTGTGAACCACATCAGAAAAGCAGTAAAGAAAAACTCAAGCCCAGAAAGATGCATGGGGCTGTTTCTTGAGTATTTTACTTTGAAACAGTTCATGCATTTATTCTTATAAAAGAAGATGCAGATTGCAGAATGATTTTTCTTCCATGGAAGGTGATGGTTTATATTTGCCTGGAAATTCATTTGTATCAAGTGTTCTTATTTATTGAAGCCTATTGGGTCCTGAGATTGTCTGACAGTAGTTAGCATGTGTTTATTTTACTTGGAGCTGCAGGAAGGAAATATTGACAGTCGGGTGAGCAAAGGGAGGTGCATCATGGTGAGGTTGTGAGGCAGCAATAAATAAGTCATGTAAAATGAAAGCTATTTGGCCAATGTTTCTTTAGCTGTTCCATGGGTGAAGTGCATTAAGACATTGTACAACTTCATGGTACTGTGCATAAATACTTGTAGCAGTGCTGGGGAGATTATTTTCTTTATGGCTAAATATTTTTGTTGTTACAAGCCATCTTATGACAATACGTATTTGAAGGCAAAAAAGAAATGGTGATATTTTTCCCATTTTCACGTTTAATAGAAAGGGATATCTGCTGCCTGAATGTGCTTCTGTTAGAGATAAATCTAAATGTGGATTTTCTTGCCATGGTAATTTGGCCATGAAAGGAGTAGAACTACCTCCTTGGGAAAGGGAATTAAAGTGTTGAAACATCACTGGGCACTTGGTGGGGAAAAGATGCAGGAGGGAGAACTAGTCTCCTACTTAAGAAGTCTCCAGCTCTAGTTTTATTCCTTGCACTCACCATTAATCTTGGCCAATTTCTGTTGCCAAACATAGCAATAAAAATGTGTATGGCATCAGAACAAGGGGATGGTTTTCTAATCCAGTGCTCTCTCAGCCGTTTGAATTTATTTTTAGGGTCCTGAGTGGTGTTGTCAGTCTGGTAAACAGTGAATCATCATTCTCCTTGGGGCTGCAGAAGAGCTGTGACTCCTTCCTTGGCTCTTGCCCTGGGCCACTGGGGGTTGAAAACTCGGGGTTAGTTTGGGAAGGATGAATCGACCCTGGGGGTCCCAGCCAGGGTGTTGTGAGGGAGTCCCAAAGCACCACATTTGTGTTGCAGGAAAATATTGAATTGCTCTTTGTTCTTTCTCTGGCAACTCCCATTTTCTTATTTGCAGAGGAGTGGCCTGAGCTTGAGGTAGTTGTAAACTCGTCCTTAACGGGTTTATAATTAGAAATTCAGTGATCTAAGTCTCCTTGAGCTCAGTTCTTGGGCCAGGAGATGGAAGTGCTGGTTACAGAGGGCAGGATGGAATGCACTCGCTGTCCAAGTGTCTGCCCTTTATATTACTATTATAATTAAAAAAACAAACAACAGAACCTGCTTCGGGAGGAATAACCAATATCCTGTTCTGGTGAAAGGATTTTCCAGAGTTTTTTTCTCACCACATATCTCAAGAGTATTTTCTTCTTACCCCAAAAGGCTCAGCATGTCATAAAATTGTTGTGTATTGGTAAGAATGTGTCATGTGCACTGTAGGACTGTTGGTATAGCTGGGGTTTTAGCTCCTGTATTATGGTGACTAATAAATCTTCTCAGAATGGATGATGTTTTGGTTCTTGTAATTGCGTCAAGCAAATTGCCAGAGAAGACAAACTCTGTCTGATAGTTTGAATTTTTAGGAGCAAATGGGACCAGATTAATTCAGTTGTAGTTGTGTTTGAGGAGCTGGAAAGCAGCGGCACAGGTGCCTGTATTTTCTGAACTTTTAGGCTCTGTGTGATAAAAGCAATGACTGAACACTATTTGGATTTAAACCATATTTGCTTGTCATCTCCTTTGTGATAATAGTGCCTGTTATTTGTATTTATTTTTAATCTAATTTTTGTCTTAGATTAAAATGGCTCCAAGGAATGCAAGTTTAGTACAAAATGGGTGGAGAGGTTTTCTTGAATGCATTTTAAATCAAATCTATAGCAGTGCTTGTGTCATTCTGACAGGTGGCTGAAGCATTTTGGGAATGCATGGGCAGACAGCAGCACTTGGCATGATGAGAAAGTGAGTAAAAAAGTGACTTGAGGGGGGCTACAGGCATTTTGCATTCCTGGGCATTAACGTTGTGTGTGGGTGCTTTGAGTGAGTTGGGGCTCTAATGCAACAACACATTTTAATTGGATTTACTTCTGTTTTTCATGGCCTGAAATGGCAGCCTGGGGCAGTAAGGGCGATTTTAGTGGGATGGTAGGCCTGTTTAGGAGGCTTGTAAGGTTGTAAAAGTGAGGAGAAGAAAGTGCATTTGGGAAGCTTTAATGGGAAGATCCCTTAAACACTTGGTCTGCTAAGCCTGCTGGGAGCTGTGTTTTATGTGATGAGGCACTTAATGTGTGTCCCTGATTTATCCCAGACTTTTCCAGTGCTCTCTGGGTGTCCTTGTTGACCTGGTGGTAGCTATGGGAAGGAAATGCTGGAAATCTTTGCTTCAGTCTACCTTTAAGCTCATCTCCATTGATCAAGCACAGCAGTAATGATCTAAGGATTTATTTATTTTCCTGGCTTTGTTACCTTGATCACTTCCCTGTATGATCTCCTGTATACCTCAGTGTTTCTGTTTTGTTGGGCTTTTAAAGAAAAAAAGTGTCTAAATGTTCTTAGAAGAATCCAAGGTCATACAGAGTATCATAAAAACAGGCGTGTGACTCCATGTCACCACTTTCAGTTTTTATTTAGAAGCTTGGAGTGGAAATAAAATGCTGCACTGTAAACTTAGCAGCCTCTTTCTTATTTTGTGGGCTGAATGAAAGTGTCCCAGAGCTAAAAGCTGTGCTGTTATAAGGTTTGAATCCCAATGGCAGAAAAATATATTTGCAAATTCTGCAATTTTTGCTCCTTTTATTTCTTGCATTTTGTGTGGAGAATCCTGTACTCAGACCCTTGTCATACCTGAGCAAAGAAAACGCATCCTTGTTTTTACAGACACCAGCTAATTGACAAGATGTGGCAGGTTTTATTTTCCTTTTTCCTTCTTTGTACAAAAGAATTGTTTCTGAAAGTTGAGCTAGATGTTCCTGATGCAAGATGCATTTGCTTGGCCATAGTTTAACTGATTGGAGTTTCTGATAAAAGCTGAAAGAGTACAGTTTCCTGATGAGCATTTGATTGTGTAAAGGTCAAACCAAAGGAATAATTTGGATTCCCTCTGACAAGAAAGATGTTGGAACTCCAGGTCTCTATTCTTTCAGCTCAGACTGCAAGATGTAATTAAAATGGGATATGTAATTAAAATTATTGCAATAATATGTACCTTTTATTGCATTTTACAGTAAACAGTATTCTGTGGTCTTTCATATTTGGGAACAATAACAACCACCAATTTTTTGCTGATACTGTCAGTATGTATTTGCATGGGTACCATTTGTTCTTGTGTGTGGAGTTTTCAGACACTATGCTGAACATATTAGTTATCAATAAAATTTTACAGGGCTCTGTTCTGGATTACTTAGGCTGCCAAGCATTCATTTGTTACCTGTGGTTTATTTCAACTTCCTGGTAGATACTTTTAAAACTGAAACAAAAAATTTACATGGAGAAAGGGGTGCTTTTTTTTTGTTTGTTTTAATACCCAAGTGTTATGTTCCTGTTGTAGTAAGGTAGTGTATCTATGTATTTGCTCCAGCCAGAAACTGAAAATTGAATGGGAACAGCTCAATTTGTGCTGTATTTATTTCAGGACATAAAACCCAGAATCTGTCTTGGTATAAATAATAATTTTCAGAGTTGGTTGGTCCTATGGCTTGAATGTCTCTGGATGGCTGAGGTATTGAGGTCTGTACACTGAATCTGCCTTTCACAGGAGCTGACATTTTCATCTTCCCTCTGTCTTGTTTGCAAATACCAAAAAAAATAAAGGATGGAAGCCTGAGCTTTTCAGGAGCCCATATGTGGTCCTTCTAATAAAAATACAGACCTGAAAAGCCCCTTCTGCAGGAGGGAAAGGACTTCAGTAATCTTGAGCCCTGGGTACATGTAAACATCCATTGCTAATGAGTCTTCCTCCTCTTTGGAAGGGATCAAACACATTTCATGCTTTTCATGAGGATGCCTAATAAGGCACAACTGAAACAAGCAGAGCTGTCAAGTTAAGCCTTCTATTAAGTTTCTGAGTCAAAAAGAGCCTAAACCCCAAAGTATTGTCTGAGCTTGCCTTTGCTGTTTGGTCTTGGTGAAGATTTTATGGTAAGTAGTAGCCCAATTTTTAATCTCTTTCAGGTGCACTGTTCCTTGCTTTCAAAACCTCCTGAATCATGGACCCCAGAACAGTGTGCCGAGTGTGTTAGGATCCCAGTTTAATTACTGTTTTTGTTCTGGAGACTGTTGTGACAGATAATGTTGTGTTGAATGGCAGGTAATAGATTTATTATGGAGACAACACAGCGTGCAAGTACCTTCAAAGGAGACTCTATCTCTATTGGTCTTTTCTCCTCTTAATTATTCAGATGGAAAATATTGGCTGAGGACAAAATGTACACCTAAATGATACTACTCCAAAGAGTAGCAGCAAATAAATCTTGCTTTTTAAGTGATGCCAATTAGGGAAGAATAATTGCAATGATTTTTTTTATTTAAAGCAGTCTTATGCAGGCATCTGCAAAAGAGCCCCACAGATCAAAGAACGAGGAAGGTACAATATTGAAACCACAGTATATTGGCTGAAAAAGATTGGTTTACTGGCAAAAATCACAAAAAAGTATTCCACTAAATGTTGCCAGAATACTTCTTCGTAAAAGGCATGTCTAGCTGAAAGAAAAAGCTTTCCTTCAATTGAAGTGTAGAATTGGTATAAATATTGTTATGCGTTACGTGAACTCTGTCAAAATATTAGACTTTTTTTGGTGCTTTTCCTGAGCAATCAATTTGGTATTAAGAGGAGTGTTCCATTTCAGTCACGTCAGTTGAAGAATTCACTTAGGCTCCTTTAAGCAGTTTTGTTGGTTGTAGGGATATTTAATGCATTCATCTATATTTAATGCCTTCTTAATTAACTGCTTACGGTTGGAGAAAAATCATCAAAGCTATTGGACTAAATTACATTTTACATCTCTGCAGGGTGGCGTGTTACATGACAGCCAGGTTAGATGTCAGCTGGATTCTGACAGGTCCTGGTTACCTCCTGGCTCATAAATTGTCCCGTGGAGTCAGAGGAGGGAGCTGGTGGTGTCATGTTGGCTTCTGGACTGAGATGGACAAATAAATCCACATTTACGAGGAAGTAGATGTTGATTGCTGAGCATGTAAACACTTCCACCCACGCCTGCCTGCACCAGGAGTATGGGAAGTTAACCTGCAGGTCTGGTTAAACACCAGCGTCTGTCCAAACACTTCCAGGCTCGTTGTGAAATGAATTGGTAATTGGTTGGCTTAACGTGTGGGAATCAAAAGCAGGGTTGCATCCAGTCGGTTATTTGTGGGCAGAGTAAGGAGTGCTGCTTTAGCTTAAAAATCATTACTGGCAATAATGACTTAATTTTCCCTTGTGGGTAGGGGAAACCAAGCTAGGCTTAGTAGTGACCCAAACTCATGACGTAAGGACTTGGTCAAGTTATAAGTAATAATAATAGCACCTATTAGTGCTGGTATAATTAATAACAACATCTATTATTGCTCTATGGCAACAGCAGCCGATCTGTTTGTGCCCTGCCCTTGGCTGGTTCCTGCAGAAGGAAATTCTTTCACTGTTTTGGGGGTTGGCTTCATGTGAGGAGTCGGGGAGCCTCAAAGCCAGCAGGGTAACACCTTTTTTCTGGGCAGGTATTTGAGCAGATGGGTTGGGGTTGTGCTCACAGTAAGGCAGCAGCCTGAAGCCAGCAGATACTTGCCCTGCAGAGCTGAGGGTGCAGTGTAACATGGTGAAGGCTGCCTGCACAAAAGCACACAGAGAATCCTGCCACCTCTCCCCCTCAGTGCCTTTAAACATTTCCTTTGCAAGTGGTATAAATTTGCTGATTATTCCCAGGAAAGATCGCTTGAAATAATCTTGAAGGAGTGAAAGGTCACTGAGCAAGGAGGGCATAGCTCTCCCAACCGGGTAATTAAAAAGAAAATTAAAAACTGTGCTAAGTTTGAGATTGACTTGTGGCCATGCTTTGAAGATTAAAAGGGTTGGGGTTTTTTTTCCCCTCATTTCAGATGAAGGAGGTTGGGATCAGTGGAGGAGGAGCAGTTGGGCAGTGCTGTGAAGCTGCATTTGCCATTTGCTAACTGAGCCGTGAAGGAGGCAGCAGGATAACTGAGCAGAGTACAGCTATCTGCTCTTTTTCTACCCCCATTTGAAAATATTTAGTCTTACACCTTGAGTTTTCAACCTTGCCACTTGGCATTTAGTGCAGGTGGATTTTCAGGCATCTGAGCAAATGGCATGTTGAATGCAAAGCTGTATGAACGTGTTTTGGATAAACATGTTTTGCCTTTAGGAAATGAAAATAGCAGCTTCAGCTAAAGGATGGAACTTTCCATGTTCTTTGCACAGCTCGATAATTCTGCTATTTTTTTTCTGCACATTGATTTATCCCACGTTTCTAAAACTATTTGCAGTCACAAAAATAAGAGAAAAGCTAAAACAAAAATGTTCTAACCACATGGTAACAGCAATGTAATACCAAAAATTTACACAATTTCTACTTTAGCAGATAGCACCAGCAAACGTTTCAAGTCTAGACTTGATATATAAATTTGCAAATCTCTTCTGTTTTGTGGTCTGCAGCAGTGAATAGGTCAGAGCTGTTGGGCTGATCATGGGGTTTTGCTCATGGCTGGAACTCGTGAGTGCACCATAGGCTGTGCTTCTGTGGTGTGGTGTTTGAGGAATGAGGAGATGGGAGTTGTGGAGTCCTAACTATAGAGTTTTTGTAGCTTTTGGTGTGTAGGTTATGAGCTGCTGTTGCCTTCTGAGGGTTTGATGAGGTTGACAGCATTTCCCTGGGCATCTGGGGATACAGGAGGGTAATGATGCTTTAAGGCTTGCATGCTGCTGTGTTGACCAGTAAACAGGTTTTACTTTTGTCAGTTTGTAGTAGAAAAATTATTTGAGCTTTTGCTTTCCATTACAAATGTACCTGGAGGTCTAGGAGCGATGCAGGCATCTGACTTACTTTATGGACATGATGACTACAATAGCAGGTCACTAAAAGTACATTACTCCTTTAATTTTTGAAGCATTTTGATCTGTGCCTGGGGAGTGTATGGCTTTGGCTTCACTATGGTTTTTCCTTGAAAATGTTTTCTTATTTCTTGCCCAAAAATCAGCCTTAGGTGTTCTTAAAGGCACTTTCCTCTTATAATTATTTCTTTACATAGAAGAACCCTGGGTCTGCTTTGATACACATCTCAGACCTGAAATACTTCTCACAAGCGTTTAAAAACATAGATGCAAGAGAAGTTTTAAGAATTCAGGTTTTGAGAAGAACAGAAGTTGGGCAGAAAGCATGCATCCTCTAACTGGAAAAGTGGAATTCACTTCATGTGGGCAGCCTCTCTGTATCTGTTCTGGTCCATGAGGTTGTAGGTTTAATGGGCTGGGGTTATGGATAATTAGTGCCCAGGACTGTGCATTGATTGCTCCTTGAATTAAATGGTAAGCTTTTCAAGCAATCTCAGTAATTCTTCCTGTATATTTGATACATCATTAGAGAAGAGCAGAGTAGATGTTTTCCTATTAAAGAATATCTTCTGGTAAGTGCTTTTTCAGGGAATTTATAATTCAGTGGATTTATAGATGTCTCTATAAGATCAAACCTAATGGCTTAAGTCTTTCTGCTGTTCCAAGTTATTCTGCTAATATGTGGTGCTATTTTCTTGTGTTTGCTGTATTAAGTGTATTCTGAAAGATGTTCATGGGAGCCTGCTGTATAAATGGAATCTTTTCACTGATACAGGAGATTACATATTTGTTATGGCTTTGATAGGAATAATACTTAAATTAGGAGACTGCTACCAAAATGGAGTCGGAAGACTTATTTGTCCATCATAAATGAGTCTTACACCTTACCTTCCTGAAGAAACAAGATGTTCTTGCAAAGATTTGTGTTTTTTTCCAACAGCATTGCTCTGAGAAGGGTGTCTTCCCACAGTTTAATATTTGTGAGGCATCTGCTATGCTGAAACAGGCTTTTTATTTTTATTTTTTTTAAGGTAAGCTATGGAACAGGTGAGCTCTTCTTCATTTTTTTCACTGATTGCATCAGACTTGCCTTTTTGTTGTGTGTTTTTGTTGTTACTACCTGGCAATATATGAAAGTTCAAAGGAAGGGTTTGGTTGCAAGGTGTTTGCAGTCCCTGAGTCATATTATAATTGTTTGGATCGTGTGAGAGAATCACGGTGTGCCATCCCTGTACACAAGACATGGGTTTCCTTACACTGAAAATCAGCAACTTCAAAGAAGAATTTTGCCCTGCCTCTTGAGTGCTGCAAAACTAGGGAGGATGGCCTCAGAATAAATACTCAAACTCAGAAGGTTGCCTGTAAATTACCAGTTTCCAATGCCTGTCTAGCAGCAAACTTTTGTAATTTGACAAGGACACTCTGAAGTATTTGTTCCATCCTCAAACTGAACACTGTATGTATGGGAAGAAAGCAAAAAAAATTGGATTTTCTCATAATAATCAGAAGTGAACTCCTCCTAGGAGTAGCATTCTCAAGCAAGAGAGATGCTCCCATCAGTTTGAATTTTGGATATTAAGCAGGTCATAAAAATGATGCCTAGCTATGGAGGATCATCATGACAGTGCCTCTTGCACTGAATGAAGGACATAAATTGTCTCCTGTGATTTTCCCTTCCATCAATAAAGTGCAGAAAAACCATAGAGCTTCTCATCTGTTGGATGGACAAATCTGTTGGATGGAAAAATAGGGACTTTGCAGATGCATTGTAAAATGTTCTGCTGTATTGAAAGAGCAGTTGCAAGAGTTACATCTTGAATTAACATTCATCACAAGTCTGACAGTGTTTAAATATCTATTCACTGCAAGGAATTTTAACCAAACAACCCCTGATTAGATCTGTCCATCATGGAAGCTGGGTTTTTCAGTAGAGGTATCCAGGTTAGTAGGTGTTTTATTTGAACTAAATTATTGAGTGTAAATACAAAGTAATCAAAAATAAATCTTTTGAATTTTGAAATTCTCCATTTCTCAGTGATGAACTTTGGAGCGATTAGCTTTAATTGTAAGGTAGATACATAAGTCTCATTTAATTGGATACTGAAGCCGTGTTATTTGCATTGAACTCAATTATACTTTGAACTATGATACTCAGAGAAAGCAGCATTGGAGTCCCTGATGTTGTTTAATGCAAATATTTATTTATTTTTTAAAAAAAAGTGAATTCAGGACATTGGAGTGAAAACACAGGTGGCTTTTTTTTTCCCCCAGAACCTTGCCATTTTTTTCTTGCCAGAAGTCACTTCATCCTGAAGCTCCCTGTGAGAACATCAAATGCCTTGAATATAAAATTATTTGCATCATTATTCCTCAAAAGTAGTATGGATGAGTAATCTTGTAGGCAGTTTATATTTTATGGTGTTAAAACTTAAGATATGGTGATGCTTTTATTAAGGACTCTTAAGTTTTCTCCTTATAGAAATTAGCAGATGTTTTGTGAAAACATTTGGAATTCAGAAATGAAGAGCAAAGGGAAGAGGAATAATTGGAAAAGGGGCAAGCAGAGGAGAACTTTTCAGCATCTCTGCAGTGGAGATTAAATGCTGGAACAGAGAGTGGTTTTCTGTACACACACATTGCATAAAATAATTGGTGGAGATAATTGGCTTTCTTCCACGCATTCTTAGGAAATGATGAATAAAGAGCCCTGCACATCATAAATGTCAGCGTTCAATTAATCTCACCCTATTCATGAGTTGGTTCTTTGATGCAAGAACAAGCACACGATTTCTGTTCTGCCGACACTTTGCACCTTTCAGGTCCTGACAATTAAGGAAACTTTGGCAGTGGAAAATTTAGACACTTGTTTAGGGCTGACTTTCCTCCCTGAGCAGAGGGAGCTAGATGGCGCCAGCAGCCTGTCCTTAGCCACCACAAATCTGGGTTCAAAAGGTGCCTTTCAGGTAGAGTTGAGCTCATCGGAGCGCTGGGGAAGCGGGCAGCAGCTGGGAGCTGGGTGCTGCTTTCCAGGGTCTCTTTGAGCTCTCAGATGGAGCCTCATTAATAGTGTGGGCACTGATTGATTTGGAGAAGTAATTACATCCCTTGCTGGGTGAGGGGATGGGGTACAGACTTGATGACAAGCCACAATTTGAGGCAGGGGCTGTGATGAGTTGTAAAGGGATGGGAAGTGTAAGGCTAGCCTGAAAACGGTGCTGTCCTCTTGCAGAAAGAGAGGTGGGTTAGGGAGAGGACCTCGTTCCCACAGAAGAGCTGCATGCTGGTTAAGTGTTTGTTTTATTGTTGTTTCAGGTCTCTCAGTTTTAGTCCTGCCTCCTGTTCCATCTCACTTTGCAGCCCTGAGCATCCTTTTTGTGTTAGGAAAGTGAACGAGCCCAGCACAAGTTGATCTTGTGTGTTTTCAGTTCTTGGGGAGGTTGTGGACTGCTAAACCTTGTCCTGTGGAACAGAGCTTTGAGATCTGGGCCCTCCTGAAAACTGGCTAATTGCTAATAAAAATATTTCTGTGCAGGTTGCACAAGAGAGGCTTACGGAAATGCTAACGTGGTGGAGAAAATCCCAATCCTGATACCAGCTGTTGGAGTCAGGCATGTAAATATTTCTCCAAGTGGAATATTGAGAGCTTGGGTTGGGTTTTCAGTCGGTGAAGCAGCAGCTTATGTAAAAACACTTGAGCCTCCAGGTTCGGGTTGCTGTGTACATACTCTGCTGTTCTCAGAGCTTACTTTTCGTAACGCTGAGAGCTGTGCAGTAACAGTTTCTGGCCATGGGGTGTCTTCCCACATCTCTGCAGTTGTGTAAGGCAGCGGGGTGGTGATTGGGCACAGCACAGTTATACAATGTAGGGAGCCCCACCAGATTATAAAAACCTCCCTGGGTATGTCTGCATCTCTCAGACTGCAGCTTGCAACTGGAGCTGTTGCACTGAGCAGAGGCTGGAAGGAAAGCAGTGGAGGACTTGGCTGGGACAGGCTCTAGAAGTTGGTGCAGGTTTCTGGAGGTAAGAGCTGCCTTGAATTCAGCTGTTAATGGGCATGATTACAAAAATTCAGCTGTTGTGGTGTGGGCATTATTAATTAAGAAAACTTAAACCTGACAGACTTTTGTTTCTAATAACTAAGTTTCAATGTCTTAAAAATTTGAGGACTTAATTTTTAATTTAAAAATTGTGATCACTGTGAAGAGAAGTATTTACCTTCTTCCCTGTTCACATGTAAGCTTTGGATTCCTTTTAATTTTTAAAATGGGAGAAATTTATGTGAGGTTTGTGTAGTATTAAAGAGATTTTAAGCAGGCTTGAGCCCAAAAGTACTGCATTTTGGTGAGTTTTTGAAAGCTGCTTGAATTCCAGATCTGTTACTAAGTTTTGTTAAATGGAAGTGAAATATTTATTTTGAGACAAACCTAATAAATCAACTCAGTGTGAACTTTTTCAAGTGTGTAATCAGTTACTGGGTTTATATTGCTTACTGGGCTAAAATTGTTCTCTTTCAGGAAGGAGTATCTGTTTCAGAAGCAGACGTGGGGAATGCCTAAGCCTTTGGAAAGGAGCTTTGTATTCAGAGTTGAAAAAGTTGGCGTGTTACCCTGATTCGCTTAATCAGTGGAATTTTTCCTAGATGAGTCTCTAACTTTACCTTTGTTTTAATGTGATTAAGGTCTTGGAAAAAAAAAAAAGGTAGCTTTCATCCCAGTGCCAAGCAGGAGCACAAAGCAAGCTGAGAACAGGAGCAGTGTGTGCTCAGGTTGCTTTCGGAGTGCTGTGACTGAACTTAATGAACTGTGTATTAACATCCATAATCACGGGGAGGTATCTGAATTCTTGGATTATTAATGCTCTGCAGGGAAGCTGTAAGGACTATGTACTATTATAAATCAAGTTAATGTGTACCATAAACAGTCAGAGAGGTGTACTTTGCTGAGAGGAAGGCTATAAAGTAGTGCTGTGTTTTATAAAGGACAGCAATAGGCTATTTCATTTTTATTTACCTTGAACGTCAGTGCTTTCTAGGGAATGCACTGCAGGTGCAATTTGTTATCAGGCACTTGATGTCAAGCTGTAAAATTGTTACCTCCTAGGTTTTGCTTGCACTTCTCTGAAATGTGATATTGTGGCTTTTTCTGTACACATCTTCCCTGGCATTTCTTTAAGGATTTTAATGCAGACCATTGTGCACACATGGATGGGATCTCTTGCAGAGGGTGACTCACACTGCACAGAGATTTGGCAAAACTGTTCCCTGTTGAACAAGGAGAAAGTAATGGGGTGAAAGACCAGCAAGGAACAGCTTGACCAATAATGTTTTTGTCTAAGCACACCTTTAGGTTGACCTGCGCTTCCTGGAAATCCGCATCTTTCAGATATTTTTATTTAGAATCACAGCCTAAATAATCACTTTGGAAATAATTTCAGCAAACAAACATTTCTGAAAGCTGTGAGATCCTTTGTTCAGCCTCTCATTCAGTTGGATTTAAGATCTTTTCTTAACCAAGTTCATTCACACAGGAAGTTAATGAGATTTAGCTAATGTGCTTTAAATCAAGGGAAGGTTTGAGCTGGGCATAACTTTCCTGTGTGTCTTTGTGTGGACATGCCCTAATAATGTTGGTCAGTTGTTAAGACACTGCATGAATGGCAGGCAAAACAGCAAACTACTTAAAAATTCATTAGTGCCTACACAGAAAGAATATGTTTGTGCTTTGAAGATGTGCTTTGGAAGTGAAGTGGGAAACTGAACTCAGAATCACAGAAACTTCTTAAAGTGCCCATCAGCTCTTTGGTTTTTAAAGCCTAAATGTTAGGAAGTTTGAGCCTATTTAAAATAGCAGTTTTAATCTGCTTCTGCGGCATGTAAAGGGCAATTATGCCTTTTTTTGTTGCATCAGGCGCTTGAGGCATACTTTCCTATCTTGAGCAGGGATGATGTAGTTTGCTCTTGAGTGGAGGGGCAGAAAACTCTGTAGCTTTTAAAGAGATGGCAGCATTTCAGTGCAGTTTCATTTTGTGGGAAGGAATGCTGGGTGCAAGAGGCTCCTGGTAAAGACAAAACAAAGGAGTATTTTTCATCCTCTTTAGCCTTAGTTTCAAAATAGCCTGAGGAGAAGCTCTACTTAAGAGTAAAGTGAGAGGATTGTTTTTACATGTAGCAACAGAGTATTACACGTGGCTGCTGTGCAGCTTTTTTCTCCTCTATAAGATGGTCAAAATCTCTTGGAAGGCTGAAAAAACACCCTTGGGGCACACCTACATGTCTGGAATGATTTGTGGGCTAGAGGACCTTAGAGCACCCAAGTACCCATCTGGAGATGAAATGTTCATGGCCAGCCCTGTGAAGCAATTGAACTTCTTGTGGGTTTAGGTTTGCAGGCAATTCTTTGATTGCATCACATAAAGTACTTGTTGGGCTTTATTAGCCTTGCTGATGAGATACTTGTCAATGAATCTTTTGAAATGGGGAGGACTTTTTTGCTTTGTAGGAAAACTTCAAGCAACTTTTTTGGACAGCCTTGAATTCCAAAGTTGTTAAAGGACACAGCAGCATTTCGGTGCAATTTCGTTTTGTGGGAAGAAACTTGGGGTGTGAGAGGTGCACTCTGAGACAGCTTTGAGTAGCGAAGTTGTTCCTGTTCTGGTGGTTTGTAATTTGGTCATAAATATTTTTAAAGCTCCTTGGTGTAATGTATTGTTTCATTTTTAGCAATTTCTCAGACAGTTTCTCCACCTTACTGTATTAATGTTGTTAAATAATATGTGAATGACTGTGGTGGGCAGGCTGGAGAGTGAAAGGGGGAGCTTGTTCTGAGATTTTTCTAGTGTTAAAACCAGCATAAGTCAGGACTTGTAAAGGTCAGGACACATACAAATACAAACCATGGTGCCTGTGGCTCCCATTTGGTGCAGAGAAGACAAGGCGTGTCTCCTAACAGGATGAGGAGTCTCTTTTTATTACCTGGATGGCACAAAATCAGGACGGGAATTTTGTACAGCGAGCTTAACTGGAGCCTGTGGCAATCTGGAGAAAGCTGCTGCTCTGTAATTAACTGGGAATTGCCTTGCTTTTGTATTGAATTCTGTGTCTGGCCAGAGGTAGCTCTGTCTTGTAAGTAAACTTGTCTAATGGAGCCTTCACAAAATTCCTTAAATTGTCTGTGTTGCCAGTCTTGGAAGTGCAGAAGTGCTGCTGCTTCCCAAATCACTTTGGCACTTCGGTGTTTTGGTGACAGGAGTGCCTTTCAAAACTTCCCTGAGCTCTTGGCATCCATCCTGCCATCAGCTTCAGTTGCCTGCATCTCCCTGGATACTCTTGAGCTGCGTACCTGCCTCTCCCTCTGCTCAGTGGCTCTGGGTGGATATCAGCTGGGAACCAAGCTGTAAGCAGTATGCAATTCCTTTAATATGGCCCTAGTGCTGTAGAGTACAAATGGCTGCTTGGCCTAAATGCACTTCTTAAGCAGCACAGAGTAATATGTGGTGCATTTGTTGCTGGCTTCAGTTCTTCATAGCTGTCCAGCACTACAGGAACTGAGAATTTATCTTCATTCATAGTCTGCAGCATTGCCCGTTCCAGAAACAGCTCTGCAGTGCTCACAGTGTTGGGGATGAGCAGAGTGAAGAGGATTTAAAAACTGGTTTCATCTTCTGTTCAGACTTGGTACACTTTAACAACAAAATATCCTGATGTGCAGGGAGTCAAAGTCTCTTTTTTACATTTCTTTTGAGTGTCTGTTTTCCAAAAAACAATCTCAGGTGTAGAGGATGCCTTGATTTGTATTTAAACACAATGTGTGCTTGAGTTTCAGATAAGCCAAACACTTCAAACTGCTGTTAGAGGTGGTGGAACTCCAGGGGTGCTGCTGCAGTTCAGCTTGTTCACCTCTAGTGTTTTGAATTGATTTAAAATCTGTGTGAATCTGACCCTGGCTGGTGTGAGGCTGGACAGCTGCTGGTTGGATGCTGGCAGGAGAAAGTTGTTGTTACTCACATGTGTCTGACAGCCAATTACAAATAATAAATTGAAGATTGTAATTAAGCTATTACCTTAATTTGGTTCTAATCTTCTTAGTGTATGCAGCAGACTGAGCTCTCTTGGCTTTTCAGCCATCTGTAGAAGCCAGAAAGGTCCTGAGCTGGCTACAGCATCACTGCTTCCTTGGGGCAGTGGGACACACGTGCTTACCCAGTGCCATGCCTACAGCAGTGCTCCTCAGAGCTTTTCCATCAGTATGCTCTTAAAGAATGTGTTGTTCCCTTCCTAGGTTTTTTATAACCATGCCTGTTTTGCTTCCTTAACAAATATATGCCTTGCACACCAGTGTAGGGCCACCAAATATAAGGCAGTTCCTGATTTTTCCATGATGGAGATGGAGAGGAGAGGACCACAGGTACTGGTTAACTTATGGTTTTAGAAAGGTTTTGGGTTAAGTTTGGCAAATATTGAAATACATAGAGGTCTTAAAGCTTCTGGGGAATAAAAGCTGCATCATCCTTAAACTTTGAAAAAACAATAATTTTCAGAGTTGAAAGTCATCGTGACAGTCCCAGGGGAACCTAAGGTCCAGACCAACCTTCATCCAAAGGCTCAAGGGAAATCTGCTCATTGCAGTGGGAGGCAGAGAGGTGTCCTGTCCTGATGGTACCAAATCTGGAAAAGATTTGGATATCAGAGAAGAGGCACGAATGTCCAAGATGCAGAGTGGCATCACCTCAGCTGGGAGGGTTTTCCTCTCCTGAACTTGCACCTGGACTATCCCCTGTGGGAGGCTGCTTGTCTAAATCCTAATCTTATCTAAAGCATTTAAACCCATGTCAGCTTTTGGCTTTCCTGGGTTAATCATGTGTGAGCACTACAGATAGTTTGGCAAGGAAAGAGATGAATGTTAATCAGTGTTCTGGTGGAAATTTCACTTCCAGCTTTCCCATTTGATCCAAAGGGGCAGATAATTCCTTGTACTATGTGTACTTAGCTGATGCTGAGTGACTTTTACTTCTTTTTACATAACTTTTCAGCTCTGATCAGTTAAATTTGTTACAGGCAATTAGAAAGTGTCCAAGTACACTTTGTTAAGCTATGCTCAGTTGGTGGGATAGAGAAGAAGAGTATCTTTCAGGTAACCTTATCTCCTGCTGCCTAAGGATTGCTGTTTCAATTGGACACTTCTGACTGCAGAATAAAGGAATTCTGAAAATCTCTGGTTAGCATTTGAGCCATTAAGTGTAAGTTGAATTGCTGAGCAGAAAAGGGAAGAGATGAGAAGTTTATTCTCATTTTTCTTGGGCCACCCTCAGCACACTTCAGTGCACGTATGTGTGTGTACACATTCCCTCTCTTAGGAAAAGCAGCAGATGAAGCTGGTTTTTTCACTTAATTTGGAACTGCTTGTTGCTTTTCATTTGGAAAACCCATCCAAACATTACCTGTCTAGCTGTTGTGTTTCAGCTATCAGGAATTTTACAAGGCACAGCTCATTTGCCTGCTGTCCTGATGGAATTTCGAAGAACAATTGCCAGGGACTGATCACATCTTCTCAGAGAAGATAGCAGTCTTACTGTTTTCCAGTGCAAAGTAAAATAGGATTATGTGGTCTTTTCATCAGTGGAGTTAATGCTAACTAAGAAGTTTACCCTGCCAGAATATTTTAAGCCTGATCCCCTGAGTGGCACCTTTCCTGCTGGTGGAACTCCTCCTGCACTGCTGGTTTGTTTTTTTGGTGTGGCTGTTTTTATTAAGGAGGTGTAATTCTGTCCTTTCCCTTTTCCCTTCCAGTCTGAGATGATAAAGCTGCCAGGGTAAACTATGCCTGTCTCCATCACTGATTTTCTTGGAGAATAAAACATGTCTGCATTGATGAAAAAAGGCAGATTCTTTTTTATTATTATTGTTTTGTGTGTGTGCTTGAAAAATCCCCTGGTTACCCCAGACATTCCCACTGCCCCACAAACCTTTAACCAGTGTCTGTCTCTTTCTCCTCCTCTCTCAGCTCTTCAGGTCACCTCTCAGACCTGCACAGGCACCTTTGAGAGCAGGGTTCCTGTAGAGCTTTGAGGAGGCATCACCAATTATTTCTGCACCAACCTGGGAGCAGACAAACTGTTCCAAAGTTGCTCTTGGGGTCTGGAGATTTGCACTTCAGAAGGTGGTTACTGTCCACATGGGAATTCCTCCTTTTACAGAATGGTGTGAGGATCAAACTGCTCTGATCCTTTGATCTCAAGTTCAAGTGAGAAATAATTAATTATGCTATCTTGATATTTACTTCAAGAAACACGTCTTAATTAAAGCCTTATTTAAAGGCACTTCTTTCCACCCTGTTTCTGTTTAATTAGGACTGCTTCAATGGTATGTCAGTGCCTGAGTAGTATTTCTCATGGAAGTATATTTTCTCTCTTGAAAAGTTACATTGCTTTGAAAGATTAATATCTCTTTAACCAGCATTTTCTAGCAGATGGGCAATTAACAGCTATTAGAGGTTCTAAAATATTAGTACTCTAATTTTTCAAACAGTCCAAAATTGCCCCTCGTGGAAGGGTCAAATTTCATTATTATTGCAATTACAGTAGGCATTCAAGCTGCTGGCATTTTACTGAGCAGTGCTTTGGAAGGGAGGCTTAAGAAAAAACCTTTAGCTGACTTTTTTTTCTTTCTAATATATATGTAACTTTTTTTTTTTTGCTTTTTTAATGTCCATTCACTGCATTTTCACCTAGGAATTACATTGCAAATGTGCTTAACTTGGTACTGAAGAAACACTGGTGTGTGGTGGGTTTTGCTCTTTGAATGTGTTCCTGGTCTTGCAGAAAATTTCACTTTATGATTTTGGAGGGGCCGTTTCTCAGGTGCTGTCCTGTAATTTCAGCTGAAACTTTGTTTGTTTCATCTGCAGCTGCACTTTCTTTTTTTGAAGCTCCGTAACCACAAGCTGCAAAACTTGGGTTTGTTGTGGAATTTCTTATGCTGTCCCGTGGGAAATTTAGGTTCAAATCTGTTAATTCATGTTCTTTGGAAATGGCAGAAGTGTGAATAATCATGGACTTGCAAGTCTAATTTAAGGAGCAATTGTAGGAAAGCTTCAGAGCACTGACCCGTCTGGAAAAACAAAAGAAAACCAGTGAGCTGTACAGTCTTTCCTGTTCCTGTGCCAAAGTAGTAGTGATGCTAATTAAAATGCAGTTTTATCCTGAAGCAGTTGCTTCACCATCATCAGGCAGATTACTTTGAATGTTCTTTGCACAGCTGGTACAGTTTTGGGTAGGGGTGTTCAGCAGAAAGGGAAGGTTCTATCTCATGGGAATAGGCTCCCTGAAAGTCAAGTGCTTTTGTCCATCTAGTCTAAGCTTCCTAGATGGATGCTTTTATTTAAAAATAAGTTGTTTTGAAAGGATTTGGTTTTACTGCACTCTTTGAAGAAGCACAAGTGTTGTTTGTAATGGGTGCTCAATTGCAGGCTGGTTGGTATCACTGCGTATCTGGAATATGGTTCTACTTTGTTTCCAGAAAAGACTGTGAAATTGTAACACAAGCAGAGTTTCAAAAATCACACTAGTGATTAAAGACCACAAGAGAAGAATGAGAGAATAATCACAGTATTCCCATCCTGAAAGAATTTTAAATACCATCAGCTTTATCTTTAAATGATAATCTACTAATTATGAAATAAAAAATTAAGTATAAGAGTTGATGAGTCATGAGCATGAAAGTGAACCAAGGCTGTGGAGTGTGTGTGTTTGTGCATACACCTTGGGTAATCAAGAAAAAAATAATTTTGCTCTGTTCAATTCTAGGTGCCATTGATGCTAACGATACTTAATCAAGCAACCCTCATGTCCCACCTGGGTCACTGAGCACTCTTGTGATTCCTGGAGGTGCTGCTGCTGTTCAAATAAGAAATTGTTGTTTAAGATCTGGCCTGTCATCCCAGCAGCATCCCCTGGGGTGCTGCACCCAAGTCCTGGACATTCTGGAAACGATGGGAATTGGTAAGAACACCACTGCCAAATCAGTGGAGGCAGGAGGCTCAACAGAAGGCAAATATGAGGATGAATCTAAACATCCAACCTTTTTCACCCTACCAGTAAGTAACCCCTTAAGCTCCTGCATGTTCCATGTGAATAATGCTCTGTTCCAACACAGAATCACAGAATTATTGAGGCTGGAAAAGACCTCTGAGCTCATCAAGCCCAGCCTATGACCTAACCCCCCAGCAGCCAGACCATGGCACTCAGTGCCACATCCACCTTCCCTGGGCACTCCATCCCAGTGCCTAATGGATCACCCTCTCCATGAAGAAATGCTTCTGATATCCAGCCTAAACCTCCCCTGGGACAGCTTCAGGCTGTGCCCTCTCCTCCTGTCACTGTCTGGGCTCTGGGGAGCAGTGGGTGACATCTTTTCAAGTTTCTCCATCTTCCTAAACCTGCTGTTCCAGAAATGATTGCTTGTCACGCTTGTCATATTTCCTGACGATGTCAAGTGCAGCTGAGTGACAGGGGGTGTGATTGTAGAGAAAATGTTTATTAAGACCTTGTGTTTCTTTTTGTGTCTTCTTTTTAAGGTTGTGATAAATGGTGGAGCAACATCGAGTGGTGATCAGGACACAGAAGACACAGAGCTGATGGCCATCTATACTACAGAGAATGGCATTGCAGAAAAGGTATGTAGCACTTTCCCTCAAGGTGAGAACTCATTCTTGCTTTTTCTGTCCTATTTTAAGTTACTACTTTATTTGACCAAGAGATTTTTCTTTCTCTAACCAAATTTGATGACTTGCAGATTCAGATTGGGCTTGGAGGAGTTCTGTCCTCATGACTCTTCCAGTCAGACATTTTGGTTGCAGAACGGGGGAGAATGACTCAGCAAATGTTAGAAGCAGTTAATGCACTTTGACCTGGCACCAAAATTCATAATAAGCAATTTCTTGATTTCTTAATTTCCATTAGCCTTTCACATGGTTTCCCTGATAAGGTCATTCTGTCCTGTTCATCAGTTCTTAATTTTTTCTGCATTTAGTCAAGTAAACTGGTGGTGTTGAGCACCTTCAGAAGTCCCAACCTCATAAGCTTTCTTTTTCTGGTCCTTTTTCTAAGTAGGGGGCTGTGTATTACTGAGTGACAGCTTTATGAATGAACTCCAGGTCATTCGTAAAAACCCTTCAACATTTTTCCTTAGGATAATAATGATTGTATGGTAGCTACTCAGAGCCAGCTGAGGCCTCAAAGGAGACCGGTTGTGATTTTTTTTTTTTTCCCAGCGTTTTTCTCAATTCGTTTCTTCCCCAAGCCTGTTCATGAATAAACTTGCAAGCAGAGATGGTCTGAATCCCAGCTTTTATTTAAAATAAGGAAGGATTAAAATAAGTATTACGGTAAATCTGAACAGCACCTTTTTCTGAGATGGTTATGTCTAATTGGTATTGGGGTTACCTTGTCCAATTTTTTCAGATGTCCCAGTTGAAATAGGAGTAAAAAACTCTCTTGATTCTAAGCAAGAGCACTGTGATGTGTCTTTCTTTGGAGGCTGTAACTTCTGTTGGGGCAAGGATGACATCGAAGAGAGTAGTTAAGGTTTTCCAACTCGGATGTCAAAATTCACTTCCAAATTTCTGGCTTAAAATGTGCTTCAAGCAGGTGATTCTGACAGTGATCTTGGAGTGTTGCATTTTAAAGGAATGTTGTGAGTGCCAGGATGTGCTTCTGTATGCTCTGTCTCTTACATATTGTCTGCCTGTATGTCCCAAATATGTCTCTACTACCATCTTGATCAGACTGATATTGTAATGGACAAATTTTGGCAATTGTTGACATGTGTGTGTCTGTGATGGCTGAATTTTTGGAGCCTGCTCAGACTAGTGTGGAAAGAAACAATCTGATAAAAGCCTTGAGCAAAAAAAAGGTGTTGGGATGAAATTGTGCAACAAAGATCAGTGATCTCTAGACATCAAAGCCTATCTTCATGGCCTGTTTTTACCAAACAAGTATTTTTCTCCCTTCCATTTGATCCATGTGATCAGAACTGAAAGTGGTGATAATTCACCTTAAAGAGACCTTGGGCTTTTAATCAAAGCAATCTTCTTGAGTCAAAGCTTTGCTGGGGCTCACAAGGAACAAACAGTAGCAATTAGCAAACACCCTTATGCATTAAAGTAATATTTTTGGTAATCTAGTTAAATCTGCTTTTCACTGAAAATAAGTGTGTATGAAGCATGTTTGTTCTTGACTTTCCATTCCTCTTGTGGAGGAAAAGAAGCAAATGAAAGGCCTTGAATAAAAAGCCTTTAACAAAGAAGACTGAAATGTACTTAATTGTTGGAGGGTGCCCAGTGCTTACATTCTTCCAGTATTTTTAACTGAAACAATAAACCAATAGATGAGAAATAACTGTATCATTGCATCCCTATAAAATAGACAACAAGAGGCTGTTGCTGTTTTAAAAAGAGTTAATTTGAACATGTCAGCTCTTTATTAAAGGTACCTCTGTGAAGGCCTCATTCCCCACAGGTAATCTGTTTGCTTTACATCCTTCCCACTAGGAAGGATGGGAACAGAGCCTTCATGATGCTTTGGTGTTTGTGTTTTCTCATTTGGATTTTGGGATGGGCTGGGGTTGTTTGATTAATTTTTTTTCCAAAATTTTTGCTCCACTTATATCTCTGTCTCATTCCCCCCTCCTTATTTATACTTAATTTTGTGCTGCTTTTTTTTCTCAATTGTTGTGTTGTCCCATTTTTGGACAATTATAAAAAATTTAAAAATTAAAAGAATTAGTCTCTGATCAGTATCTCAAACTGAAGGGTGTAGTTCATTCCCAGCAGTCCCCTAGGGCATGCTTTGGCACACTTAGCAAGCACCAGCATATAGTCAATATATTAAACCAGCAGGCACATGCTCAAGCTACAAAAGGGCCAGTGACTACCCAGTGACTTACCAGCAGGGTAGCCAGACCTCACCCTACTTCTCAAATTCCTCATTGTTCAGTCTTAGTCTCTTTTATGTCTGTTCCTTTTAACTGTCATCTGCTGAAGGTTTGATAAAGGAGAAGGCTTCTTTTGCCAAAGCAGAATGTTTGGGTTTTGGAAGGAATGAGGAGTATCCTAGATTTATTATTATTATTATTATTATTTTTAATCCAACCACTTTGCTTTGTAGAAAAGACGTTGCTAGGACAAGGATGCTTAAAGTTTGAAATTCTTTGGTTAGAAGACCTATTAACTTGAATTTCAAAAAGAGAGCTTAAATTGGGTAGCAGTTGTTGATCTGTGCCCAAAGAAAGCTTTCTGTGTGCCACAGTCCAGCTGACTTGCTCCTAGGCAAGGTGCCTGCTGCTCTTCTTGTTCTTTGCAGACAAAATATTACCATAAATGTGATCACAAATGTAAAACTCTGAAGGAACTGATAAACTTGCTTTCTGGTGGAAATGGGTCATGATTTCTGATTTTTGCTGCCCAAAGATGATGGGAGATATGGCAAATATTGTATTTAATATAATGTATTAGAATAAATGGGCAGGTGGAAAAGTTAAGGAATGCACTTGATGCAGCCTCATCAGTCCTGTGAAGAAAAATTAGCATTCAGCACTAAGTGGAACACTTAAGTAGCCACTGGAAATTGGCCTGGAAAAGTTAAAGATGGAAAAGAGGCTGAAAGATGAGTTTTCCAAAGGCAGGTGTCTGAATAGAGCCACCAGTCTGCACAGATCACTTAATGGAGGTTTAAACAATGTAGTATGCTGCATGGGAACATCCTGAATTTTGGAAATCCCATTCCTGTCCATCCTTGGGAGCAGCAATGCAGTTGCTCAGTGTATGGTGGGAGGTGTTGTCTTTCACTCAAGTGGGGAACAACTCACAGTTTCCTCTCCTCATTCTGTGCTGCTGTCTGGGGGCTTCAGCAAGACAATGTTGATGTGACTGATAAAGCAAGCAGTAAATTTCTGCTGCTACCTGTCTGTCCCTGCCTCATGAGAGGATGCTGTAACCATTCTTACTTTTCCTTCCTGACCTCTGCCTCTCTGAAAGCATATGATGAGCTCTGAGGCAAAGTGTTCAGTAAACAGGCAGTCTCACTGCTGAGCAAAGTTCTCAAGTGGAACAAGTGTTGCAGTGAAATAAAGAGGTGAGGCAATCCTGCAGGTACATTTATATATTTAAAATTATATTAATACATATATATTAATTATATATAAATATATATGGAGGTATGTGTGTTTGTGTAGTCTCTGAGGAAAGGTTAACAAAGCTGCTTTATAACAACTGAAAGTATCCCAGGAGCTTCTCTGGATGAATTTTTGTTTTCCTGAGAAAGTTCTCCCAGGAAGCCTCAAGTGATGCCGAAAGTCCTGCTGTTCCTTCTCAACTACATTGGCTGTGGGGTCTCCTCCTTCTGCCTGGCTTTGTGGGTCAGCAGCTTTGTGCCCTGCCTTGGATCTACACAAAACTGCATCAATTTGAGGATGTACTTTCTTACATTTCAGTTAGAGACAACCTTGTATGTGTAGAGGTTGACTGCTGCTCAGTGCTCTCCCTCCAGTTTGAGGTGAAAAACTAAAGCTCAGATTCCTGATTTTTTTTATTTTTTTAATTTTTTTAAAATTTGGTTTTTCTTTTTTTAAGGTCAGGAAGGTGATCTTTCATTTTTCCAGTCAATGAAAAATGAGATTGGTGCTGCAAATTGGCAGTATGGTTTGTTTGTAAAGTGGACAGTTTCCCTTCTTCCTCTCTTAGGATGTGTACCTTGTTCAAAGTAAGCCTGGTGAGCAGATTGATTGGTGTTTAACAGGGTTTAAAAGAGTCTTCTAAATGAATGGGTTTGTATTTTGCTTTTGTGTTTTAACAACCTTGACCTTTCCATAGCCATGTGGTCATTCACTCTCCTTGAATTTGGATTAATCCAATGGCATTTGCTTTCCCAACAGAAATTGAAGGTTAAGAGGGAAGTCCCATGGTTCAGTTGGGCTTCCTTGACCTTGTAGATGATAAAACAAGTGGAGATTAAGCATCATCTGTGTCTGATTTTTGAAGAAGTTTGAGGCAAAGTCACGAGTCTGGCAGAGTTCCTGGTCTTTGTGTAGGGCTGCTTCACGTGAGCTTGTTATGGGGATTAGGTCAGAACTGTAGTTATATAAGGTATTTTTTTGGATAGTTGAGCTGAAGTGATAAAATCTGATACTTCCTTCTGCTTTTGTTGTTGGTATTTGGGCTTTGGAGCATTGGGGGTTTGTTCTCAGGAGTTTCATAACCAGAGAGTTTGGACAAAGCAATTCCACTTTGTTGTGAAGAAGAAATGATTGAGTTGAAGCTCAGTTGAGTGGGAATTCTGCAGGGGTTTTGGTGGGGATGTATGTGTGGTCAGTTATCTCTTGGCTCTGCAATTTAGAGCCCCTGGTAGGCCAGAATGTGGTTGCCTTAGATTCCTGTAGGTTTGGAGGAAGTCTGCTTGAGGAATATAAATTGGCCGTGGTTGCCTTCAGTTACAATGTTGAGCATTTTTGTTGACTGCTTCATGGGGAGTGGAAGCAAAAATAACAAATCTTGGGGCTAAAAAGTAAACCAAGACTGAAATTGAGTAAGAATTAAGTGGGGAAGCAATTACAGTAATGAGGAACTTTCCTGCCTGTGATTTTGGTCTCTTATGCAAGGGTGGCCATTCTGTTTTGAAAATAGCTGGTGTTGACTCTTCTACTTAGTTCCAATTCCTTTTTTTTTTTTTTCTTTTTCTTTTTTCTCTTTAAATAAGCAGTTCTGGCATGATCAACCCATTTTTGTGGTACCTTTTGGCTGCCAGATCGGTTATATCATAAATGAGCAATTGTTGTGTTAAGTATAAATAAGCAGGAATGGCTTAGAGGAGTGAAGGTGTTTGGTACAAGTTCAGTAGCTGCAGCTGGAGATGAGCTCATCCTCAGAGGTAAAATATTTTCATATTAAAAAATGAAAATATCAGCATTGTTTGGGAGTATTGTTACCAGTATTGGAGCATCTTCCTGAGTAGAAATTCAGTTTATTCATATAGGATATTTAGCTTCTGTTGTTCTTTGAGTCTTACCCACTTCATTTGTATCCTCCCCACCTTTTCTACCCTCCCTGTCCTAACAGAGCTCCTTGGCAGAGACACTGGACAGCAGTGGCAGTTTAGATGCCCAGAGAACTGACATGATTTACACCATTGAAGATGTTCCTCCTTGGTATCTCTGCATATTTTTAGGGCTACAGGTACGTTTCAAAAAGCAGCTCTGATATTTTTTTCCTCTCAACTTTTAAAGATCGTTTGGCATTTTCTGTTCAGTTGGTTGTGTTTTGTGTGTGTGATAATTTCATCCACCCCATGCTGTCACACATTTGAAGAAAAGTGTTAAGATTTTCTTCTGAAGTCCATCACAAAGATTTCCTGTGCTGGTAACAAATTATTGTTTTCTGGCTTGTGCCAATGTGAATTTCACTTCAATATTTGGTCTTCCAAAAAGCACTTGCTGAATAAGCAAGCAAATGCTAAGTGGGAGTTTTTAGTAAGTGAGATTTGGCACCTCTGGAATTAAAAAGGGCTAGAGAGAATGTTTTGTCCTGAAAAACTGTAATATTAAAGCTGCTCTTGAGGTAATTGCAATTCTGCAAGCTTGATAGCATCATCCTTGCCCTGTAAGCTCACTCATGAGGAGGGCAGGCAAATTCTGCACTCCTTGAGTGTGCTTCCTGCAATAAGTAGGGCTGTAGTAGTGAGCTGGACCCTACTACCAGCTTAGCCTTTCACTTGTGTGAAGCAAACCAGCTGGTTTCATCTCCTTTATTTCTCAAATAGTAACAATATCTGTCCCACAGGAATGCTGAGAATTTGTTAGTATCTGTAAAGTATGTTGAGATCTCCAAACAAATACATTCCAAAGCCTCCTTTTTATTTCTGCCTTTCCTCAAGGACAGGCAGCTCTGTAGGGATTATATTTTTAATTAGCATTGTTGAAGGTGGTGGCACATGTTTGTTTGTTTGCTTGATGTGTTTGAATTGCAAAAGAATTAATGAGTGTCTGGTTTCTGGTACTTGTGAGCTTATTTGCAGCCTAGTGTGTGTGTGTGCTTTAAGTTCATTTGTAAGCTAATGGCTTTTCACATGGTTGAAAATGAATGGAGTTATTTGCTTTTCTGGGGTAGAAGCTGTTTTCAACAGTTACCTAGATACATCTTCATCAAGAACAGTAATCATGTAGCTATGTAAGTAACCCAGTTTATCCTGCAGAAATAGCAATCACTAGCAACGGGCTGGAGGTAGCTCAGCTTAGAAAACAAATACTTGAAGAAATGTTTAGAACTAGGAAACAGCACCTGTGGTGGAGAACTCAAGCAAAAATAGCCAGTGCAAAAGAAAAGATGATCGTAACTATATTTACTTATTTCTGTTGACTGCAGTATTAACAAACATTTTTTTCTCTTCACAGCATTACTTAACATGTTTCAGTGGAACTATAGCAGTGCCCTTTTTGCTGGCTGATGCCATGTGTGTTGGATTTGACCAGTGGGCTACCAGCCAGTTGATTGGGACCATTTTCTTCTGCGTGGGCATCACTACATTGTTACAAACAACTTTTGGGTGCAGGTGAGATTTGTGAGTTGTTTTTAGTTATTGAGATGATGGTAAGACTAAACATCTGTTGGCCTTTCCATACAGGCTGAGATCCAAGAGGTGTAGTTAGCCTGTTTTTAAAGGATAAACATGAAACACAAGATACCATGTCAAGTACAGGGCAGTTGGGGAAAGCTTTTGGAAAGAAAAAGAAAAAGCTTTTTGGTAAGAAAACAGAGCAGGAGCAGTGAGAGGGAAGAAGTAGGAGGAAAATCCATGAGAACAGAGAAAGTAGAAGTACTTCTGGGGGAAAGGAAAATTTCATATAACTTTGGTAAAGAGGAACTAATTTTTACTTTTTAATTTAATTTATTGAATAATACTGTATTCTGGCCAATGTTTAGGTGGTTGTAGTGGTGTTTAGGTGGCAGTCATAGCAGATCGTGTGCTTCTTCCTGTAAAGTGCTTGTCAATTGAAAAAGGTACAAATGATAAAGGTAACCTTTTATTCTCAGAACTGTGCAAGTCTGTTACCTTGTGATACTAACAAATAATTTGGTTTTATTTATTAGTTGTTCTGAGTTACAGTTTTCCTTGAGCTGGGAAGAAACACCTGTATAGGGATGCCTGTACCCCTTCCTTGATCTGCTCTCCTTAAGAGGATGCAAGAGACCAATTCAGGTGTTAGCACAAACTGGGGTTGATGAGAACAGGTTGTTAGCAGTTTTATTAGCATGAAGATGAATCTTATTTAAAAAAAGTTTTCTGCAGAGGAGATGTTTGTCATATTCAGCTTTTGTTGACTCTGCCTGTGAGAACAGGGAACAGCTAAAACCTGCAGAGTTATTTCTGCATCTTCTTGGGTAAAACAAGAGTGATAAGTAAAACCAGAAGAACAGTGCATATTTTAGCAGTGTGCCCTTGTATGGTTATTTGGATGATTCATGGGTCATTTAGTTCAACTTGAGAACAGTGTGAGCCCAGATCTTGCATTCCAATAGAAAATGGACAAACACCCCAAACATTTTTAAAGATTTATCTAAGAAACAGAATCTTTGGGTGGAAAAGTTCTCTCAATAGGGTGCAGAAGCCAATGGTCAGTCAAATCAGCTTTACATCCAAAAATTTTCCAAGTACTAAAGGTTTTCCAATATAATCTCTAGTTGGTATTCTAGTTAGCTTTTGTGTCTTTTATTTTTTTTTCCTTTGGAAAACCTTGTCTTTATTATTTTGTCTTACTAAACTTACAAAGTTCACACCACTGTTTGGTATGAAAAGTTCATTCTGATGACAAAAAACCATAACAAAAAAGAGAAAATTGACATTGTCCATTGTATTCTTTTTCAATCAAGACTACCTGCAGTTCATAATCATATTTCCTGACTTGTTGGCTCTGTGCTCACAAAGTGGCTTCCCTTAGCTGGAATGATCAATTTTCAATTACCTCACCTGAAAGGAGGCAGAGGAGCAGAGTTGTGCCCTTGAGTCATTTGAAGCTCTCCTTAAGTGGGAGTTCTTTATTTTTTTTTGACCCATTTTTTTATTTCTGCTTTATACAGGGAATCAAGGGATTGTTGACCTAGGCAGGAACTGGAAGTTAAGGTCTTTTATTGTTCAGCTTTGAGCTGAATAAATACTCCCTGAAATAAAAACTCCCTGGGTTTGCTGAAGTTTAAAATCTTCCAGTTTTATAACAAGTGGGGAGTTGGGGTTGGAGACAAACTCAAAAGGGAGTTTGGTTTTCCTGTTCTTCTACCAGTTTTCTTCTTTTGCCTTAAATTTCTTAGAAGACTCTTAGGTTTTATGCTTCTTGAGACTTGTATCTTTTCACAGAATTAGTTTGTCAGACTTAATTTTTTCTCTAACTAATCTCAGGCTATTACTCACTGTAGAGTGATTTTGGGCTTGCAGAAACCAGTGTGGTCCCATCACTATGAAATTCTCTTTTTCTGTATAATCCCACCTCTGCCCTTTGTGGTGGGTTTTGTTGGGTTTTTTTCCCCTTTTCAGTGGCTTCCTCTTCCACTGAAGATGCAGTGGTGTTTGGATCTTAAAATAAATTGAGCTTGTATTTCAGGAGAAAATTTCCATGGCTTAATGTTTTTATAGCTACTGAACATGTGATTTGGTTTTATGCATGGATGGGATTGGGATCTAGTAGCCACGTTCTCTAAATGAGATTTAAAAGGTATTTATTGGCAAGTCTGTCAACTGCAAAGTATTTCAGCAAATAAAGCCACCACGGTCTCAAAAGGTCACATTCCATGGTTAAAAGGTCCTTAAAGATGGATTTAGCTCAATTATGTGGTTGATTTGGTACCCACACTAATTTTAGGAATTCAAGCTATTTGTTAGATTATGTAATAAGCCAAAAAGATTTGGCAGAGACTCAGAGTAATTTGTATGACCAAGGCAATCAAATCCAGCTTTAATATACCTAAATATTTTAGTTTTTTCTGTGGTGCCCATTGCTATATTCTCTAAGGATTCTTACATCTGTGTGAAATGTAATGAAGACATTTCCAGATGTCTTTAACTACATAAAAGGGCTGTCTTCACAGGAGCTGGTGCCAAAATTGAGCAACTTCACAATTTAGACATGAACTTAAAATTATATCCCAGTCATAAGCTGGCGGTGCTTTACCCAGCTGGCAATGAATCACAGAATCCTAGAATAATTTGGGTTGGAAGGGACCTCTAAAGGTCCCTGCACTGAGCAGGGACACCCTCAACAATATCAGGTTGCACAGAGCTTCATCAGCCCTCAGCCACCTCCTTGGGCAACCTGTTCCATTTTCCCACTGTTGTCTTGGTAAAGAACTTTTTCCTAACAATGGCTTAGCAATGAGAATTATTAAGTCATGTTGGAAATTGTAGCTGTCTCTTCAGGAAGAGACAGATCTTGGTTGGCTGATTTTGAGTAATAAATTACAAAAAAACCCAAACAAACAAAAAAAAACCAACCCCCAAACTTATTTTTCTTCTTCTTAGGAAAAGAAACCCCAATCTTTTGAGTCCTGGCACTTTTTGGTAAATATTCCAGGTTAACTGTCTCATATGAAAGTTGAGAGGATAGCAAAGCCACGAGTGCTAAGATCTTATTTTTTAATATGTTTGTAGGGTATTTTGTGTGATACAAAACTCAGAGCCTGGACACAAGTCTCGGCACAACAGAGTTCATCTCTGGAGAATGTATTTGCAATGTATATTTACAAAATCATTTGGGGATGGGGGGGGGGGAGAGTGGGCACAGAGTAGTGTGTAGGTGGGACAGAGGAGTAACAGCTTGCTACAGGTATTGCATATTTTGCTTTCTTCATGGAGCTTGAAAAATAAGGTGAATCATTCACTTGGAGCTACCAACTGTTTCTTCACCAAAGATAAAAGATTTGAGTTCTGACTGAAGAAAGTTGGGAGGAAATTGCCTGCTGCTCAGGGGGGCTCATGTATTTTCTGAAGTTTGACTTTCAAAGGCAGTTTTCAACATTTGTGGAATGTGGATCAGGTTTTTAGCATGCTTGTGGCCCAAACTCCTTTCCAATGTTATCACAACTTTTCTACCCTCCTTCCTGAGAACGCTACAACCACTGGTAGTACCATGCTTCTGGTTTATCTTTTCTGTGTTAAGTATGCATAGGATTTTTTCCCCACACACATTTTTTTTTTTCCCCTTCTGTGTGCCTTTTCTGATCCTTGTCTTCATCTTCTCCAATGAGTTCTTTTCCCTGTCCTGGTGTTTGCAGTGGCAGTGAGGTGCTGCACTGCAGTTGAAAAGCAGCCATAACCACCCTGCAGTAACTCCAGCCCCATCAGCAACTCAGTGCTCCACGTGCTGCAGTTTGAGATCTGCTATTAAAGGGAACCTTGTTACAATTAATTAGTGACAGCATGATTAGTTCAAAGTTCATCTTCTCTGTAGTTAAATACTATCTGGATGTTTGAGATGTTACACAAGCAGCAGTTGATTCAGTAAATGCGTAGTTGCTGCTGGGAGATGCTTTGTAAAGCATCTGAAATCATTTGGGAAGTGTAAACACCAGTGCTAAGAATGTAATCTTGAAATTCTTGCAGCCTTTGTTATTTATTGTTGGTAGCCACCTGGAACATCTTATCAGCTTTTATCAACCTTATAGTTATTTACACATAACACTTAGAGATGAATGTATCAATGACTGTACTTCAAGTCATGCAGAAGGAAGGCACTGAGTATGCAGACTGCTCTAGCAAAGTGCTTCTGAACGTGGTGGGACAGTGAAAGCTGCAGGTTCAGCAGGCTGTCTGGTACGTCCACAAGGACACAGCTGCTTGCCCTGATGCTGCTAAGGCAAAACCAAGCCTAAAACTTCCTAAAATTTCAACCAAGACCTGGTACCTGCATGCTGGTGGTGATTGTCTGCCACAGGCATTGTATTAATAGCTACATGCTTGTAGTGCTTTGTCTTAGGTCTTGGGTTTGTGATGTCTTAGTGTTTCTCTGGCTGTTCTCTTGAAGGAGAAATTCTCCTATTGTTAATAACCCCCAATAAAGCTGCTTTTGAGGATGAGTAACCACCTAACTGCAACTGATAGCCTGGAGCAATAGTGTGACCCCGGGACATGTCAGCATCTCTTCTTTCCTTTCCACCAGGTTACCCCTGTTTCAAGCGAGTGCTTTTGCATTCTTAGCACCTGCTAGAGCAATACTCTCCCTGGAGAAGTGGAAATGTAATAATACAGGTAATTATCATTTGTGCTTCTGGCAGTTCAAATGGCAGATGACCCAGATGATGTATAATGCAGCTGCCAAACCTTTTGGTATGAAAGTGGAAGTAATGAGCAGGGAATAGGCAAAATTCACTCCTTTTGCATTGGTAAAACTTTGTGCCTTGGAAAACGGTTCCTAAAAATACACTTGTGGAATTCTGTTTCTGGACATTTTTTTTTATATAAAAGATGCTGACAAAATAAATCTAGCATTATCATCAAGGTTTGTTCTGTTACCGATGTAGAGAAAGGCAGAAGGATTCTGTAAATGTTCATTTCTGGTATTTGGAAACAGTGAGTCCAAGTCCTTCTAAGTTGAGTAGTAAGAATTCTAAGCAGTGTTCAGCATCACCTCAAGATCAATATTTTTAACGGTTTAACTCATACTCAATGGGATTTGCAGAACAAGCTTTGACAATATATGATGTTCATTTTAACTTTATCTTGGTTAAAATAATAATCTGACAGTTTTGAAATCATTTAGAGTGGAAATGTGCAGTAAAACTGGTTGGGTATGGGGCTTTTTCTTTACCTTAGATAAGAAGGCTAAATTGGAAACAGCTCTGGCAGTTTTTATTAATGGGATGTGGTTATTCAGTAAGAAGGCTGTGGGTAGTACACAACAGCAGCATAGAGAAGCAGGCTGCTTGCTTCTGGCTAAAGTTGTCCCAGGAGTCCTTTTTATTCTCTGATAATTTATATTTATATTATTTATATGTTTATACATCTCTTTCAATTCACTTACAACCCTCTAATTAGTTTTCCTGATGGTTTTTTGTATAGAAAACTTAGCTTTGAGCCTAACATTTCCTCAGTGGGGGAAATCAGATTGAGCTACTGGGAAATAGGATGTGGGTTTCAGTGCCCAAGAGGTAAAGGCAAATGACAGTGTGCTTTAGGTAGTGAGTTGTGTTGGGTATTTCTGTGCACCAAAAAGTGCCAGTATCTTAG
Source organism: Calypte anna (assembly GCF_003957555.1). Lineage (NCBI taxonomy): Eukaryota > Metazoa > Chordata > Aves > Apodiformes > Trochilidae > Calypte > Calypte anna. The sequence goes on from NC_044267.1 coordinate 5,053,926, forward strand.
TACATCCCTGGTTAAAAGAACGTGCTGTCAGATAACCTTTGATAGTGAAGCAATTTTTGTTCCACTACTTCAGCTTTTCAAAAAGAGCCTTTGCTGGCATTTTGCTCTTGAACCATTTAACCCAAAAGGTGTCAGATGAGATTGTTACCACAGGGTCAGCTCATCATTCAGTGAGTGACCTCAGTTGGTGAGCAACAAATGTTGGAGTGCTTGATTCCTGGTGTGCAATTGAGTAATTCTCCATCCATTTATCAGTGTGGGAAAAGAAACCCTAACTGACCTTTCTGAAAGCTGGGATTTTTTTACCCCACTTTGGTACAGTGGGTAGAATAAGCCCTTAGCTTCTGGGAAATGTGTTACTACTTGATTTGTAGCACTGTAGAACTTAAGGTTCATTTGCCAAACATAGCTGTGGGAGAGATTTATTTTGTATCAATCCAATGCTGGCCAAGTGGCTGAGGAATAAATACCTGTGTTTTTTTTCTTTTTGTAAGATATAACAGTTACAAACGGAACAACAGAGCTGCTTCACACTGAGCACATCTGGTATCCCAGAATACGAGAGGTAATGTAGGAGTAGCCTTTAGCTGTTGATCTGTCCAATTCCAGTTAAGTTTCTCACCTAACCATGTGTGTCTTCTTGTCTTTTAAGTTGGTAATCTCTTCTTTCACTGTGACTTTCATTTGAACATATCACTACACTCATTTCATGGAAGTCTTCATCTTTTCAACTTGTTCCTTGCTGGACAGCAAATACAAGGAGTTTAGTTACCACGTTCCAAAAGATGTGCAGTAAAATGCACAGGCGAGATGTACACTCCTCTCATGACACATTGTGATTTTTGTGCTCACTGGGAGCAGTCCAGCTGCTCCCAGACCACTTGCCTGCTGTCGTTCTGCTCAGCAGGCTGCCCCGTGGTAGGTGAATCCACAGTTAGCAAATGTGGTTCCATCCCTAAGCGTCTTCAGTTGGAGACTATTCTGAGAAGCCACTGAGACTTGGTGAACTCTCTCAAACTCCTTCTCCACTCACAGCACTGCAGTCTGAACTTCATCATGCTCTGCAGAGCCCAGGATGAGGGTTGTGCCCCGGCGTCACGCTAGTGGTAGCTAGAGTAGTCCAAATGAAGGCGTGTGTCATGGAATTTATCTCCCATCCCGTTGCTTTGGGCTGCAAACTTTTTCTTAATTAAAAACAACCCCTCTCTCTTCCCCATGTTCAAACCATAGCTACATCCTGCCAAGAGCCCTGCAGCCAAGAGGGCTGACAGTCTCCTGAGACCACAACGCTGCTCTATACCAGCTTCTAAGGAGCACTTGTGAACAATGCAGCACACACTCTGCCCCTAGGAGCTAGGAGCATCACCTCCGTGGCGCCAGCAACCCTTGCCGGTTCGATCTGAGAGCTTAAAGGTTAGCCTGGAACCCAGGTCTCCTGTCTGACAGTGTGATGTGCTATCCACACAACTACCAGACTGGCCCACTGGTCTGTTGTGGAATAGTTTTGTGGAGAAAACCATAAGTGTTATGCTTAAGCAATAAGTCACTTAAACATTATGAGCTGTTTTATGACAAAAAATTTGCTGAGTTCTTCTGTGTCACTGAATTCTTTTTTAACTGCAGTTTGTAATCCAGAGCAGACAAAAAAAGTGTTTTGGCTTTGCTTTTAAGATTTGACTGAGCTTTCTCTTTCCCCTCTTTGTGTGTTCAGATCCAAGGTGCTATCATCATGTCCTCCTTGATAGAAGTGGTGATTGGTTTCCTTGGCCTGCCTGGTGCTCTGTTGCGATATATTGGACCTCTGACCATCACTCCAACTGTTGCTCTCATTGGACTCTCTGGGTTCCAAGCTGCTGGAGAAAGAGCAGGCAAACACTGGGGTATTGCTATGTTGTAAGTACTCCTGGGTGGTCTTGGTTTGAGCCAGAGGGTCCCAGTTGGTGAGTGGTCACGCAGGAATTTTGGAGTGCTGGGGAGAAAGCGCGAGGCTGCTCATCTGCCAAAGGTGTAACAAGGAACGTGAGTAGGGTTGGATAGGGTCAGCTGGAAAATTGGCAAAAAGGACAGCAACAACTCAAGAATCAAAAAGTTAAGGGTTGGAAGGGACCTCAAAAGATCATAGAGTTCAATCCTTCTGCCAGGGCAGGATCGCCTAAAGTAGGTCACACAAGGTGGCATCCAGGCAGGTTTTGAATGTCTCCAGAGAAGGAGACTCCACAACCTCACTTGGCAGCCTGTCCCAGTGTTCTGAAGAAGAGGATGAAGGAAAGGACAGGAAATGAGGTGTGGAGAAGAGAGGTTTTTATAAAACAGTAGCTGGTCAGGGGAGCCACTGGCTGGGTCTCATTCAGTGCTACAGAAAAGATGTTTGAGCAACACATGGGAGACTTCAGTGAACAATGTGTAATTCTGTTTTGATGTTGTTGCTGTGTATGTTTCTTACTCTACAACAACAAGCGAATACTATTAGTAGTAGTGATTAATCATGATCACAGGTTTGGTCACCTTTAGCCTGGAGAGATGTGTATGAGGGCAGAGATATGTTTCCAGGAATGCCATCAACTGATGAGGCATAGATTACCCATAGTAAGGAGACAGTAGGAAGTATCTTGCAGATAGTGAGATAGACAGATTTCTCTTTAGTAGGCAAAAAGGCTTTTAGAGTGAATATCAGGGCATGGTATGTGTGCTTCTGTAGGTGTAGATGCCAGAGGGAGATTAAGGGATTGAGATTAATGGTATGAAAGAGAGCAACTGTAATAAAGAAAAGAGATGAAAACAGAAGTGTCCTGTGAGAGGTGCTGTGGATAAGCAGCCAAATAAGGATGGAAATCACATTTTAGGGAGAGGGAAAGGGGTGAAGCAGTTGCTGTATTCAGGGTAGAGTGACCAACTTTGTGCTGGCTCTCAAGCAGAAGGAATGACTTGGTGAGATCAGATTCTCATCTGACTAATCTGTTTGCAGAGTACTTTGAACATGTAAAGTATTCTGTAAGTGCAGCTTATGATTAAAAGGGCTGTTTAATTCTCTTTTATCTCAGATGTTAGCATAATGAATATTTTTGTAATTATGTTAAGCAGCTGACCCAAAGGAACGCTTTATTTTCCTGTAAAACAAATTCTAGGCAAGTTGGGACTCCTGTTAAATCAATCAAGAAGGCCTCTGGTGAATTGGACATGGAAACATGTAATTAAAATTGACATTTCACAGATGGAAAAAAATGAATTAATTTAGGAAGAGGACTTAAATATTACCCAGTCAATAAGTATTTCTGGCTTCTGCCATGCAAAAATGTGCACTAGGTTGTTGAAAATAGCTCCATAACCATCTAGAGCCACTCAGAAGTTACTTGAACCTCTACAAGATGTGGCACTTGAAATCCTGTCTAGCACAGCAGAATAATACCTGGGTAAGAGCTGTTGTCCTCTAAGAGCTGCAGATGCTATTTGACAAGATTTTCAGTGTTCTGACCTTACTTGTTCTGTGGCTGCCAAGCTGAAGGAATGTAATATATAAAACACATCACATCCTGAGCTGTAAAAAGGGAAATTGCTCCTGAAGTGGCCTTTGCCTGCTTATCTGGTGAACAAAACTGTTTGGGCATTTAGGTATTTGGTAACATTTTATGGAATTGCATTAAGACCCCCTGCCATGTAACCAGTATAATATTTCCTGTAATATAATGTTATTCACAACTCTGTACTAAAGAAATAAAAAGAAAAACCCACCTGTCCTCAGAGCTGGCATGGCAGGAGAGGTAGAATAGCTGCTGTTGGCAGCTGAGCCCATCTTTCCATAATGGGCTTTGGGAGAGATGCCAAAACCTTCCCTGAGTGCAAGGAAAAGGTGCCTTTATCATGAAATTCTAGTTGGGGGTAAAGGCTCTAAATGACACCCTTCTTGTGCACGGCTCTTTGTTCCTGGAGACTGAAGGAGAATAAAGCTCTGTTTTGTTTCTTACAGACTGAAACTGATCTTGGATAGAAAAAAGGGGAGGGAGGTTTCAAATCTGCCTTTATCTTTTTTTTTTTTTTTTAAGTCAACTGATAAAAACATAATCTCAAATTGCAGAAAAGCTTTGCTGCTTCAGGCAGCTCAGCTCTTTGTGTAGCCTTTTTAAAGCAAAAGTGGTTTTGGCTATTTCAGAATTAACCAACCTGCCCTGGTTTGTTATTTTTCATCACAGTGGATACTTAATTTAGCTGCAGAGTTGAATTGATTTTTAGCATGTAGAGGAGCTTAGCAGTTTTGAGGAGAGGGGGAAATGCATAATGCTTGAGGCATCTAAAAACTGTAATAAGCTGATTTGCTGGTGAAGTCTGGGGTTTTGGGGCTCTATGGTTCTTCATATACAGCTGTTTAGTGAAAGATGTATACAAAAAAAGAAAAAAAAATTCTGAAGACTTTAGGTATTAAGATATTTAGATACTAGATATTAAAACTTAGGTAAGACTTATATCTTAATAACTAAGTCTATTAATAGCCAAGTTAGGAATAGTTACATTACATATATATTATATATATGTTAGTACAGTTAAGAACTTACAGATCAGAAGGCTCAAGATACAGATTCTTAAGGTTCTTAGGAAATAATTTCCCTTCACATAAATTTTTCAAGTGCTTTGGAGTTGCATGCAAATTTTGAAATGTAAAAATTCTTGTATACTGGCCTCCAGTTTTCCTGTTGCTTTCCTTTTGGTAGCAGCTGCAGAGCAGACGTTGACACAGAGGTAGAGTTTGACTCAAAAAGAAGCAAGCAGCCCAGCACAGCTCCTTGCTAATGGCTGCTGAGCTCTGAATATCTTTCTCTGGTCTGGCTCATTTTCCTGGTTTCATTTGCCTCTTTGCTGCTGGCTATTGTAGCACTTTAGAATATAAATTATGATGGTTTGGCTTTTGTGGAATAATTTCTTTAAAAATATATTCACTTATGGTGCTTTGTCTTGTGCTAACTTTAAAATGTACATTTGTATTCTGTGTCTGAAGAGCTGGAACAGGTTTGTTGCTGAGAAGGGTTTTTACTGTAATGATGCTAATAACAGGTCTCTCTTCCTTCTCCTCCTTTTTTCTCAGGACTATTTTCCTGGTATTGTTGTTTTCTCAGTATGCCAGAAATGTCAAATTTCCCTTACCCATTTACAAATCCAAGAAAGGATGGACAGCATATAGGCTGCAACTTTTCAAAATGTTCCCTGTAAGTAGTTGAACTTATTTTTCACTTGGCAAAAAAAACCTGAACCAACAGCCTAATTTGTATTTTGAGTATTTTTTTTCCCTTGAGTTTGATTTTTTGTAATAATACAGTAGATCTCAAAGGTGAGATAAAAGGTGAGATAAAGGCTTGAACAGACATATGGGGAACTTAAAATGGCTCATTTACCCCAGGAAATAGTTTCATGTTGTAGTCTTGCCAGATCGTATTCTGGTTTTCTCTGATGAAGATCATGGAGGGGAGAGGAGGGGATAGGGAAGATGTGTTTATGCATGCAGTGAAAGCCCAACCTGAGCCCTCCAAAAAAATGATGGGGAGATTATTATCTTCTAGTTTTCTGAAACCAATGCTAGATTCCCTCATGTGAAAGGCTTCTTTTTATCTCCCTGGTAAAACTGAGACTAATTCACTACTTTGTCTAGGTGACCATTTGGGAACGTTCCCATTTGTTAAGGGGAGGGAAGAGGCTTGCTCTAAATTCTAAAGCTTTGGTAACAGCACCTTTGTTGGGACCAGGGTGGGGAACACCTAAGGGATCCATTACAGGCTCTGCTGCTTCTTCAGACTTAAAATATCACTTAATAAATATCACTTAATAGCAGACTCAGGTATGTTTGTGATCGATGCTCTGCAGAAACTTTGCTGTCGGTGAGCATTGCCAATGACAATTTATTTTCTTCTTCTTTCACAGATTATTTTGGCTATTTTGGTGTCCTGGTTGCTCTGCTTCATCTTCACTGTGACAGATGTCTTTCCCCCTGACAGTTCCAAGTATGGCTTCTACGCTCGCACAGACGCACGGCGAGGAGTGCTCTTGGTAGCTCCGTGGTTCAAGGTTCCTTATCCTTGTAAGTATGTCCAGTTTTAGGGGCTCTTCTTTATAATAAAATGCCTGTGAGCATCATTTCTGTTGTTTCCAGAAGCATTGCTGGTTTTCTCTCAGTACTTCAATGTGCACTGACATAAAGACATCATAGGTGGAGATGATGTTTTTTTCCTTGTTTTCCTTTTTAATTTAATACCTTCAGGTCTCACTCAAGAAAAACAGTGTCTGAAACTTGAATTTGTAGAAGGCACTTGCAAGGCCTCAGTCCCTCTTGACTGTTATATGTGTGACTGTGCATGGATTTTCAGGAAATGGTTGATTTATCTGTACCTGTACCTGTCAGATGTTTGACAACAATAGGGATGGATTATTACAACTCCTGTAGAGCTACTGAAGTCAATGATTCTTGTCTGAAGAATCAGTAGTGTGTGGAATTGTTTCCAGCTTACTCACTTCCCTGCCCCAAACACTCAAAAATGCCCTGACTCCAGAAGCAGTGTTAGAATGAGGCCGATGGGCAGGTTGGAAGATGCCAGCCCGTGCTTATTCAGAGGACAGAAAAAATTCTTTGGACAAAAGGACAGAAGAACACAAAGCTCTTTACACGTCTTGGATGCTTGTGTTCTTTTGCTGGCCACCTCTCAGGCTGAAGCTGTTAAGAACAGTTTCTGATGGCATGAGAGTGAGTTGCACAGCTGGTTCACCCTTGTGCAAATGAATGGGGTAATAATAGAATAATATTCTACTAGACTAGAATAACAGAAATAGTAACACCACTGTTGCCATGTGGCAACTTCGCTGTGGTTTTCTGTATGCTTTGATTCTGATTAGTTCTTAAAAAAACCCCAACACTTCTAAAGCAGGGCTTGCAGGATGCAGAATAGAAGTTTTTTGGGAAAGGAGGAAAACTTCTCCACCCTGATTAGACCTTTCTTATTTGTGGAGACTTGTTCATTCACATTTGGGTGACTTAAAGTTCCTTTTGTTTTGAGAGTCTCATCTATTTCAAAGAGATAAAAGCATCAAGGCAATTGCTGTGGAAAACCTGCCAAGCTTTTCTGTGGGCTTTAATTAATCTTATTTTCTCTTCTACAGAAATCTGGAATTGGAAGGAGTTTGTGCAATGATCATAGCTGTTTGTTGGCCATTACCTTCATTAGACTAAACTTGTAACTGAGAACTGAGTTTTCAGAGCAATAATAATTAAGTGGCATTCACCTCACTGATCAGAATTGTTTTTTTCACCAGCAGTAGTTCAAATTCTTTCCTTCTGAACAGGAGGAATTCTTTTCTGGTAGGGTTTAGGGGATTTTGGTATTTTTTCCAAGTGTGATCAAAGCAGTTGGTTGGGTGGTTTTTCCTCCACTCCTTTGATCTACTTGAACTTACCAGACGGTGGTACCGAGAAGGGAGTTTGTTGATTCTGTTCAAGGAGAATAAATTGCAGTATGTTTGGATACCTAAATTGTTTGCTGTGGCAGGAGAAATTCCAGTTTTCTTTTCTTCACAGTTCAGTGGGGACTGCCAACAATTTCAGCTGCTGGAGTAATAGGAATGCTCAGTGCAGTTGTCGCAAGCATTATTGAATCCATCGGAGATTACTACGCCTGTGCCAGGTTGTCTTGTGCTCCTCCTCCTCCAATTCATGCAATAAACAGGTATGATTAAAAAAAAATGTTTTTCAATGTTTTAAGCTTTTCTTTTCCCCCCTTTTTTGTTTTTCTCCCTCCCTTGGGATAAGATAGGAATGTATATTGAGATAAAATGTTACTATTTGGTCAAGCACAAGGGCCAAGAAATCTGAAAATTATCTGAAATAGAAGATGCAGCTGTCATGGTGAATTAATTTGCTGGAAGTTTAACATTGGAAGCCTGGGCCTCTTGCTGCTGGAATCAATGGAAGTTAATCATACAGTTTCCGCAGGGACAGGATTCTAAATGGGTTCTGGAATTGGGAGAGGTTATGAAATTCACCTGAAATGCAATTTTAGAAATGAAGAGCAGCCATAAGTTTGACTTGAATTATTTTGTAATTTCCTCAGTTGAAGAATGTGGGTATCTAAGACATAGAAAACAGAACTCAAATTGGTTTTCCAGGTGTGCTGGAGTTTGAAACATGAGTTACAATAATTCACGTGGGACAGATGCCTGAACAGACAGCAGTGTAGGCTGCAGCTTTAAAGCAGCATCTGAAGTGAGTCTGCACTGATACAAGTTTGACTCTTATTCTATTGGTGATTTACAGGGGGATTTTTATTGAGGGTCTCTCCTGTGTTCTGGATGGAGTATTTGGGACAGGGAATGGATCTACTTCTTCCAGTCCTAACATTGGTGTCTTGGGCATCACAAAGGTACGTGCTTTACCCTGATCACTTAATGACTTGAGAATTTTATCTCCTCTGGATGATTTTTATACCATTTTTGCTTACAAAGTATCATCCTCTTCCACAGAACCATATCACTTAAAACTTGCAGACAAACTTTACATGGCATCCTGAGTTTACTCAACTTACCTGTGCCAGCCATTGTCTAATGAAAATGCATTCTAGATAAAGACCCCCAAATTCTTACTTTTATTCAGAGTAAAGGAGTTAGAAAACTTGCATTAAGCAGAGGATGCTAAATAAGCTTGAGCAGGAGCTGCAGTGAAGGTAACTTCACAGTTAAATTTACCCTAAATATTTGCTTTCATCATGATAGGGTTTTGAGGCAGTCAGCATGTAGGGGATTACATATTTTTGAGGTGTTATTCAGAAAAATTTATAAGCACTTAAAAAATTCCTTTGTTCACCTATGGAGCTGGATATGATCTTAAATGCCTTGCTGAATGGGCAGATCTTGGACTGCAGCTAGATTTGCTTGATATTGTTAATTTACCCTTGTTCAGAAATAGCAGCAAAATTGGTAAGAGTAATTTATGTTGCAAGTAAGTATATTGTGTTGTGTATTTTGCTTGGAAGCTATAAATCTTCATGCATGCAAGGTAGAAAATGTACACTCTCCACTTCAGTAACTCATCCCTTGGATTTAATCCAATATAGATAATGAATTTGTCTTCAGCCATTTTTTTCTCTGCACAAAGGATGATTCTGTTTTGGTTTTAGGGTGGAATATCAATACTAACAGCACCATCTGCTGTCTGTACAAGTCTTCCATTCAGTTGCTGATGGAAATTTCCTAGCAGAAATGTTGGTTAGAAAAATCCTTAAAGAAGGGTCTATTCTGTTCTGCTCCATTTCTGTTGTTACTTCATAGAAGTTGATATGAATTAACAGCACTTTTTTTATTAACATTCCATAGAGAGGAGTGTATGTTTTGCTTGGAAACAGAGAAAAATGAATGTTAAACTGGCAGCTGTTCCAGAGTTAACTACAGTTGGGGCTGTTCAGAGCACATGATAGAAGAGTGAATCTGCCTCATCCACAGTGGCACAGCTGCATGGCTACTCTCCAGTATTTTGCCTTGTTTTCCTGCCTGCATACTCATTCCTAAAAACCTAATAGCTTTTCAACTTCAGTTTATATTAAAATAGATTTTTGGCATGTAGATACTGTGCTGGTTCCTTGGGAAAGGAAATCTTTAGTGCTCCTGAGTAAAGACTACATAGTCCTGGTGATCCCATTACACCATTGCAACGTTTGAAGAAGCATTTGCCTCCCTGGAAATCAGTGTGTGACTGTGCTTAGAATTTCAATTTGAGGCTTCAACTGGATGCCAGTACTGGGAAGCCTTTGAGCAAGCCTGTGAGTGAGTTTTATTCAATGGGAGGCCAATCAATTGAGTCTGATTAATCGAGGCAAAAGTGTAGATAGCTTCTGCCCTGATGTTAATGGTGAAATTGATATTCAGTAAGGTACTAGCTACCATATCATGCTCTCCAAAATAATCACATAAAGTTTGTTTTTGAGTGTCTGGGAATAAATACATAGTTTTAGGGAGCCTATTTTGTTTGCCTTGTAGTGACTGAGCATTTGCACAAATCAGTGTTGCTATCGTGCAGTTTCAAAGATGACTAAAACGTAAACAAAACCAAAATAAAATAAAGTCAGAATTGGGGTGCAGCCATGTTACAGCTGAACCCTCCACAACATCAGTGAAGGCTTTGCAGCCTGGCTTTTAACATCACCAAAACCTACATGTGGAAGCTTGAAAGAAGTTTTAAAGAACCATAAAATGACACGTGAGGTGTGAAGGTGGATTCAGTGTGGGCTTTTTCCAGTGTCCTTTCTGTCCTCCTGCAGGTTGGAAGTCGCAGGGTCATTCAGTATGGAGCAGCCTTCATGCTCCTGCTTGGAATGGTTGGCAAGTTCAGTGCTCTCTTTGCATCACTGCCTGACCCCGTGCTGGGTGCCCTCTTCTGCACTCTCTTTGGTAACATATATTTTTTTTGCTCCTCTGTGTACCCTGTGGCTTTCTCCTTTGCACTGTGTGCTGTGTGCTCACACATCTGGTATTGTTTTCTTGAAGAAAAAGACTGTAAAAAAACTGAGAGTTGCTTTATTTTTATTTAGGGATGATCACAGCTGTGGGGCTGTCTAACCTTCAGTTCATAGATCTAAATTCTTCTCGTAACCTGTTTGTACTTGGATTTTCCATTTTCTTTGGACTTGTTCTTCCAAGCTATCTCAAACAAAATCCACTGGTCACAGGTAGGTGTTTCAGCTCATTCACATTCACTTTTTGTCTTGTACTCATACACAAAGTACAAAGCACCACGTAGAGGATAAAAAAGATTAAAACCCAAAGTATTATGGAGACAATAAAAGCTCTAGGTTGGAAGTTGCTCAGAAAAGCAGGTCATTCAATCAGAGTTAGGTGATGATACATTAATGTAATGTTCTTCTGTGAACTGGTGCTATAAACTCTTGCCCTTTTAAAAAGTAAAGCTATATATAAAGAATTCCTTTTGGCCTCATGATTTTACACAATGAACATTTCCCCTTTTCCACGTAGCAGTTTTCAGTTTAGTTTAAATTAAGCAGCTATGTCTGCTGCAGAAACTAAAATGGCATTTCATGACATTTTTCTAAGCAACTGGAAGTTCATGGCATTATGTTTTGGGAAAGAAGGAGCCCCCATGGAGGACTGCATTAGGTGAAACTTCTTTTGCTTCTCTTCCCAGCTGGTTTAAAAGTCCCCTTTGAGCAAATCCCTCAGTGAACTCGGTAGGAAGTTTTCCCAGCTGACCTGTGTATAAATCAGTAGGATGTGTGTATGGATGATAACAATTCAAATTCTAAACATTTTTTTCCCTGTTTTTCTAGGAATAGCAGGCATTGATCAAGTCTTGAATGTTCTTCTCACCACAGCCATGTTTGTTGGTGGCTGTGTTGCATTTATTTTGGATAACACCATTCCAGGTCAGTATGTACTTGTCATTTACCTGAAATACTAGCTGAAGGCAGGAGATTAAATTAGTGGGAAAATGGAACAGGTTTACCAGGGAGGTTGTTGAGGCCTTCAGAGGTCCCTTTGGACCCAAGTTTTTCTATGATCCTATGCTTACTGCTTTTGTTGTTGACTTCTGTAACACCCAGAGCAGGCTGCTCAACACCTGTGTGCCTCAGTTTCCTTGAGAACACTTGGAATCTTTCTCAGTAAAGGTCTCCATCCTACTAAACATATAGAATCAACCCTGAATAGTCTTCTTCAGAAGAAAGACAGAGGAAAAATATTTTAGATCCAAACCTTCTTCTGTTCATCTGCGAGCAAAAATTTGCCTTGACTTCCAGTTAGAAAATAAAACAGATAATAATTTCCAATCAACTTTTTTCTTCTCTTCTTGCCTCTTTGAAGGATCTAAAAGATATTTCCAGTACTTTGCTGAATGTGGTGTCTGAGACATGGGGTTTTCTTTCTTAACCTCCTCTGTGTATGTGTGTGTTTCCATAAGGATATTCATGTGTATGGCTTTTGTTCCTTTTTCTTTTGGCTTCTAGGAAGCCCTGAAGAAAGGGGAATACGGAAATGGAAGAAAGGGGTTGGGAAAGGAAACAAGTCGTTGGATGGCATGGAAACATATGATTTGCCTTTTGGCATGAACTTTGTTAAAAAATACAGGTGCTTCAGCTTCCTGCCCATCAGCCCAACCTTCGTGGGTTACACATGGAAAGGCTTCAGGAAAAGCAGCAACTGCAGGAGTTCAGATGAAGATTCAGAAGCTACAGTATAGCCTTTGCTGAAATTATATTATCTAGTTGTAGTAAAAGATGTATTTGCAGTTTCTTGCTGATTAAGAAGCATTAAAATATATGTTTTGTATATCTGCATTTAAATTCTGGAACCAGAGCTGAGACAGATTTTTTAAAAAGAAGAAAAAAAAAGAAAAAAAAAAAAAAAGAAGAAAAAGAAAAAAAAGCTTTCCTGTTGTGGGTGGTGGTTGCCAGATCTAGTGTCTCTGGGGCAAAAATCTGCTTCTCTGTCTGCTTTTCAGAAGCAACAGATACCTGCATACCTAAGGCTGGTTATTTTAAAATTTAGGTTTTAGAAGGATGTAGGTGCTATTGAAGAGTGTTTGGGGTTTTTAGGGTGATTTTATTGCAGTCATTGATGCTGACATTCTGGGCACATTCATTCCTGGTATTGTTGTAAGTTACTCCAGAAAAACTGAATCTCTTGAGAAAGGAAGGAGGAAAAAAATAAGTTAAAAAAAATCTACCTAATCTACTTGTAGTCGTGTTTGATCCCATATAGTTTTCTGCTCCCTGATTTGATCATTCCTGATTCTCAGCCCCCTGGAAATCAGGTTTAGTTGATATTAACAAATCATGAGAGCATTTTTTTTTTTAATTACTAATAACTTAGTAATAATAATGCACTCAGATGCTTGGTATTAAGACAAAGTTTTCTAAGAACTTTGCTGACAAAAATGATAACTGACCTCTGCTGGCTTAGTGCTGCAGAAGGAACCACTTATTTTGTGTCATTTCACATTTTTAAACATTTGCTTTTTCTACCTGGCATTTAACCACCTAATTTATAATGTCCAGGTGCAGGTTTCCTTCCACAGGGTTCTGTGCAGCTTGTGTTCTGCAGATATGGGAAACTTCTAAGCTTCCAGCCTGGATGCAAGAAGAGTTTTTACAGTTCCTGTAGCCAGCAAAACCTTTCCTGAATGAAAATGCTAATTATTTGAGCAGTTCTAAGCAATTAACATCCGGATCCATGCAAAACACTGCCAGCATTCACTGCTTTGGATCTGGGCAGAATTTTCTTGGTGGGATCTTGAGGGGTGATGTTGCCTCTTTTTCCTTTCTCTGGGTGGCGCTTCTGCAAAAGCTGTTAATGCTTGGAGGGGATTTTGACCAGCAGAGACACTACATTTGTTGTCCTCATCCACTGGGTGGTTTCACGGGTATTGGGTCCAATCAGGGCACCATTCAGATCTTTCTTTTTTCTTTTTTCTTTTCTTTTTTTTTTTCTTTTTTCTTTTTTTTTTTTTTTTTTTTTTTGGTCCCCCCTCCCTGAATAGTCTCAGCTCTGATGTTATGTGGGTGTTCATATGCTCATCATGCATTCATAATTAAAAGAGTTTTATTCCTGTTCAATGTTCTTACTATTGCAAGTTAGTTTTTAGACTTCAGTGTGGCCCCAAAAGCATTTTGTTTTCTTTTGAGCTGTGGAGATCATCAGGGAAATGTAGTCTGTAATGTAATTTCAAGGCCAGTATGCTCTATGGTGCTTGCATTCTGTATTCCTGGAAAAAAAACCTTAACAGTAGAGATCCTGTAATTCACTTTTCTATTTATCAAAGTTTGACTACTGGACAGGAGCTGCAGGAGCTCTGTTTTCTCTGAGTCTACTTCCAGGGGAATTTGTTCTTGAAGCATGGAGGGGTTGGGGTGGGGAAAGAGCTTAATGGATCAGTTCTGAGTAGTGTAGAGTTGGAATGATTCCATTGATAGCGTTCTCAGCATGCCATGGCTGTTTCCAGCAACTATTTTATACTGCTTCTTTCCATAACTAAAGCATGTGTTTGTTCCTGCTTCAGGGAACTTTCAGTAGTTTGCAGTCTTGGTGTCAATTGGACTATCTCAAAAGCTGGTCAGAAGAGTTACCGTGTAGTAAACAAGGTTAGTTTGCTTGTGAAACAGAATAATTTTTATCATTTTTAGAGACTTTTTTTTTTTTTCCCTCTTCAGATAGTGAGGTGGTAGATTTCTGCATCCACTTGTGGATAATTCTGAGTGTGAAGACCTCTGTTAATCAGTGGTACGAAGCTTCTAGATTTCCCAACCTGATGTGCAACCAAAGACATGCAGGAGGTGTGGGGGGGAGGTAAAAAGATAAATATATATATAAAAGAAAAAAAAAAAAAAGCCACCTATATATGGTGGCTATAGTGATGTGAAATGCCAAAGTTGGTTTCTTGTAACTGTTGAGAAAGGGAGGTGAAAGTGTTTTATTTCAACAGTGCCACCTCCAAAATACTGAAACATCAAGTCCAGTGCTGCTGCTGGGCACGGAGCGGAGCATTGACCCCCATGTCCTGAGGCTTTTCCAAATTCTCCCCCCTCCCCCAGATACTTTGATCATGTCCATGCTTATGCAGTCAGGATTTGAGGTGATGAGGACCAGTTTGTCCTCCCTCACCTTTGGCTGCCCAAAGCTGTGTGTGTTCTGCACTGCCTTCCCCAGGGAATTGCCGAGACCGTTTCTGACGTGTCCATCAAGCGACAGGGCAGCCAGTCCAGGGAGAGCTTTATCTTCTCCATGGAGCAGAACACCCCTTCCTTGCAGCACAGGAAAGACTGTCCCAATAGGTCTGATAATTTTATTTCAACTGTTGGATATAATTCTGGTTTTGTGGCTTTTGGTCCTACTCTGCTGATCCTGTGAGAGAAGCACCGCAGCGTTCCACTGGCGTGTCTGCTTTTCTGACCAGTGGGAACACTGCAAGGAGTGGTTGTAATCAACAGACATTTATGATCCAAACTGGCAGAGGTAACAACTCTCTCTGTCCTCCTACAAACCTGAATGAGCCTCAGGATTCTGCTGGAGCATCAGCACAGGGTTGCAGTGGAGTTGGCCGGGGTGCCGAGGGATAGAGCCCAGTGCTTGGGAAGAGAAGCTCTTTTTCCTCTTTTTCCTCTTTTTCCTCTTTTTCCTCTTTTTCCTCTTTTTCCTCTTTTTCCTCTTTTTCCTCTTTTTCCTCTTTTTCCTCTTTTCCCTCTTTTCCCTCTTTTCCCTCTTTTTCCTCTTTTCCCTCTTTTCCCTCTTTTCCCTCTTTTCCCTCTTTTCCCTCTTTTCCCTCTTTTCCCTCTTTTCCCTCTTTTCCCTCTTTTCCCTCTTTTCCCTCTTTTCCCTCTTTTCCCTCTTTTCCCTCTTTTCCCTCTTTTCCCTCTTTTCCCTCTTTTCCCTCTTTTCCCTCTTTTCCCTCTTTTCCCTCTTTTCCCTCTTTTCCCTCTTTTCCTTTTTTTTTTTCTCTTTTTTCTCTTTCTTTCCCAAGCACCTGTAAGCACCAGTCAAAGGAGAGGTGCGTTGCCTTTTTGAGGAGGGAAAACCAGTCTGAGCTGCCTCTGGGTTTCTGCAGCTGCAGCAGGCAGTTGAGGACCTGAAAGAATCCTCCTCCCTCATCTGCTTTTCCACGCAGGGGTTTGGTGTGAAGGTCCCTGGCTGGGGGGAGGCTGGGGAGCTGCTGTGTGTGCAGAGGATTAATGTGCCCATTTTAAATACTCTAAATGTTTGGTGGTTACATCCAGGCTTTGATGAGGAAGGGTGGCTGCAGATGTATCTTATCATCTGCCTGTCAGACAGCTCAGATAAACAAAACCTCAGTGGGAAGACACCCAAAAGATGCGAGTTAAGAGGCAAGGGGATGTTTCAACCAAACTTTTGAGATGGAAGGGCAAGTATTCGTGGTAGAAAATACCATTTTGTCATATCAAAGGTGGTATCAGTGTATACAAAACAAAGGAACTTGGGACTTTTTGTAATTGATGTTCTATTCTATTTTTTTTAAGGTTAAATTAGGAATTCTTGCAGACATGTTGGCATACATTTTCTAAAGCAAATACTTGCAAATAATACCTATAGAAATTAAGGTTTCATAGCTAGCAGCTGTGACTGATGAATATTGTCATATTAGTGTGTTGTTGGAGGAACTTAAATCAGGTACCTCGCTTAGAAAGTTGAAATTTTGAACCCAGAATTTGCTTTCTGCCTTTTAATACTGACTTTAAATATGGCAACTTGGTTTGTACATGAATATTGCAGTATTTTATTTCCATATATTAAAAAAATAACATTTCCACTCAGGATAATGACCACAGTTTTCCTGGGAGGGAGTGGTATGATTGTCATGACAATGTCATGTGATGGTAGAATTTCTTCATTGACGAATCTATAGTAGTTGTGTATACTTTGTTTACCCATGTTTATGTTCCTACCAAAACAAAAAACAAAAAACAAAAAAACAAAAAACAGACTAAAGGTTTTCTTTTAGCATTCATCTCCCTACTGAGATCTTGGTCCTCCCAAAGCAGAATTGGCACCTGCAAACTGAAACCCTCGGTTGGATTTATCCCCCAGTGCGTGCCACCTGTCTTGAGAACAAAACCATTCCAAAATTGCATCGTTTTGGGGTATAAACAGCACTCCAGGCACCACAGGGTTGAATTTTTTTTCAGTTCACACACCATCTCAACCAACCTGTGCTCAGCATCACCTGTGTCTCAGTGCAGAATCTGCACTGACCACTGGCCACCTGGGTTGCTTTGATGTGGCCTCAAACCAAAAGCAACTCTTGATTATTTTTATTTCTTTTTTTATTGAGGCAGTGGTGGGCCAGTCATGTTTGCAGAAAACATCCTACTTTTGGTGCATGTCCTTCAGACCTTTTGTGGCCCTGGGACACCAGGTCCTCTGTGCTCTCCCCTTTCTGGCCCAAGTTTTGGCAGCGTTGGAGGAGGCCACGACTGCTCGGGTTTTGTTTCTGCCCATGGGGTGAGGCCAGCTTGGTGCTGAGCTGCTTCCAGGTGTTGGGGAGCTGTGTTCCCTCCCAAATATTCCTGTCTGGTTCTGATTATCTGTGACTGTGCATTGATTGTCATCTGTTCATGTTGATAGGAGAGGTATTTAGAATTGCCTTGTGTACTAGCTGGTATTTCCTCCATCTTTCCAGGTAAATCATCTTGCTGCCAGTCCAAATTTATTGTACTTTTGTCTGTTTATAACAACCTTTGGAGTAACAAACTATTGACTGTTCTTAGGCAGTGGGGATAAATACTTTTTTTTTTTCATGACTTTTTGTGACTGACTTTGGCTGTAAAACCTTTTGTTCAACAGCAAGAGGGGTTTTTTTAGTTGGTTGGTTCTGGTTTTGGTTTCTTTTATTTCTGAGATGTGTAATTCTTTTATGGAGTTTGGTTTTTTTTATTATTTCATTATTTTTGTTTCTAACATTGCTTCATTATAAACAATTAAATATTTAAAAATGTAATATTTGGACCAGATGTTGTGAATAATAGTAGATAAAGCTATTTTATTCTGTATTTTTAAAGCTGTTCAGTATAAATAAATGCGGGCATAGATGCAACCTGGCAGTGTAGTGTTCCCCTTCATTTCAACCATCCAAGGAGAGTCAACACTTTGGGACTCAAGGTTATGTAAAGACCAGGCAGCTCTTTGTAGCAAGTGCCACCTAAAAACACAACCCCCAGCCTCTTTCCTGATCCGCCCAGCTCTCAGCCCAACTTCTACCATGAAGACACATTAAATTTTCTTTTTTTTTTTTTTTTTTTCCTTTGGGAGGTGTGGGGGGTGAAGAGGCACTAGCACTAATGACAGCCCATATTTCTTATTTTCCTGACCTCTTGGGCAGCAAAACTCCCTGTAAAACCAGTTGCAGGATGATGTGTGTCTGAGCAACATCCATGCAGCAAAAATTAAATTACTTATTTCCTACTTCAGAACAGCTTTCAGGTTCTCTTAGTACACTGAGCTTCAAGTAACTCTGTCCAGCTAAGAGGATAAGCCGAAGACTTCCCAGCAGAGAATTAACCCTCTGGTTTAGGTTTGGGAATTGCTCTTAAATTCTTTCAATTTGTCAACCTTTAGACAAAAAGTTCAAGTTTCGGGAGCTCCTTCCCAGGTCCTGCTGCTCTTCTTGGACTTGGACAGATAAATTACCTGAGCATTGCCCTGCCTCATGATCAGCATTTCTAACACCATTTAATGAAGTTGTGTGTTTTATCTGGAGCTGGAAGATGAAATCCCTGGAGCTCCAGTGTGGGGCAGTGGTTGCAGTGAGTCAGGACCTGGCAACATCTGCCTGAGGATTCACAGCACCTTGAGGTGTCCATCAGCTTTCAGGGTACCCGAGCTCTACTCTTCATTTTTAAGGGGTATTAAGCCACCCAAAAATCATACTCAGAAGTGACCAGTCCAGAAAGGGATGGGAAGAAAAATGGCAAAAGTGAGAGTAGGTCTGGTATCAAAGCCAGTGGAGCAGCTGTTTGGCCAGGATGAAGGATTTCTAATCATTCCTGAGCTGGGCTGGTTCTGGATCCACTATGAAAACATCTCTGATCTTAATCCTGCTTAATCCTTTGTGCTACTGGGTCAAAGCTCTGGAAAGAATTGTGAGGGGGTTTTTCTCCTTGTGTTATGCTTGAATCAAAATTCAGCATCAGCTGCAGCCACCCCATGAAAAGGGCTTTACCTGGAGGGGCAGAAACCCAAACCTGGAGGATTTTCAGAACGACTGAAACATCCTCAAAGGGGGACAGTGACTGTGTTTTGGAGGCCAGCAAAAGCTTTTTTAAAAGCCAAGTCTCATCCCATCTGGATCCTGGAGGTCCCAGGTGCTCCCCAGCCAAGCTGGATCCAACTACTGGATATAGTTTGGTATTTACTGAAAATTATCTTGGGGCTCCCAAAGCTGAAATGGTGGGAGGCTGCCAGGGTGTGAAAGAAGTTTGGCTGCTTGCTCAGTCTAGAGGTGGGGGGAAAAAAAACCAAGTAAATACAAATAAATCCACCAACCCTAGTGGTTTAAAAGGCATCAGTCCTGCTCCCAGCGTGGCACTCCTCACAGAAATGCTGATTTAACCTGAGAAATGGGTGCTGTGACATTCCTGTGCTTTGAAATGCAGGGTCACACTTTTGGAGCATCTTTTTCTGGGAGTTTTCATCAACCAGGAGTGATGCTCTGGCTCTCAGCAGCTGCCCAGGACCATGGTGAGAGTTTTGGTCTCCTTGCAGGTGGGCTTGGAAAGTGTTCACAGCTGAGAAGGAACTGGAAGCCTTTGGCAGCCTCGTAGGTTACAGGAGTGGGTCAGATTCCTTTATATTTGGTAAATAAATGCCTCCATCCAGGCTCTAGCCTTCCCAACCCACTGAGGAGGATGTTGCAAAATCAGAATTTAATCCCAGGTCTCACAACCAAGTTCCTCCTTGTGCTCACCCAGGTGCCCAACCCAAACCCCTCCTTTAATTTTTCCCCCTTTTACTTTGATCACATCCACCCCATGGGCTGGGTAATATGAGAGCAGTTTTTCCTCTCTCTGGGGATAAATCCATGGGTTTTGGGGTTTGCACAGCTCTGCTCCATTGAGCAGACAAATGGCCTCACATCTTTGCTAGCCCTGGAAGATGCTGCTGGAATATAAATCCTAACCCCCATCCCAGCTCCTTCTCGCTGAGTCAGGGTTTCCCCAAGCCAGATGGTTCCTCCTGAACTTCTCATATTTTAGAGAAAAGCCAAGAAAAAAATAGCAGAGAGACAAATAGTAATTTTTTAGAAGGCTGATTACAATCCCTGGTTGTGAAGCCTTGCTTGTTTTGCTAAACCAGCTGTTTAGATGATTGCTTTGTTTTGAGGACTAATTTTTTTCCTTTCCTGTGGGCTGTTTCTAGGCAAATTCCTTCAACAGAAAAAAAAAAATCGAGGAAGCCACAAAGCACTGGGAAGGTCAGTATGAGACAAAGGCAGAGGGGATGTGGCTGACTGCTGCTGCTCTTCTGGAATACTGAACATCTCCTTCTTCCCCCGAACCCCTGGAGCAACGTGGGGTGCACAGGCAGGATGGGACCCAGAGCCTGGGAGTTGAGCCTGGGGTCTCAGCACCATTTTGGAGGTAAAATAACCCCAAAGTGCCACATCTGCTTCCCAGGCAGATTTATTATTTTTATTGTTTTTTAATTTACTTCCTTTTCAGTCCCCTCATCGGGGGCGTTTCTGGATCCATGGTTGGGGTTGCTGCCAGCACATGGCCCCATTGCACAGTCCATGGGTTGCATCCACGCCTCGGGCCCCAAATATTACAGGATTTGGGGCATTTTTAGGCAGAAATAACCACTTTAGTCCATGTGATGCAGCCTGCAAGTCTTCCTCCAGGAATACTGCCTGGAGCTGGAGCCCATCCTAAGAGTATTTCTAACTTGGATACATGGAATAGGGCATTCTTTGGGATCCTGGTCCTGGCATGGGGCATGGAGCATCTTTTGGGAGCCTTCCTGGTCCTGGCACCAGGGATGAAGGATCCTTTGGGACCTGGCAACTGGCACCAGGGATGGAGGGAGCATTCTTTGGGGTGATGGCACTGGGGCATTCTTTAGGGTCATGGTCCTGGCATGGGGGATGGGACATCCCTTGGGATGCAGCCTGGGGTGGCAAAACCAGGGTATCCTTTGGGAACCCAATCCCAGAGCCTGAACCAGGGGTGTGAAATGGAGCATCCCTTGGGATCCACGGGGACAAAGTGGTTGCCGGCTGTAAGGCATCCTCAGGGGGGGCACCCCCACTCCCAAGCACCCGCTAAGGGGTGTCCCTTGGGATCCCGGTGCTGGGGTGACCCTGGGTGCTGATGAGGGGTGTTGCCGAGGATCGCGACATGATTTTGGC
Organism: Calypte anna; assembly: GCF_003957555.1. Taxonomy (NCBI): domain Eukaryota; kingdom Metazoa; phylum Chordata; class Aves; order Apodiformes; family Trochilidae; genus Calypte; species Calypte anna. Next base: position 5,074,810 of record NC_044267.1, read on the forward strand.
CCCGGGCGTGGCCCCGCGGCCCCGCCCCGGCCCCGCCCCACCGGGGGCGGCCCTTGGGGGGCAGCGGCTGCGGAGCGGAGCGGCGGGGAACGGGGTGAGTGCGGCGAGACGGGGAGTCCGCCTCCCTTCCTCAGCCCTATCGCGATCCTCACCCTCATCGTGATCCTAGTCCTCACCCCCATCCTGATCCTCATCCCCCATCGCCATCCCCGTTCCTGTCGCGACTCCCGGGGCTGCCCCCAAGCCCCTTCCGCAGCGAGGAGCCCGGCAGAGGCTGCGCCCACCCTGGAGGGAGCGGGGGTCCGGGATTGGGGCGCGGGGGGTCCGGACCCCACAGCCTGGGGTGTCACCTCTGCATCCCCCCAGCACCCTCGGCATCGTCACCCTCTGGTTCCGGGCTGGGTGCTCTGTCAGGCTGGGGGGGCCGTAAGCACTCTCAGGTCCCCAGCCTGGGCACGACCCCTCGGCTGCAGCCCCCAGCGCACCCGGGGAGGAGACCCCCGCAGCTCCTTCCCCGTAGCCCCCAACAAGCCCTTGATGGCCGCCAGCTCCCCTCAGGGGGGCGGCTGTGTGACCAATGGGTCCCCTCACTTGTCCCCAAGCGAGGTGACACCCCCCCCTCGATGGCATCCCCATCCCCAAGCAGCTCTCCCCCCCCCCCCCTCGTCCCACCTCGCCGCTCCCCTCCTCATCCCTGGGCAGGACGGTGCTGAGCAGTTGGGCTGCTGAACAATAGAGCTGGAAAACAATAGAGCCACTAAACCTTCCCGCTTAGGGACACCGGGGGGACGCTCCGAAGAAATCCTGGCTCCCAAGTAACGCCTGGGTCGGAGCTACCGGCTGGGGAGGGGGGGATCCGTCCACCCAGAGGAGAAGAAAAAAAACCAAAAAAACCCTCGGTGGTTGCTGATCGGAGAGAGAAGCAGCTCTGGGCACCTCCCCGGGAGGAACTGTCACCTCCGAGTGATGCTTTGCTCCCGATTGCAGCGGGATCGCTGAGTCCTGGGTTTGGGGAAAAGCCCCCAGGGTGGTGCGGGAGGAATGAGCATCGGGGAGCAGGGATATTCCCACAATCCCTCGGGGGAGCATCAGCTGCGCCCATCCCGGGCCGGGGGACGCCCAAAGGGCAGTGAAGATGAGGCCAAGCAGCGGGGAGATCTGGAAGCAAAAAAAAAAAAAGAACTCTGGTAAAAAAAGGTCCTTGCTTTGCAGGAGCAGAGGAGAGCAGCCCTCTCCTGCTGAAAACACCAGCCTAGGGGGTTGTTTTCTATTTAATTTATAATTTTTCGATTTTATTCCTATGTTTTTCGATTTTATTCCTGGTTTTTTTTCTATGTTATACCCAGTTTTTCTATTTTTCCTATTTTATGCCTATTTTTCCTATTCTTTTCAGCCTTTTTTCTACTTTTCCTAATTTTTTTCCTATTTTTTTCTATTGCATTTGACCTGTGCCTCTCCCTGGGAGCTTTACAAAAGTGAGCTCTGATTTTTGAGTTAGGTGGGGTTTTTTTGTTTCTTTGGGTTTTGTTTTGGTTTTTTAAATTATTATTACTATTTTTTGTCATATTTCAGCTGTGCATCTCCCCAGGGAGCTCTACAGAAGTGAGCACTGGTCCCTGCTCCCTGTGAGGGGAGGGATGGGGCTGTGGGGAAGGCTCTTAGGAAGTTTATTTTTAGGGAGGGGAATAAGTCTGGGGTCTGTCAGGCCTGATGGGTGTTGCTGGGAGAGTGGAGAGGGCTGGAATCCCCCTGCCACAGCTGCAGAGGGAATTGATTTGCTCTGGTGGTGTTCAAAACCACTTTGTGAGGCACCAGCACAAGCTCGTGCTAGAAGGAGATGCTCAGAATGGGGAAACTGAGGCACAGGTGGTGTCAGGAAATGAAGATGGCTCCAAGGTTGAGCAACTGATGGGGCAGTTTACACCAAGCCTTTTCTTTTGGCAATTCCCAGCCTTTCACCAAAGCTGTAGCAGAAAATTGGGGGGTGAGGGTGTCTGGGCAGGGTTTGGGGCTCTTCAGGGGCTTGCTGCTCTCTTCCACCCATGGCCTGGTGCTCTTAAGACCCAAAAAAGGAAGAATTTCCCCCTTTCCTCCCTTGCTTGGAAGGGGATGTGATGACAGGAGTGAAGGTGGTAAACAAGAAACTCAGGGGCTGAACCTGCACTCCCAGGCTCTCCTTCCATCCCAGAATGAGCCTTTTTATGGGATGGAGTTTCCCCTGAGAGCCCTCCCAGAGGGAGCAGGGGCTTTGCCTCTACCCTCCATATGGCCACAGAACCAAACCCAAAGGTTCCACTTGAGGCTGTGCCATGGGAGGGGTTTTAATTTTATTTTATTTTTCAGTAATTTGGGGTATTTTTTGGCAACATTTTTCCATGGGCCAAGCAGCTGTGTCCCCTGGAGCTTTTTCATCCTCTTCCAAGCACTGATGTCCCCAGTTTCCATCTCTCACAGTTGCTGAACCCCAAATTTGGGTCCCCACCAGAGCAGATGCCATCCCAGCCTTTTGTTCTTTTTTTTGTTTTTTTTATCCCCAAGTCCATCTGAAAAATTCCCTCCTAATACAATTTTTTAAGGGCCAAATAAGCTGATTATTTGGCTTATTTCCTGCAAGAGGGTAGCTGGAAGCAGGATGAGGGGGGAGTTGCTGCTGGGATGCTCACAAACTGCTCAGCTCATCAGGAAACCCAAAGTTTTGTCACCTTTTCCGTTTTGACTTGTGATTTTTTTTTTTGGGTGCCCAGTTTCTCTTCTGCTTTCTTTAGGCTGAGCTGAACTCCCAACTTCCTGCTTTTGCAACCTCTTCTGGGGTTTGAAGCCTGACATCCACTATTTTTTTACTGTTTTATTTAATGTATTTGCTCAACATGCAGGGTAAGAAGCTGCCATGCTGAGGTTTTTAAGGGCAGCTCCAGCCTCCAACACAGCTTTGAGCACATGACCTTGGTTGAGGCATTTATCTGCCTGGATTTTGTTGTGGAGGGTGTTTTTGTTTGTTTTTTTCTTTTTTGGTAGGAAAACAGGTTTGTTTCTCAGGGGCTAAGGTTTGGGAGCAGGTTTGGCTCAAATGTTCTTTCCTTGCCTTGATTTTCTCTTGCTGGACAAGAGAACAGGATGGGGGGAGGGGGGGGAAGGGGAAGGTTGTGGGCAGTTTCTGAGGATTTGCAAGATTTTTGAGTAAATCCCAATGGAGATGTTGTGCAGCTGGAGGGAATGCATTAAAATTTAACTGATTTCATTAAAAAAAAAAAAAGGGAAGCAGCATCCCTTGCTGGTGACAAAATTCAGCCCTCGTGCTCACAGCCTGGTTTTGGGCTGGCAGGAGGAAGCATCCAGCCAGGATGTCCACAGCTTTGGGGCCAAACCTTAGGAAGAGCCCAGACCTTCATAAAATAAGCAGAGAAGAAGAGGGGAAAAAAATCTTCCTTATAGCAACCTTGGCATCCCCGGGGCAGTGCGTGGCTGCTGGAAATGCAAATGTTGGTGTCCAAGCAGCTGGGCCACTATTAAATTTTCAGTGAGTTTACAACACTTCGCCCCTTATCTCATCTCCCCTCACTCCCCAGCAGTCTTCTCTCAGGAGCTGCAGCAAATTCCCCTCAGGGCTGCAGCAGCTGGAGCCTTTTCCCAAGAGGGTTTTGGGTTTTTTTCCCCCCCCAAAAAAATCCAAGCAGGTTTATTCCTTTGCCCACTCTCCCCCCCCTTTTTCTTGCTGGGGTTTGATGCTGAGGTGGTTCCTGCCACTGCTTTTCTCTCTCCTCCCTCTTTGCAGTTCAGCTCCCATGAAAGAGGAGCAGGAGGATGGATTACGGTGGCTGCCAGTGCCTGGTTCCCTGTGGAAAGGATAAATACATCTCCAAGTAAGACACTCAGCCAGGATGGAACCCAGGAATCCCATCAGTGCTGGTAGCTGGGGGTTATTTGCAATATTTTGGGGGTTGTTTTCACTTTTGGGCTGGGAGCAAGCCTGGGCTTTAACTCCACTCACTTGAAGCTGGAAAGGAGAAGTCATTCTAGGGGGAGAAATGGCAAGTTCTGGGGAAAAAAAGGGTTGTGGATGGGATTTTGAGTTTTTTTTCCTTAGGACCATGGCCAAACTTGCATGAAATGTGAGTTTGGCTGAAAAAAGGTCCTGACAACACTATTTTTTTATGCTTTGGTAAAGAAGTAAAATGATTCCCAAGTTGCAAGGAGGATTTTGAAGGAGCTAAAGTATAGATGTGGTATTTTTTACCCCACTTTTTTTCTCACATAACCCTAAATCCCCATGATTTGTGTTGCTTTATTCTGCTCTACTGGTGCTGAGCATCCTTAAGCTCCATCCGCCAGCCCAGCTGAATTGATGCCAACTTTAGGAATTACTGCCTGAGGCATCACAGCCCCATGATTCAGAGCTGGCCTTAGAGAGCGTGCTTTGGCTTTATTATTATCATTATTATGTTTATTAATTTTATTTCTGTTTTATTTTATGCATTTTTACTCTTTTTTATTTTTATATTTACTTTCAGCTTTGATTTTTTTCTTTCATCTTTTCTTTTTACTTTTTTTAATTTTCATTTCTCTTTTTTATTTTTCTCTTTTTCATTATTCATTTGCAATGGGAGCAGGACTCAGACTTCAAGTTCAGTCTAGGGTCTGGAGTGAGGAGCCAGTGGGATAAACTCTCCTGTGATAACTTGTGACTCCAGCATGACCCAAGGGATTGGGTGCTCAAAAAATGCCCTTGTTTTTCAGCCTTGTGACCAACTCCCCTGAGGCCTGATGGGGTTTCTGCCATTTGTTTGCATGGCTGATGGAGCACATCAGCAGGGAGCTTCTCCCCCTCTGATCATCATTGCAAAGGGCTGGTTGAACCCACAGCAGATCTCCTTGACAAGGCTGGTCTAGAGGCAGCAGAAGACCCAAATTTGCCCCAAATTAAGCTGGTTTAACCAGCCACCATCTAGTTACCCTGCACAGAGCTGACCATGGAGAGTTGTCCCATTCCAGCAGCAATGTCCCCATCCGTTCTCAGCAACTTTCCCTTCTTTTTAATTTTTTTTTTTTTTGAGAGTTGTCCCACTCTGGTTCTTGCTCCACCTCTCCTTTCTCCTCTCCATGTTTCTCTCAGCAGCTTTGCTATTTGTTCCCCCAGAAATGAGCTGCTGCTACACTTGAAGACGTACAACATCTACTACGAAGGGCAGAACCTCCAGCTGAGACACCGGGAGGTAAGGAATTCCCCAGGGTGGGCACCCAACTTCTTAAAAAAAAAAAAAATAAAAAAACCCTCGTTTTTATTCTGACATTTTTCTGGGGGCGTGGGGGTGATCTCTCGTGCAGGAGGAAGGTGAGCTGGTTGTGGAGGGGCTGCTGAACATCTCCTGGGGGTTGCGGCGCCCCATCCGCCTGCAGATGCAGGATGACAACCAACGCATCCGCCCCCCCCCCTCCTCCTCCTCCTGGCACTCGGGATGCAACCTGGGGGCCCACGGGTGAGCCCAGGGGAAAAAAAGGGTGTTTTCTGTGTCTCTTATGTCCCCTCTGTCCTCTATGTCCTCTCTGTCCCTTGTGTCCCTCCCTCCACCCCCGGCTGCTGGTTGCATCCCCTGCCTGCTTTGCCTGGGTAATTTTCTTTTCAGCCAAGGTGCAACAGCCCAAAGAGGCCAAGCCTGACCTCCCCCTGCTCTATGCCAACGACCATCTTCCTAAAGCCCCCCACCCTGATTTTCAAAGATTCCTCCTCTGCAAACTCACCCTTTTTTTGCAAAGTTCCTCCTTTTGCAGCTGCCCTCCCTTTTTTGCAGACTCAACCTTTTGCAAATTCCCTTTTGCAAAGACCTCACTTCTTTGCAGACTCCTCGTTATGCAAAGATTCCCCCTTTTGCACCCCCTCTTTTTCCAAAGACTCCTTTTTGCAACCCCCCCCTTTGCAACCCATCTTTTTGCAGGACTCCTTTTTCAAAGCCTCCCCCATTAGCAACCCCCCTTTTGCACCCCCTTTTTTGCAGACTCCTCCTTTTTGCAGCTTCCCTCTTTTGTAGAGCCTCCTTTTGCAAAGATCCCTACGCTTTTTCCAACCCCCCCCCCTTTTTGCAACACCCCCTTTTTTTGCAAAGATCCCTTTTTTCCAAGCCCCCTTTGTTTGAAGAAACCTCCAAAAACTGGCTTTTCTTGCTCCAGGCCTGGCCCTTGGGAGTGTGGGGGTGTCTGCCAGATTTTTGCAGAATTTTTAGATGTCTGCAAAAAGTAAAAAGGGGGAAGGCAGCTTTGCTGGGACAGGTGGTGTGCTGGAGCTTTCAAGAAGGCTCTTGGAGACTTCAGCATCTTGGGGAGAGGGCAGCTGGGCTAAAACCCTCTAAAGGGATTTTTTTTGTGTGGGATGGGATTTAGGACTGATACAGCAACCGTGCTGCAGGGGTGGCTGGAAGGAATCCAGTCCAACAAGGCTGGAAGGGACCTCAGGGATCACCCCTTAGCTGCCAAATCCAGGGATAAGGAGCTGCTTCCCATCCTGGGAATTACAGAAGGGGAGAATTATCCTGCAAGTCGTTTTGGGGCACTCATTATAGATTTTTTTTTTTTTTTTTTTTTTTTTTTTTTCTGTTGCCAGGTCCCTGCTGAAGCCCAGCACCTTGCCAGACATCCAAGTTACGGATATGGGGACCACACCGAGCACGGAGTCTCCTGGGAACAACACAGGTGAGCTGAGCTCTGGTTGGGAGCTGCTGATTTATGCTCAGGTTTGATTTAAGAAAAATATAAACCAGGTTTTTTGTTTGTTTTTTGGATTTTGGTTTTGTTTGGTTAGTTTTTGGGGGGGTTTGTTTTGGTTTTTTTTTTGGGTGTGTTTTTTGGTTGGTTGGTTGTTTTTGTGGAGGCTTTTGTTTGTTTGTTTTCTTTCTTTAGAACTCGGTGTGGCTCCAGGTTCCTTAAAGCCCTTCCCATGAATTTGTAATTTCTTGACGTTTCATTTCTTGATTTTGCAGCAAGAAAACCAGGAGTCACAAACTTCTTCCTCTAAAGGGTTTTTTTTCTCTGGAGGAAACGGCTGGGATGGGTTGTGGGGAAAAGGAGGTTGGAAAGAAATAGGGATGGAGTGTGAGAGGCTGATGGAATGGGAGGGAAAAGGGTGCTGGAGTGAAGGGGATGTTGGAGGGAAAAGGATGTCAGAGGGAAAAGGATGTCTGTGCTTCCCTTTGTAGGGAAGAAGAATAGGGAGTCTGGGAAGTGTGGTTGCCATGGGGAAGGCAACAGTTCTGTAAAGATTTTGATTTCCCCTCCCTGTTTTTTCCAGGCCCCGCTTCCTTAACCCCTTGGGGACTTGTGCTGTCCCCAGGGCAGATCCCACAGGAAAATCCTGGGTTTTTGTTTTTTTTTTTCCCCTGCTATTTTGGGGACTGCTTTCATGAAAATGCACCCTGGGGGCAGAGAGGAACCGGGTGATCCTTTGGGCTTGGGGACACTCAACCCCTTCCCAGCTCAGGGAGAGCTGAGCACTTGCAACCTCATTGAGCCATGAAACCTTTTGTCCCATCCCTGACCCTGCAGCTTTTGCCCTTTCCCTTTTTGATCTCCCCACACCTGATATGTTTTATTTCCCCCTTAATTAAAGCTTCACCAGGGCAATAATCCTCATCGGATCATAGATATAACCCAGCACCCATTTCAGCCAGATGATGTTCATCCTAAAAAAGAAATCTTTACTGTTCTTTCTCCAAAAACCAAAAAGACCTGTAAAAAAATCAGTGTCCAGCCTATGTGCAGGGCTCCTGGGGAGTGCTGAGTCACTCTGGCCATGGCGTGTGTCCCAAGCCGTGCGCACCAGAGAATTTTCTTGCTGCAGACATGCTTTGAATTAAAAACATCCAAGCTTGAGACATTCATTAAAAATGGATGAAGAGCTGGTTTATAATACTCTGGAGCTGGTCCAGTTTTCTTGCTGAGATCTGAAGCTCTAGTCTTGTTTTTGCCCGTTCTCATTAACGAAGAGGAGGAAAAGAGTAAAATAAAGATAAATTAATAAAAAGCGAGAATAGATGCTGAAGTCCCCTAGAGAAGGGATAGATCTAGGTCATGGCTTAGATTTAGGCAGTTCATTCTGAATTAATAAGCTTCTCCAGCAGCTGGGAGAAAGCAGTAGCTTCTGTGGTTTAAACTGGAGGGGTTTAAATCTTTGCGGGGAAATTTGTAGGGCTGGATTTTTGGGTTGGCAACTTGGCATCCGTGGGGAGGAAAAGTGATTTTGCAGCAGGGAGATGCTGGGGTTTCTCTCTTGCTCCTGGTCCTTATGGTCTTGGTCTTCTAGATGTGGTGTTGGGGTTTAGGGTTTAGGGGAGAACTTTGTAGAGCAGGGTTGGACCCGATGATCCCAAGGGTCTTTTCTCAACCTGAAAGATTCCATGATTCTCTTCCTTGTTGTCCCACTGGCTTTTCCCAACTTCTTTTCCAGCCTCTAAGTCGCAGCCAGAAGAGGTGCCACAGCTGATGAGGACCCGGAGTGACGTTGGGGTGCGGCGCAGGGGCAGCACTCGCACCCCCGGCGAGCAGCGCCGCATCCGCCGCCACCGGTTCTCCATCAATGGGCACTTCTACAACCACAAGGTGAGCCCTGAAACCTGCCCCGAGAACCTCACCTGGAGGAGCTCTGTGTGCAGGTTTGGGCACCACGGTACAGAACAGACATTGAGAGCGTCCGAAAGAGAGCAACGAGTGTGGGAAAGGGGTCTGGAAGGGATCACAGAATCCAAGAATGGGTTGGGATGGAAAGAACCTTAAAGCTCATCCAGTTCCAACCCCCTGCATGGACAGGGACACCTCCCACCACCCCAGGGTGCTCCAAGCCCCATCCAACCTTCAACACTGCCATTGATGAGGCAGCCACAGCTTCCCTGGGCAACCTGGGCCAGGGGCTCAGCACCCTCAAATTAAAGAATTTCTTCCTAATGTCCAACCTCAATCTCCCCTCTCCAAGTTTTAACCCATTTCCCTTCATCCTCTCCCTACCCCCCATGTCCAAAGCCGTCCCCCAGCTTTCTTGGAGCCCCTTCAGATATTGGAAGGTTGCTCTGAGCTCACCTGGGAGCCTCCTCTTCTCCAGGCTGAACAACCCCAATCCCTCAGCCTGGCTTCCCAGGGAGGTGCTCAGCCCTCTGAGCATTTCAGTGGCTCCTCTGGACACCTTCCAGGAGCTCTGTGTCCTCCTTGTGCTGGGGACTCTAGCACTGGACATACTGGGATGACTTATGAGGAGCAGCTGAGGTAATTTGGCTTGTTCAGTTTGGAGAAAAGGAGGCTGAGTGGTGACCTCATGGCAGTCTACAGCTTCCTCACAAGGGGAAGAGATGGGACAGGCAATAATCTCTTCATTCCAGTGACCAAAGCCAGGATTGGAGAGCTGAATCAGGAGAGGTTTAGGTTAAGTTGTCTGAAGGTTTTCACCCTGAGGGTGGCTGAGCACTGGAACAAGCTCCCCCACCAAACCTGCCCAAGGTCAGGAATCACAGAATCACAGAATGGGTTAGGTTGGAAGGGACCTTAAAGATGATCCAGTTCCAGGGACACCTCCCACTGGATCAGATGCGTTTGGATCAGAAGGCATTCAGAACATGGTGTGATTCCTGGGGTTCCCTACACGGGGATAGGATTTGGACTCGATGCTCCTGATGGGTCCTGTCCACCTCAGCATATTCTATGGTTCTATGAAAACCTTTTCTTGATGGACAATTCCATGGGGGACAGGGGGGGGTTGATGTGGAATTTGTACCCCATAGACATCCGTGTTCACCCCGGCGTACGGCTCCGTCACTAACGTCCGGATAAACAGCACCATGACCACCCCCCAGGTCCTGAAACTGCTGCTCAACAAATTCAAGGTAGGTTAAATATTCCTCCCACCATGCTCCTGGTGGACAAATACAAATAAAATTGTGAAATAATTAGATTTTTTTATTTTTTTTTGCATTGCTGGGAAAACCTCACGTGGAAATGTGGCTGTTTACCAATGGTTTTGTGTCCCTGTTCAGATTGAGAACTCGGCAGAGGAGTTTGCTCTTTACATTGTCCACACCAGTGGAGGTGAGTCTGAAAAAATACCACCCCACACACCCCCCAGCATGGCTGCTGGATCAGCAAAACCCCACCAAGCCCCAGTGCTGATGTTTTTGGCGTTGCAGAGAAGCAAAAACTGCGTCCCAGCGATTACCCCCTGATCGCCCGCATCCTGCAGGGCCCCTGTGAGCAGGTCTCCAAAGTCTTCCTCATGGAGAAGGACCAGGTGGAAGAAGTCACCTACGATGTGAGTTTGGTGGTCTGGGATACCCCAGTGATTTTGGGTGGGCTGGGGATGCACCCAAGGCTGGAAGAACCAGGAGGATAGTGTGGGGATGTGGGAATTGTTTTGCTTTGCTTCCCTGGCTCCCCTGGAAGAACTCCCCATCTGGTGAGAAGAACCTTTTGTTTGGAGAGCAGCTTGAAGCTCAAACCAAGAGCAAAATCCCCCCAGCCCAGTTTCTCCACCCCAAATGTGGTCATGGAAGAGCTATCAAAGTGCAACCTTGGGGATAATTTCCTTTTTTTTCCATCTGGAAGCACCTTGGATGGGGAACCAGCTCATTTCTGCCACCTGCTGGCACCTTCCCACCCCTCTGCGCTCAAATCTCGGCACAAACCAGGTGGCTTTGGGATATATTTGGGCTTAAACAGGACCCAGTGAGCCCCTGAGGATGCACAGGGCTCTGGGTGCAGAGGAGCCAAATCGTGCAGGTGGTGATGGATGAAGTAAAACAACCTTAAAATAGTTCATGATGGAAGGGGAATTTTGGAAATGTATTATTTTCAGCTGGAAAATGGAATTGAAATTGGGTTATTTTTTTCCCCCAATAATCAGTTTGCACAACCAGCTTCTTGTGCCGTGCAAGGAAAGCGGATTTCTTGTATGGGTTCCTTCAAGAAGTCCTCAATTTTCCCTGGGCAAAGTCCTCAGTTTATGGGGGAAATGTCATCCTCCTCATCGCCCTAGCTTGGCCTTTCTCTCCCCTACTCCCCAGGTTGCTCAGTACATCAAATTTGAGATGCCTGTCCTCAGGAGCTTCATCCAAAAGCTGGAGGAAGAGGAGGATCGGGAGGTGAAGAAGCTGATGCGCAAGTATGCTGAGCTGGGTGGCATCTTGGGGAGAGGCTGAGAGCTGAGGAGTTAATTTCAGAGCCAAAAATTCATTCCCACAACCTTGTGTCCCTAATGCACGTGTGAGCCACTGGCTTTCGCATTATTCCAGAGTTTTCTTCGGCTAAAAACCCAATTTTGATCCTTTTCTCCTTGTCTTTCCCCTCTCCAGATACTCCATCCTCCGGCTTATGATCGAGCAAAGGCTGGAGGAGATTTCTGAGGGTCCCACAGCCATGTGAAGCTCTTCACCAGCATTCTGGTTCCAGGTTCCATTCCTCAAAGAGCCTTTTGCCTGCAGGACCTACTGGACCAAATCCCAAATCCTCAGCAAGCCCCGTGTCCGCCTGGATCCAACCCATCCTCCCATGCCTTTGGCCGCGCAGCATCTGCAGGGGATTCCTCCTCTGCCAGCAGGGTTGTCCCCAGCAAATCTTTGGCCAGTGGCAGCTTCAGCCAAATCCTCAAATCCCTGGAAATAACAGGGGAAAATATAAAAAATAAAGAGGAAAGCCACAAGCAGGACAAAGCTGGGAATTCTAGGGGCTCTGTTGGGTGCCGCTCAGCTCCAGCGGTGCCTGCGTGTGGCTCCCAGTGGAGCATCCGCTGCTGGGTGGCAAGAGAGCACAAATAATTCCTCTTTTTTCATAAAGAAAAAACCCACATTTCTATTGCAATAATTGGCAGGTGATGGGAACTTCTTGTAAATCAAAAAGGTCGGCTGGGAATTGGAGTGTTTTCTGAAGAAAAATCCAGGGGTTGGATTTCCAGCTGGGATGTAAATCGCTTTATCCCAGCACCTTCGCTTGACCTGCGCCTGGTGGTGTAACCTTCTCCTCCCCCCACTCAGATTTGCACTAATTTAGGGATTTTTAACTAAAACCAACCATGACATTGAATCTCTCTGGGAGCCCCAAGATGCCAAATAGCTCTGGCAGGAAGAGCTGATGGCGCTGAGCATCTCTGGAGCGCTGCTGAACGGCGAGCAGGGGGTGGCAGGAGGAGGGGGAGACAGCAAGAAATCAATTTCTTTTGTAAATTGATTTTCTGGTGGTGCTGATAACATTGTCCCAGGACTGCCTCTGTTACCACCTTCCCACCTGGAAAAAAATAACTTTCCTCCCAGGCTAAACCAGCAATAGTGATTTTATACCTCGGAGTGAACTAAAACTCTGCCTTTTCCCCTCCCCTCGAGTTTTTTGCAATGTCTCTTTGTAGTTTTTGAATTTTAATGGTACCTTTTCTGCCTTTTAATGTGTGTTAGGGGAAGTGTTGTACAGCAAGGAAAGCTTTTTCTGGACTGGGAGGCTGACTGTGGCATTGCTTTGGTGATGAATAAGAAAACAAAACCTGTGGCAACAATACAGAATGAACCCTCCTGAGCTAGAGCCTGGTTTGCTGGAAATAAAGCACTTTGCAGATGGAAATGCTGCTGAAGTGGGGGTTGTGTGGGCTGGGAGCGAGATGGGAGAGGAACAAAATCGGGGAGAAGTTTTCTGAGGAGAAACGTCCCAGCTCTGCAGTTTTGGAGACTCAAAACTAAATCATTGGAGGATTTTTGAGGCTGCTGTTTGGTTTATCCAGCCTTTAGAGACTATTTATCCCTGTGCATCATGGGCTCAATCCTCTGGATATTTCCCTTCCAAAAGATAAATTCACCTTTTAAAGGAGTCCCCCACATTACTTGGCTTTATTTGAATGAAACCCATCAAGTTTTTCATGTGATATATTCAATTTTTTTTTTTTTTTACCTCCTCCTGGGGGTTGTGTGGGCTGGGAGTAAGGTGGGAGAGGACACAAAAGCAGGTGGAGAAGTTTTCCAAGGAGAAACGTTCCAGTTCTGTGGTTTTGGAGACTCAAAACTAAGACACTGGAGTATTTTTGAGGCTGCTATTAGATTTATCTGACTGTTTATCCCCATGCACCATGGGCTCAGTCCTGTGGATATTTCCCTTCCAAAAGATAAATTCACCTTTCCAAGGGACCCCCCAGGTTGCTCAGCTTTTTTTGAAACCCATTGACTTTTCATGCCATATATTCCATTTTTTTCCTCCTCCGGAACCTGAGCTCTCTGTATCCCTGAGTTTATCCCCAGCCACGCTTTGCTTTCCCAAAAAAAAACACCAGCCCTAAATTATCCATCCCATTGGATCCCCTTTATCCCTCCCCGCCCATGAGGGGGATAGGAGGGACATTGGCTCTGCTTTACCCAGAGGGAAAAGTCTGATGTGAGTTGAGCCCAGTGGGTGCAGACAGGAGGAACCATCACTGAGGCAGTCCCGGGTGCAGGGGTAAGGATGGCATTCCCAGCAGGGAGTTGAAGGATTTAAAAAAAAAAAAAAAATTAAGAAATTGGGGAAAGTGGGAAGTTTTGGGGGGTTGGCAGCCACTGGAGCGGGCAGGTGGGATGGGGTGAGTGACACCACAACCACCCTGGAGCTTTCCCCCTGGGTGTGGATCCAGAAGTTTGATTATTAGAGGGGAAATAATGGTGAGGGGGGTGAGGGGTGGGGAGGGAAATAAGAAGGAATAAAATAATCCCCATGTTTTAATTTTTTCCTGGGTTTGCCACTCGAATTTGCAGCATTGCCACTGAGCTGCAAAGAGCTGGAAGGAGAACACAGACTTCTCCTGGTGTTCCTTAAAATAACCCACATTATTTTTAAGACCAGGGTGGTGAAATGAGATAAATTAACTGAGCCTATTTATTTATTTAAAAGAGGGTGGGGGTGGGATGTCAGGCCTGGCACCTTCTAGTTGGGGCTGCTGGAGGGAAATGCTGACACAGGGATGCTGCGTCCACGGGGGCTCTGTTTTGTCAAAAGGCTTTTGTCAACACTGCTCTTGCTATTTTGGGGCTGTTTTTTGGGGCCAGCGATGGCTCAGCAGCTTGGGTACAATGAGGCTGTTGGCTCAGCCATGGGCAGAGGGGACGAGGGGTGGGGCGTGGGGTGGGAAAATGAAAGGTGCAGCTTGGCTGGGGGAATGCATTCAGTCCTCTCTGCTGCATGTGGTAAAGATGTTGGGTATATAGGAAAGAGATTCGATTGGGTGTATGGTGAGGAGATTTGATAGTTAATCATGGAATGGGTGGGGTTGGAGGGGATCTTGAAGTTTATCTGGTTCCAAACCCTTGCCATGGGCAGGGACATCTCCCACAAGTCCAGGGTGCTGTAAATATGGTGAAGCTTTTTATATATATTTAACTATTTTTACATTTATATTTATATAGTCAATTGGAAATATAATTTTCTATTTTTATATATTATTTATGTATTATTAAAGATATATTATTAGCTTTTTGTTTAACTGGGGTGGGGCTTTTCACCCGAGAGGATAGTGACAGCACAAGGTGTAATGGTTTTAAGCTGAAAGAGTGGAGATTTAGATTAGATATTAGATAAAAATTCTTCACCATGAGTGAGATACTGGAATAGGTTTCCTAGGGAGGGTGTTGATGCCCCTTCCCTAGCAGTGTCTCAGGTCAGGTTGGATGGGGCTTGGAGCATCTTGGGCTGTGGGAGGGGTCCCTGACCATGGCAGGGGGATGGAACTGGATGAGCTTTGAGGTCCCTCCCAACCCAACCCATTCCGTGATTCTCTGAAATACATCAGATATATTATAAATACAGTCAGCACATTAAACACATTCAATACATTCAGTGTATTAGATACATTAGCTATATTAAATACATTCAGACATTTAAATACCTCAAGTTTTCAACTCCAATGTGAAGGAAGCAGAACAGATTTTTCACCAAATGTCTATAATTCCTCACTCCATCACAGGTGGGTCCATGCACTGACCCTCTCCCCTCCTCCTCCTTGGCAGGTGGGGCAGGATGAGGCCCCTGGACGCCTGGTGCTGGGTGGCAATGCTGCTCCTCGCTCTCTTCGCCGATGTCACCGGCAGTCGCCGCGGGGCCGGTGGCCGAGCCGGTGGCCGAGGAGGTGGCGGGGGTCTCCGGGGGGGTTTTCGGGCCATCTCCCGTGGCACCGGCGGCACTCCGGGCCGTGGCTCCAAGGTGGCGGGTGCCATCGCTGCCGGTGCTGCCGCCGGGTACGGAATGGGTCTTTTGGGTCGCCCGCGGCCATCGCGCCTGGGTCACGGCATCCCGGTGGCCCGGCAGCCTTCGTCGGCGGGGGGGTTTCACGCCCCGAGTTGGCCGGACCTGGGTGGCAAGCGAGGAACCCCCAGCCCAGCCCCTCGCCCCGGGGCCACCATCTCCGCGCTGCTCTTGGGCTCCACCGCCTGCATCCTCCTGCAGCGCTGACACCCGAGAGGCGGACACCAACACCTCCGGGGGGTGAATCCCATCCCCCCCGGGATTCCCTGGGGAATGACTTTCCTGGGAGAGTAGATTTGGGAAGGTGGAAGTGATGCTCCAGCGCTGCCTCAGTTTCCCCGTTCTGGGATTGGGTCACTTGGATCTCATTCCTGACCCACACCCCCCCACACCCCCAGACACGAGCAGCTCCAGCTCTGGGTGAACCTCTGGATGTTTGGACCTGGAGAGATGCTGGCTCAGCCCCACTACAAGCTTCACCTAAAAATGCTCTTTCCCCCCAAAAAAAAGAGCACTGGGACTCAAGGAGGGGGAGGGATGCAGAGCTTGCAAATGGCCCCCTCCACCTTGCAATAAAGTTTGGCCTGGACTAATTTCCTCTGGTTTTTTGTTTGTTTGTTTTGTTATTTTTTTTTCACCAAATCTCAGTGTTTTAACACTGTGTCCCCCAGGGAAGGTGTTGGGGGGGGAAGCTGAGGGTGATGCTGGGGGACAATCATCCCACCTCCCATTTCTGTGGCTTCAGTCTGCTCAAATATGTCCCAATCTTCATCAGTCCCCGCCTAAAAATGTAGTGAAATGAGGCAACCAGGTGCCACTAATTACCAGGTAATGGGCATGAGCTGTGTTAAGCCCACCTGTGCCTGATTAGGACCCCCAGCATGAGCAGGATTAGGGGTCAATAAAAGGTGAGGCCTGAGGCACAGGCTCAGCTCAGTCCTGAGCAAGCCAGCAGAGAGGTCAGTGGGATCTGGAGCAGTAGCACCGAGGCAGGCTGAGCAGTCCTGAGGGCAACAGACTCAGAGCACCATTCATGAGTCTCTGCTGGAACACCTGGTTGGACCTCGAAGCGCCGTGCCCTAAGAGGTTCATCTTGCTACAGGCCCCCATTGACCCACAGGGGAGAATGGCCGCTTCGGGCTGGTAGAGTCAAGGTTTGTGGTAAAATGCAAACCCCTAGGCCGATTGTTGGTGGTGCTGTGGGTAGGGTTCCATGTGAGGGTTAGGGCCAGCCAAAGTTTTCAGTGGTCACTCTTTGCATTTGTTTGCCAGTCCCGACCTTTCGGACTTTTGGGCCCCTGTAGTGAAATGAGGCAACCAGGTGCCACTAATTCCCAGGGAGTGGCATGAACTTGTGTTAAGCCCACCTGTGCCTGATTAAGGCAGGCCCTAACTGTGCACAAGCAGGATTAGGGGGCCAACAAAAGGTGAGGCCTGAGGCACAGGCTCAGCTCAGTCCTGAGCAAGACAGCAGAGGGGTCAGTTGCTCTCAGAGCAACAGCACAGATCCAGGCTGGTCACCCCTGAGGGCTATAGGCTCAGAGCACTGTTTGTGAGTCTCTGCTGGAACACCTGGTTGGACCTTGGAGCACCATGCCCTAAAAGAGGTTCATCTTGCTATGTCTGGCAAGCTCATGCCCACTCCCTGGCAATTAGTGGCACCTGGTTGCCTCATTTCACTACATAAAAACCCAGCTGAGGGGACGCAGGGGGAAACACACCCACCCCTCCCCCTTTCAGGTGTTTCATGTTTGGCCAGGGGCTGTGAATCCTCCCTGGGAAGAATTTAACCCTGGTTTGGGCGGTTGAACCTTCAAAAAAACAAAACAAAAAAACCCCAAAAAACAAACCAAAGCAAACAAACAAAAACCCCAAACAAAACAGAAAACAAACAAACAAAAAAACCCCAACCTTGGGTTAGGGGCAGCAAAGAAAAAGGAAATTCTGGGTACCCCCAGGAACCCAAACCTAGCAGGTAAGTCCCAAATGTTTGGAGCTTTGTGGTTTGCCTCCCCTTGGGATTTAAGTTCGTGGGCTGTGAATATCCTTATCATCTCCCCAGGAGGGCTTTTGAGTTAGGCCTTGCCTCTCTTGAAGGGTGGAAGGACACTGATTTTTCTGGGCTTTTTTTTTTTCTTTCTTTCTTTTTTATAATAATTCTTTACATTTTCCAGAAGCTGTTTGGCTCCTGAGGGATTTAAGAGTATCTGGGAGCAGGGAAGCCCCTGAGGATGCTTTTAGGCTGGCCAAATCCAGTTGTCCCTATAATGTGCTAAGGGGTTATTGGGATGTTTTTCCCCTTCCCTCTGGGTCCTCTCCGCCCCCTTTTTATTTTTTCTTCCTTCCTTCTTTATCTGGAGATTTCCTTTTTTGTTGTTTTGTTTCCCTCCTTTCTTATTTTGTTTTTTCCTGCTTTGCTATTGTTTTCCTTCTTTGTTGGGTGATTTTAATTTTTTTTTTATTTCACTTATTCGCTGCGAAGTTTTCCTTTATTTTTTTTTTCCTTCTTTCTGTGAATTACTCTTTTTTTTATTTTTCCCTCCTGCTGCAGCTCACCCACGCAAGGTCCATTAGGAACTGAATGCTCTGAGCCCATCACCAAAGGACTCCATCTTACTTGGGATCCTTTTTCTTTTATTTCAACCTTGAAATCCCCCTCATTTTACCTGGAGAAATCCTAATTAATAGGCCAGGTTGGATAAACCTCCCCGTGGCCCCAACCCACAGGGACACGTGTCATGACATAGGGGAAAATCTGAACTGTTCAGGTTTTTTAGGGCAAAATAACACCAGAAATCAAATGTCCCAGTAAAATTTGACACTGGAACTTTGGGGATGCTTTCAGGAGTTGGTGGAGGATGAGCAGCAGCCATGGGGGTGCTTAGGCCAAGCCCAATGACCTCCCTCAAATCCTCCTTTCCACCCCCATTGTTTGAAATTTCTTTTTGCAGAAGGAATATAAAAATAGTGGAATCCTGACTTTTTCTTTTCCTTGTTTTGGACACTACCTTCCAGCAGTATCCAAGGGCCTCTTTTAGTTTTTTGCCCCCCTCTCCAGTTGCTGCCCCACTTCCCAATAGTCAGCCCTAATGTGGTGATGCCTGGGAGCCAATTTCAAGCAAAAAATCTTTTTATATTTTGCTATTTCCGAGAAATTTTTTTTTTTCTTTTTTCTTTTTCCAAGCACCGACAGAAGCTCTGGATCTGTTATGAACCCCTCTGGGAGCAAGCTGCTTGCACTCAGTTATAATCATTATTTCCATTATTATTTATTAATTCTCTTAATTATTAATTTTATTTTGTTAGAATAGTGGATATTTTTTCTCTATTTTCCTGCCAAAAGTATGAAAGAAAGTCAGCTGGGATTTCCTTGCAGCATCACTGGAAGACCAAACTTCTGAGCATCCTTGTGGTTTTGCAGGGCAATAAATCACACTCTGAGGCTGCACAAACCAAACTGGTTCCAGGCTTGGTCTTCAGCTTCAAATTAAAGCACCATCCATAATCTCCAATCTGTTAATTGCGATTTTCAACCCTTATTATAGTCATCTAACGATGATGCTGGCTTAGAGAGATTTGGGGTTCGCAGTGGGGCTTAATGCCACTGGATTTTTTTAAATTTTTTTTTTTTTAATTTTTAAGATGGGGAGTAAATGGAAATATAAATGTGTGTTGACTCCTTGGAGTGGAAGAAATCCCCATCCCCAAGCAGCTCAGCCACTTGATTAACAATTATTTGTTGGCTGGGAGTGGAACGGAGGAGTGGGTGTAGAAAAAGTTACTAGAAATTGTGGGATTTGTGCCAAATTCTGTATGGGAAAAATGCAGGGAGAGGCAGGGAGACAAAGGCCACATCTGTCTGAGCTGTTGTGGGGACAAACAGGAGCTGTTGGAATGAAGGAGGCTGAGGGACAGCTTGGCTGCAGCCGTTTTAATTTTGTACCAGATGTTGAACACTTGGGTACCAGATCAGAATGAGAACTTTGGGGCGTGCAGAGTGACAGCTTTTACAAAACAGTCACGTATCACAAAGGCCAGGTTACCTCAAAGCCCTGCTTTTTGGGTGGATATCCTGAAAAATTTCATTTCTCTCTTTTTTTTTAAATATTTTCATATATTTATTTATTTATATATTTTTTCCACTTAGCTCCCACCGACGCACAAAATCCTTCTGACGGTGTCATTCAGTGTCTTGCAAAATAAGAAAGTGAACTAAAAGACACCAGGTAGAACAACTACAATTCAAGGTGTTCTCTTCAACAAGCCCAGTTCCACAGATGCTGCAGCGACGTCCTGAACACCACAAGCAAGATTTCCACAAATTCCTGATGAAACCAAATGGGTTTGGAAGCATCTCCCATCCCCCAGGCTTGGTTCCCCCCATGCTGTTTTCCCCAAACCATCTGATTTAGCTGATTTAAGCCTCTTGGTATGTGTTTGACCCCCTTGAACATCCTTTTTGTTGTGTTTTAACATCCTTAGGTCAGGGTGGTGAAGTCTGAGTGCGATGTGTCCCCACTGCGGCCTCCTAAAGAGCTTTTTCTTGGCTATGACACCCCAAGAGTTACGATTTTTGGGGTTTTTTTGAGCATTCAGCATCACTTTTTGCTTTTAGACAGAAAGACAGCGAGGCTCAAGAGACAGCAAAGCATTGTTGGGGTGAGGGGGTGTTTCAACCAAAACCCAGGCAGGGGGTTTGGCACAAAAAAACAAAAACAAAACCAAAAAAACCCGAACCAAAACAATTCATTTTCCTTTTGTGCCTTGCTGCCGGGGGTGTTTGTAGCTTGCGAGGTGCAGAGCAGGCAGGTCCATATATACAGGTGGGAAGGTGGATTTTAGGAGGAAAGGGTTGAAAATGGCAACTTGGCAGCTTGGTGCTTGAAAAGCCCAACTGTGAGCATCCTAAAATCCCTGCTGGGGAATCCAGGTATCCACAGAGTGCCCCAGGGAAAGGGGCTTTGGGGAGAAAAAAAAAGGGTAAGGAAAACCCTTCCTTGTGAGCAAAGAGCATTTTTTTTGGAAACTCTTGCAGGGATGCCATGGGCCAGCTGAGCTCCTTCCTCTCTGCTTGGGCCCTCTCAGGGTAGCCCCGAGGAGGAGTTGATGAAAACCATTATTTGGGGGTGGGGGACACCCAGCTCCATCACTTTCCAGCCACGCTCGGGGTGGAGAAGGAAATTTTCAGCTGGTTTCCTAAACCAGCGGCACTGGGGAGTGCGGGCGCCGCAAAGGCTCCTCGCCAAAAATTACCTCGAGCAAGACCATGGAGGGGGAGGCCGTGTGTGTCCCGGGGAAGCATCAGGGCATGGCGAAGAGGGGGAGGAGGAGGAGGAGGGCGGCAAGGGAGGTGTTGGCGAGGTGGAGCCTGATGCCCGAGGCCAGACGGTACTCGCGGTACTGCTGGATGCACATCTCTCGGATCACTTTGCTCACCACCTTGGTCTCCATCTCTGTCTCCGTTTGGTTGCCCCCCAGGGAGGCCTCTGAGGTGTTCTTCTTGGCGGCGGGGCCGATGTTGTATTCAGTGACGGTGATGTTGAAACAATCAGCAACAAAGACATCCTGAGGGACGGGGCCGCCGTAATCTTGGCGGTAATAAACCTGGTTGGGGTAGCGGGCTGCGTTCTGGTTCCACCAACGGTACTCATCGGGGCTGTCGAAGCGGGGCTGCATCCCTGACATCACCCGCCCCATGGCATAACCCCCCAGCCCTCCCACCACCGCCCCGGCCGCTGCCGCCCCAGCCACGTGCTTGAAGTTGGTCTTGGGTTTCGGAGGTTTCCAAGGTTTTTGGTTGTAGCTCCCTCCGCTCGATGGGTTGTAGCCTTGGCCCCAACCTGGGTTGTGGGGGTAGCCAGGGTTGTGAGGGTAGCCAGGGTTGTGGGGGTAGCCGGGGTTGTGGGGGTAGCTGGGGTTGTGGGGGTAGCCGGGGTTTTGGGGATAACCGGGCTGGCGGGGGTAACTGGGCTGGCGACTGCTGCCGGTGCCCCAACCACCGCCGCCGGGTTTGCCTTTGCCTTTCTTGGAGAAGGCGCCGGTGGTCCAGGTGCTGAGGAGCAGGGCCAGCAGGCAGGAGGTGACAAGGAGCCGGGCCATGGCTGGGGGACACAAGGAGAGGCAGAGTTAGGGGCAGGAAGCAGGGGCAGCACCAGGAACTCTGCCCTGGGTCCTGCGCCGTGGGAAACACCTGCCAAGGCTTGAGTCTGGTGGTGGGATGAATAGGTTTGGAGTGAAGGGCTTATTTTAAATATTATATATAGAGACATATATTTTTGTTTTTATAGGTATGTTTATAATTTGTAGATAGATTTATATTTTTATAGATAGATTTGTATTTTTATAGAGATACTTATACTTTTATAGAGATATGAATATTTTTAAAATATATTTTATATATAGATAGGTTTATAATTTGTACATATATTTATATTTTTAAATATACTTATATTTTATAGAGATATTTATACTTTTATAGAGATACGTATATTTTTATAAATATATTTTAAAATATATCTGTGTTTCTACTCTTCCCTTAAAGGTCCTCTGCTGGTGATAGCAATGTAAAGTAGGAAAAAAAAGAAACAAATGAACAAAAATAAGTGGGGGAAAAAAACAAAAAGCCTTTAGGAAAAATGCTGCACTTGGTTGGAAAAAAAAAAAACCTTCCTCCAACCTGCTATAAATGAGGTTTTTTGATGGGCAAGGATTGATGGGAAGACAAAGATCTGTGCCAGTCTCAAAGCTTTTGGGTACCAATATTGTCCTGGAGGATTATTTTTCCTTCCACAAAAGAATTAAATCCCCCATTTTTTGCCCAAGTTAATGTGCAACAGGCCTTGACCAAAGCCCAGCAGTTTTCGGGTTGAATGTTTTTAACAACATCTGCTGAGTCAGCGTTTTGCTCTTGGCATCCCAGCCCACGCCAGCCTCCTCCTTCCGTGGCTGCTGAGGATGAAATCTCATTTTAACCCCCCCGTTTCCCTCCCTGTCCATAACCCAGCCTGTATAACACCCTCCAGATCTGCAAATCCTTCACAAAGACTATTGGAAACCATCTCCCAAGCTGCAACAATCCCTTTGGATGACCACGCCACCCCAAGGAGCATCGAATTGTTGTTCCCCTCACATTTGACGTGACTCCCACCCCAGCAAAAGGCTTTTTCCATCCTTCCTGAGGCTGAGATCCCTCCCAGATCCCCTGGGATGCTGGAGAGAGCACAAAACATTCCCAGCAAAGCGTAGGTGGGCATTGTGCAATCTCTTCAGATGCTCTGGAAGCATTTTCTGGCTCAATTTGCAGCAAGGACTAATTAAGGCTTGGGTCCTGAGTGGGGTTTTGGGGTGGTTTTTGTTTTTTGGTTTTGGTTTGTTTGTTTATTTTGCATCAAGCAGTGAAGAGGAGGTGAATGAATTAAGAAGTGATGGTCACTCAGAAGCCCTGAACAGGAAAATGGGCAGGACAAACCCTGGTTAAGCCAGAAATACATCTGCTCCTCGCTAATGCTCCCTAAAAAGCAAATTATTCTCTCTCTGGGCTCAGATAATGATGTTCATTTTCTTTGCTGTCACAAAAATCTGGTCCAGAAATATTTGGACTTAATTAATTTAATGTCAGCGTTTTGGTTGGGTTTGTCAGATGGAGGTGGAATTAAAGAGCGGGGAAGGTGCAAGAGTTTGTTCCTTGTGCTGGGTCGGAAAAGAGGTGCAGGCTGGCTGCTTGTGAAAAAAAAACAGTCAAAAGGCAGGGCAAAAACTCAGGTGGAAGCATATTCCTCAGGCACTCAAAAAAAAAAAGGAGAGGGGAAGTAGCAAATTGGAAATTTTTTAATATATTTTTTTTAGATGTGGCTCCCCTCAAAGGGGAAAAAAATCAGGGAGGTTAAAAGTGGCAAAAATTCAGATGGAAGAATGGTCCTTGGCCTCTCAAAAATAAAATAAGGGTGGAAAAAGCAGCAAATTGGCAATTTTTAATTTTATTTCTTTTTAAGATGTAGCTCTCCAGAGGGTGGGAAAATCAGGGGGTTTAAAAGTTGCAAAAATTCAGATGGGCAAATGCTTGTTAGGCTCTTATAAAAAAATAGGGGGGAATCTGGCAATTTGGTTTTGGCTTTGTTTTTTTTTTAAATAATGTGGCTCCCCACAGGGTTAAAAATCAGGGGGCGTTAAAAGCAGCCAAAAGGTGTGGCAAAAATTCAGATGCGTGAAGGCTCTTGGGGCTGTAAAAAAAAGGGGGGGGGAAGCATCAAGTTGGTAATGTTTAATATTTTTATTAAGATGTGGCTCCCCACAAGGGGAGAAAAAAATCAAGGAGGTTATAATTGCGAATTTAATTTTTTTTTTTTTTTTTTTTTTTTTTTTTTAAGATATGGAGGAAAAACTCAACCCCTGGATAAAACCAGGTCAGGGCAAAGCCCTGGGGGATCTTTCAGCCCAGCACCACTGAGCTGTTCCTCCCTTTGCCAAATGAGCAGAGCAAAGCTCGGCTGCTCTTGTGCTGCTGATTCCCCAGCTCCTGAGCAGCTTCCCCCTGGATCCAGGTGGTCGTTGAGACCAACCTGTGAGCTCATCCAGGACTTTCCTCAGGTTTTCCCTCTGCTTGGAAAGAATATTCCTCACCATCTTCCCTATTATTAAACGATGTTGTTAGGTGGTTGGGTGCGGGTCTGTAGTTCCGTGCTTCTTTTTAACCTGCCTCCCCCAGGTTTTCCTCTCTGCAGGTGAATGGAGGCGTTTAGAAATTAATTGAGGTGATTTATTGATTTCTAAGGAGGGGAGGGGGGGGCTGATATCGAATTTCTTGGGGAAGAGGGAAGATCCTTCGAGCAGCGGCGGAAGCGGAAAATGGAGGATGTGAGGAGGACTCGGCAGCGGCAGCAGCAGCAGCAGCGCTGCCAAGAGCTTGGGTTGAGGCTTGGGGGGTGGGGGGGAAAAACCCAACCCCCTGCTGCCAAAATAATTATGGAAATCAACGCCTTAAGGTCCCCCAAGGCCGGGGGAATAAGGAAGGGAAGGAGAGATGAAGGTGTTCAGAATGGGAGTGTCAGGACCCTTCTGAACAGGTCTCGGCTTGTTGAAAAATCAGGCTCGGGGCTGTGGGGAAGGGGGTGTAGAAAATGCCACCTTTAGTTCTGACAAAGCCTCCCATTTTTTTCTTTTATTTAGCCTCTGAATAATTGGAAAGCAAATTTCTGGGAAAGGAAATCCACCGGGTAGCTCAAGGAGGGGTGAAAAATTCAGGTCTGTGCCTCAGCCCTGAGTAAACAAGCAGCAGCCAGAAGCTGCGCTTGTGATTTTAAGGCAGACTCAGCTCTTCCAAGCTGGGAAAATCTGATTTTAAGCAGTGAAGGCAGGGAAAGGAGGCCTCCATCCCCTGCACTGGTGTTAAAACCCCCTCGCCTCCCGATTTATTCCCCCCCGCAAATCCCATTTTTTCCCAACACTCACCAGCTGGAATCTCTCTGCTTGCCCGGCTCGAAGTGATTCAGCTTCAGCCGTGGAGGAATAAATAGCAAGAGGGAGGAGCTGGTTTCTGCACAGCCCAACCCTGTAAAGCAGCAGTCATCCTTTCCCAGGGAAAACACCCTCCTGGCATCCTGAAAAAAATCGGGGTTCACCCTCCAGCATTCCCCTCAGCAGAGAGGGGCACGGGAGCAACGCCAGCGAGGGGATGGGAGGTGGAAAAGGGCAGGACCTGGGGGGTTGAGTTGGGGAATGGTGATGGGATTGGGGGAGTTTAGGGCTGGTGTGGAGATTTTGGGGGAATTTGCATCACTTGGAGGGTTTATTTGGCAAATGTTGAGACCAGGGGAGGTTTGGAGGTGGTTTGGAAAAATCACAGCGCTCGGGTTGTTTGTTCGGGATTTATTGATGGGGTTGGAGAAGTTTGGAGCTGGTTTGGAAATGTGGGAAGACTGCAAGCCCTGGGGGGCAGCGGGGGGGTTATCTGGGAAATGTTGATGAAATCAGGTAAGTTTGGAGCTATTTTTTGAGAAATCCCAGTGCTTGGATGGTTTATTTGGGAAATACTGATGAAATTGGGGGAGCTTGGGGCTGGCGTGGAGATTTTGGAATGTTGCAGCACTTGGATGGTTTATTCTGGAAATGTTGATGGGGTTCGTGGGGTTTGGGGCTGGTTTGGAATTCCTGGCATTGGGGTTATAGGAAAGGCAGTGATGCTTTTAGCAACTGCCAGCTGCAGCTCTGAACCCCTTATCCTGTGAAACCAAGCGCTGCTCTGTTGATGGATAAAAAACAAAATAGGCTCAGAGCTCCAGAGGAAAGGATGAATTTGTCTTCCAAGGTTTCTCTGGTTCCAGAGCAGTAAAACTCACTCCTGCACAGAGTGGCTGAGCTTTATGTTGAGGCACCCTGATATTTAACAGGAGGAAACCTCCTGGACTGCAGTTAAAAATTCTATTGTATGTTCCTGCTGGGCTGGGGCTTTTATGGCCTTTTTTTTGGAGGGGCTGTGTGGATCCAGAGACCTAAAGACCAGGAAGGGGAGTTAAAGACCAGAAAGGGGAGTTATTCCCATCCTTTGGGGATAGGATGGATAAATAGTCCAGACAAGCTGGGATACTTGGGTGTGGGTCTGGGTACTTGGATGGGAGTTGGGAGATGAAAAGGAAGCTTAAAACAAATTGCACTGATTTCTGCATGGCAGAACCAAAACCCTCCTGAGGTTTTCCTGCCAGAAATAGCCAGGCCAGGACCCACCCCTGGACCACATGGCACATCTGGATGTAAAGAGGATTTCCTTCCAGATGCTCCATCTGATTGTTTATCCACTTGGATGGATTATATTAAAAATTTTATGCATACTAATTTCTGTCCAGCAGGGATATGGGCTGTGCTGGGTCATTGGCTGCAGCAGGGAGATCTCCATCTGAATTTCTGAAAGAGAAAATTAAATAGCAGGGCCAGGATTAAGGTCAGAGAGCCTGCTGAAGGGCTCTCCTGCCATACACAGGCATATTTATTTCATGCACAGGTGGCTCCTGCTTCCCTAGTTGTGTTTGAAGCTCTTCAGTGGGCTACATAAAATCCATGAAAAAATCCATAAAATACATTAAAAAAGAGAAATATAGCCCTGGGAAGGGAATGGTTGGGATTAATTCACCCATGGCTTCTAAAAATCAGGATTTATCCATGAGATTAAATTTCATATTATCTACCCAAAATACATAGAGCAATGCATTTCCATCGGAATCAATTTCTGGTCTTGTTTGGGGAACTCTCTTGCTTCCCAGCTGCAAAGCAGAGCACCCAGTTGACTTTTTCATTAATTTTTAATTCCTGGTGGAAATTAGCATCACTCAAACCACCCCAAGCAGTATTTCTTTGAGTGAGCCATGTGCCACATGGTTCCTTTGGCATCTCCAGGGTAAAATTTCTGAGGGCAGCAAGCCAAGAGCTGCATTGATCTGAGCTGGAGGTTTGGCCCTTCTTTAGCCACAGCTCAAGCAGCAATGGGGGAATGAAAGAAATAATGGGGAGATAAATGCAATGGGAGGTTCCTGCCATCTTAGAAAGCTTTAATGGGATGAGGTTTTTCTCTCATTTAAAAATAAATAAATACATTTTTTAAAATTATGACTTTGGTGTAATGGTGAGCTGGGAAAGGACCTGGGTTCACCTGACCCTG
The DNA here is from genome assembly GCF_003957555.1 of Calypte anna. Taxonomy (NCBI): domain Eukaryota; kingdom Metazoa; phylum Chordata; class Aves; order Apodiformes; family Trochilidae; genus Calypte; species Calypte anna. The sequence goes on from NC_044267.1 coordinate 5,101,667, forward strand.
CTTCATTGCTTCTTATTGATTTTTTTTTTCCTTGGGTTTTCATTCATGCAGAATGATTTTTTTATTCACATAATTCTGGACTGGCTTGGAGAATTAGCTGAATTAGAGAGTTTGTGGGAGATTTACTGGGTCTGTGGGTAATTTGGTGGGGTTTGGAGGTAAAAATGAAGTCTTCCAACCTGTCCCCATGCTCCCTGGAGCTGGCAAAACAATCCAGGCTCACCCCATCTCACACCACATCTCACACTCCTAAAATAACATCTTTAAATCCTCCAAAGGAAAAACAAAAACAAAAACAAAAAACCCCTCTGTGTTCAGGGGACTTAATGAAATATATTTTGCAAAAACTTGGTTTGTTTTCTGTCTCCCCAAGGAAGTCTCTCAGAAGAAAAAAATCCTCACCTTGTTTTTTTCTTGAGAACGTGACATCTCCCTAATATTTGACTCCTGCCTCGACATGAGCAGGGAAAAGACAATTTGGGGAATAAGTGGGGTGATGGCAGCTATGGGGGACACTTGCTTCCTAACCTAAAGTGAAAATGCTTTAGTGTGTCATTAAAAAGTTGAAGTCTTCTTAGGGTATTTTGCATCTTTTTTTCAGTGGTGGGGGCTTCATTGCATGGGGTAAAGCTATGCTGGGACTTGCAGCCCTGCAGACTTCAAGATGGAGAAAATCTTTTCTGAGGGAAAAGAAAGGTCATTTTTGGCCCATTTTTAATAGAAAAAGGTTTTTCTTTGTGTTGCATAGTGATATTTTCCTGCAGCATGATTCTGGATTAAATTGCAGGAGAGGAAAGCGTGCTTCAGGGGTGACATTTCTCCTGGGCTCTTGGCAACCTGTAAAAGAAAAAAATATATAAATAAGAAAAAAAAGGTTTGAAAGGGGCCTGGAGGCAAAATCGGCAGGGACAGGACTTTTAATCCCCTCCCATCCAGGGTTACACCACCCACAGAGGTGGGGAGAAAAAGTCCTGGTGAGTCTCTAATACTGAGGGCATGTAAGGGCAAGAAGGACTTGCCAGGAGAGGAACCAAGGAGGAGGGAAAAAGTAAAAACACAACCCAAACTTTCCACCTTTCCATGTTTTTTCCATGTTTTCTCACCTTATGCTTCTCCTAGGATGGGTTTGGGTGGGTTTTTTGGTATTTATTTGGGGTTTTTCTTTAGACAGATACAGTTCTGTGCAGAGCTAGCATGGAAAAAATAAATCAGTTTATGAATATAAATCCCATTATGACTGCTCTAGTAAGCGAGCCTCCTTGCAGCCAGGGAGGGGTTTGTATTCCTCCCCCCCCCAATCTTCTTTCCTCACCACTGAGGTCTTTTTTTAGGTCACGGAGAGATGTGAGTCACAGGAACAGGTTCCTGCTGGTGGGAGGCTCCAGCAAGAGACCTTTGAAAGGGGCTTTAGGGGAAGAAAGCAACAAATAAGTAATTTTTTTCTTTTGCTCCAGAGATGAAGCTAGGTGCTTGAGGAAGTGGATTAACCAAATTAGTTTAATACTGATTTTTCTTCTGCAGGGACTGGCAACTGAGAGAAAAATATTAGAGGCCACGTGGACCATCCTGCTCTTTATTATTAGACGATTGTCTTAAAAAGGCTAAAAATGCTCATCCAGCTGCTGCAATTGGATTAAGGGTATCCATACCTCTGCTCCTGCTATTCCCAGCCTAAGCTCCTTATGGATGGGACCCTCCCTGCCTTCAGGCTGATGCCTTCCTGATGATACTCTGGGACTTTAGGAGACAACCTGGATAAGGAACAGCTCCCAGTAATGTGCCGTCCACCCCTCCCAGGTTTGTGGGCATCACCCAGGTGAGCTGGAAGATAAAACAACAGCTTTTATTTAAAAAAACAAACCCAAAAACTTTAAAACTCCTTTATTGAAAATAATTTTTCTTGTTGGGGTGAGAAAAAGAAGGGAAAAAATCAAGTTTGGGTATTTGAGCCTCCCTGGATTAATTGATGGGAAATGGGAGAAGTCTTGCTTGTCTGAGGAAGGAGTTTGGGTTTAGCCCAGCATTTGGGTTCAGAATAACTCTGTCCCAGGCCACGCTGTGCCTCGGGGCTGAACAATTCCCTGCTGTGTCTGGGGAGGAGGCAGAAAGGGCTCCTTATCTCCTTCCTCCTCAATACAGCTCCTGTTTTTCTGACAGGCATCAACAACTCTTCTAAAACCCCACTTCTCCTCTATAAAGCCAAGGGAACAAATAACTTCCCCAGCCATGGCATAATCCAGTTTCCCAGAAATTCCCTGCCTGGAGCGTTACCACTTGGCTCCTTCACAGGAAAAGCTGAATATTGGTATTTTTTTTCCCCTTCAGCACAGGGTTTTTAACACATGACTCACCTCTAGGCTTCCCTTTGCCTCTCCTCCCCCCCACCCCCCTCCCCCCCACACACACTTATTTTTAACTTGCAATCCCCTTCAGAAGACTTTCTGAGATCAGGAGGTGACATAACACAGCTGAGCTGAGGTCACCATCTTAAAAATAAACCTGAGCACATCCAGGATGGGCAAAAATGCTCCCATTTTCATTGTTTTGACATCAGTCATCCCTGCCAGACTTGGATTTCATTCCAGGGAATTATTCCCACCTGGGAATGTGTCAGCTGGGTGTCAGGAGTTTGCAGGAGTGTGCTGAAATCCTGGCTGATGGGTTTAAACCTCGTGTTCCGCAGGCAAGAAGCGGCTTCTCTCAGAGGTGGGATGGGTAGAGGGATCCCTGGGGATTTCCCATCTGGGGAAAAAGGCAGGAGAAATGAGTTGTCCCAGTAGGAAAATGGGCTGGGGAGTGAGATGGGAAAAACTGAAGCCCTGGAAATAAAAAGTCAAGCAATAGACTGAAATGAGGACTGGGTTGGAGGTGGAGAAATATTTAAAAGAAGTATTAAATTTTATTTTTAGTGACACATTTTTCTTTTATATACAGAATTTTGGTCCAGGTCTTAGCCTTGTTTATACACCTGAGAAGCACTGGAGCTTTCACATCCCCTGACCTGGTTTCTAACCCATGTACTCAGGAGGATGAGATGATTAAACCCAACTTATGAAACACTCGTGCAAATCCTCTTAGCTCAGCCAGTGAGTATGTTTCCACCCCAGTTTTTTCCTCCTAGAAAGGGTTCCCAGGACTGAGATTTCATCCCTTTTTTTTTTTTTTTTTTTTTTTTTTCCCCAAGCATAAATGAGAGTAAGACCAACTGGGCTTGGGAAACGTGTACCCACAGGAGAAACTGGGCCTGATTTTTCACCATTAAGGGGGTTTTAATCTATTGAAAATTTTTGTGGGTGATGTGCACTTTCCATCTGTTTTTTGGAGCATGTTCCAGCTGCGATGGTGACCCAAGATGTTGTGTGACTCAGTCAAAAGCTTTTCTTTCCCCTAAAGCAACAAATTAAATGTTCTTTATGAAGCTTATGCTGATCAAGTTGCTATTTTATACCGAAGAGAGATTATACACCAAATATTCAGGCATTATTTGTCAAATCTGCTCTATACATTTCATTTTCCACCCTTTTCTCTTGGAAGGGGACCTGTTGATGGGGAAAAGCTTTACCATTGCCTGCGTGGGAGCAAAAACCAAGGCAATAATCCCTGTCTGGCATGAGGAAAAGCCTGGGGAGAGAGGAGGCTGCTGGGAAGCTGCTTGTGTAGAGTTGTCATGGGCACAGTGCTCTCTGTAGCCATCTCCATGGCTACCTCAGGGATGGAAAGGATAGAGAAAAAGCTTCAGCACCACAAATTCTTTCTCTCTGGTGTAAATAAGTGCTGCTTGGTCTCTGCTAAGAAGGTTCCCTCCAGGGATGACAGCTGGTTTTCAGCCAGAGCTTGAAGGCACTGGAGATTTTTTTTTTTTTTTTTTTTTTTTTTTATTATTTTTTTATTTTTTTATTTTTTTTCATAAATAAAAGCAAAGATTTGTAGCATCTCCCCTGAGGTATTTCCAGAGCAGATGGGATAGGTTACAAGAGCACAATGTACTTGGGGTTGTTATTTTACTCACCCTTCGGCAGCATGATGGAAAGCCCCAGAAAATATTCCTGCTTCTGACCTGAGATCATGCTATGGGGGTGGCTGCCTTCAGAAATCAAGCTGGGTCTGGATATGGAAGTTGAATTTTGACCAGGGTGTGGAAAAGGAAGCATTTTACTACGAGGTCTTTTCCCCAACCAGCCATTTTTTGGGGCTAAACAGCCAAGATGATGCACAATAGGTCTATAATATAGCCTGGAGTGGAGATGTTCCACTACTCCAAAGCCACCTCCCAATGGTCAATGCTGTGGCTTGCAGCCTGTGTGGGGAAAGCCAGGGTGACAAAAATCCTGGTAAACCTGAGCAGAGGGATTGATTTCCAAGGGAAGAAGCCCACAGGCTTTTCAGGGCTTGGGATTTGCCACCATCTCCATGCCACCAAGAGCTAAGAAACCAGAGGTGTCACCCCCAGGCTGCAAAGTGTTTTATCTAGTGATGCTTGGAGAGGACAAGAAAATGATTTAGAAGATGATGAAAACAAACCCTGCTATGAACCCACCTGGGGGAGCAGCACTGGAGGACAAACCCCAGCCTGAGCAGTGATGTTTTGCTCCAGTGAGGGCCAAAGAGAGAATTTTTTTTTTTTTCCAGTTATCCCTAAAGCTGTGTCTGGTGGAACAACCCAACCCGAAAGTAGCCTTTTCCCAGCAGCTCCAGTGACCTTGGCCTCTGGCTTGTTTTGCAGCACATTTCTCAGCAAGCCCAGAGGGAGAGCATAATGATCAAAGGACAGAAACTGGAGGAAATTAATTCTGTATTTACAGCAAAGGGTCAGGACCAGCTGCTTATCCTGAGCTGGGGGGCAAATTGTTCACGCCAGGCTTGGTGCAAGGAGGTTTCCTGAGAGCAAAGCCCCACCTGCAGCAGTTAAACAGCAAAATATAATTGGCATTCATAATATAACAGTTTCTTTTTCCCAATCTGTTTTCTTGTCCATGTTCTGGCCTGGAGTATCTATGTGGTCCAAAATATTTTTGTGGTGTTGATGCTCCAAGGAGTTTGTCATGGTAAAAATAAAAGAAGAGGAAGCAAAGCTTCTGAGACTTGATTTCTGCCAAAGCTTTGGGAGCTTGGGTTGTTCTGAGAAGGATTCATTAGGTCAAAAAAAAAGAAAGGAAAATTTGATATAATGATGGCAATTCCTTGTCTGAAATTAAATAAAGATGAGAATTGGGGTCTTCTTGCTCCCTCACAAATGGCTGGAGTTCTCCTGCCCAAACATCTAAAAAAATTAACAATCTGGGGACTGGGTTAGGAACAAAGTTTTGAACAATTCTTCACAGCAGCTGTTTCATAGTGAAGTTTTTCTGAGCTGTTTTTTCAGCAGATGATGAGAAAAGCAGATGGAGGAGGTCATGGGTCCTTTTCCTGGCAAAGAAAAAAAAGGAGGATGGAGCTCTTGAAAAATGGGAAGAAAATAACAAAAAGGAAATGATACAACAATAGCAAACCTGGACACTATTTTAATTCCAGAAATAGGCTGGTTCTGACAGAACTGGCTGCAAACACTTTTTCCTGTAGTTGTCCTTAATTCTGGGAATACAGGAGAGCAATTTATGTCTTGAAATAGGTGTTGGTGGGGAACAACACCTGAGCTGAGCAGAGCTACTGGCTCTGAGTCACAAAGAGCTGAGAATGCCACTGCCCTCCAGCCTTTGAATTATTAATATCTGATATTTATTAATTATAGAGGTCTCTTGGGGTCGCTGGGTCAAGCAGGAGGGAGATGTGCTGGATGAGGTGCTGCAGGAGTTGAATTTCAAGAGAGGAGGAGATGTGATGGGGTTTAATCAACACCAGTGAAGTCCCTATAACTACACAGACCATGGATCCCAGACAAGCCATGAGAGGAAAACCCAGTTTTCACCCCAAAATACAACACCCAGGAGCTGGAAACGGGCTAATTTGTCTTTAATTGATCAATATAAGCAGGGGGAAAGGTGTGCTGGCCTATGCCTCTCAGAGGGACCCTTTGGGGAGGCATCGGGGTTATAAACTGTGGCCTTGCATGAGGAATCATTATCCAGCTTGTCCCTGGTTTATTTTATTTTTTTCCCCTAAAAAATTAAGTGCCCTTTAGTTGGTTTGGGACCATTTTCTGGATCGTTTGTTGGTGATTTGCTATTCACATGGAGCTGCAACCACTCATATTTTTAATCCAACTCCCAGGCAAGAAACAAACCTGGCAGCAGTGACAACACAGATTTGTACTATACATTTATTTGGGGGGGGAATTTATCTGTTAGTTATTGCTTAGTGTCTGCCTATCTGTTATTTATTGTGACTCAGCCAGAAGAAATAACTTAGGAAGAAGAACTAGCTGAATTGGGCCAGTTTGCAAATTTGTATAATTTTTTAATCAGCTAAACAAGTATTACTGCATTTATGGGAGATAATCCCTTTGCTCTTGTGCACCACATAGCGGGAATCATTCAAAACGTCGCAATAGTGTTGAGAGGAGCTTTTATCAATGAGGCAGAGCTTTCAGCTTGGTTTATCACAGAATTCCATGCTTGTAATCCTTGAAACAACACTGAGCTGGGAGCAGAGGAGTCACAGATGGATTTTCTGATTGAATCCCAGGTACCACCCTCAATTCTCCCCTGACCCCACAATACTCCATTTTTAAAGCTGTTTTTTGCAGGTGACACCACTCAATAGTTCCTAGATGGGCTGAAGACCCCTTGGGCATGGGGGTTCCTGCAGAAAACCTTTGGGCTTCAGCTCCCCAAACCCCTTTGCTTTGAAAGCATTTGCAGTGCTGACCTCTGCAGGTAAAACCTGCAAGGAACCAGCTGGCTGGAGGCAGCAATAACCTAAATAATGCATAAAACGGGCATTTTAGACATTATTGCTGGCTGAGGGTTAGCAGTAGCTTTTTAATAATGCATTAAAATCTTCTCTTGCCGGTTAGACAGCAGGGAGTGTTTTAGTGAGGGAAATACCGGGAAACCCTTCTTTGCTTGGAACCATCTGTCCAGATTTTGTAAATAATTTGCTGACCAGAGAATGCGGTTTGAAACCGGGGAGGGGATGGGGAGCGGGGGGGGGATGTGAAGGATTAAAATCCTAAGAATTTAATTTCACACCGGGAGTCCGAGGCATTCCCCCTGGGCTTCCTCCAGGAACTACTCCCGACACTCGACCTCTAATTAAGCTCTAATTAACAGCACCTTGCTAATACGGGGGTGTTCGGAGCATCCCCCAAGGTCCGGAGCTCCGCCCAAGGCCTCCGAGCTTCCCCATCCCCGGCCTCCCCTCAGCCCCAGCGGGCCCGGAGCCCGCCCAGCCCCGGCACCGCCTCAGCCTCCTCCCCCAGGTCTTCTCGCACAAATCCCGGCCCGGGGGACTCGTCGGCCACGGTTTTTTCACCCCCCGGCAAAGCCGATCACGGCCCGGACCAAAGGGCAGACCCCGGCTCTGGACCCGGCACTTCCGAAGCCATGGAGCTAGCGGGCCGGGTTCGTGCTGCTCCCGCCGGGCCTGAACGGGTTTCCTGAGGAAAAAGGATAGCGGCGAAATAAAACAGGTGCTGGTGGGGTTGGGTGGAGAGGACTTTAATGTGCTCCTGCCGGGGGTCCTGGGTTGCGGGGAGGCACTGTGGGGCAGCGGGTGGGTGTCCTTCCCTGTGGGGTCTGTGAGGGGAGCACTGGATGCTGGCAAGAGCTGTGAGGAACCTTTCTTTCCCTGTGCCCTGGATCAGCCAGGCTCTGGAAGCATTCCTGATGGGTGCTCAGCCCCCAAAGGTGGTGGAAGAAGAGACATTGGAGGGACTGGAGGACACTGGAGCCCCACAGAGCATGGGGATGCCTGGGAAGGATGCTCAGACCCTGAAGGACACTGAGGAAGTGATGCCAGAAGGACCTGGAGCCCCACCGAGCATGGAGATGTGTGCCCCATGTCTGGGAAGGATGCTCAGACATGGAGGAAGAGATGTCAGAGGGACCCAGAGCCCTAAAGCACGTGGACACAAGTTTAATGGGAGCTCTTGGGGCACAGGGCATGCTGCTTCACCCCACAGACCCCTGTCCTAGAGCTTGAGCGCGGTGACACGGGGGATGTGGAAGGGACAGGTCTCCTCTGACCCTGTAGAGCTGCAGAAGGAATGGGGAAAAACATTAAGGGGTTAGGAAGGAGCCCAAATCTCCTTTCCTTGCATCCTCCCCTGTGCCCGTCCTTACATGAGCCGGTTGCGGATGGGGCGGAAGTGTTCGGTGAGCCTGATGGCGAAGATGATGTTGGGGATAAGGAAGAAGGTGCAGCACCCCAGGCTGAACCAGAAAGCATTCTGCAAGGAAAGAGCAGGGGCATTCCCACTGAGCTGCACCAGGGAGCTCTGGAGGAGTCTGGGGAGTCCTGTGGTGGCTGGTCCAGGGCTGATAGAAGTCCCAGTCGCCCCGAATGAATGCTGGGTGGTGGTTGAGTGCTGCACCACACAGGTCCCCACCGGACCCCCATGAAGGGTGCGATTCTTACCCAGGGGTCAGCGATGCGGTCACACAGGATCACCCGCCCGTTGTCCAGGGCTGTGGCGAGCGGCTGGCACGAGGCCACATCCTCCCTCAGCTGCAATAAGGAGTGGAGATGAGGCATGACCCCACTCCTGGCTCAGGGGAATGCATCTGGCTGCCTTGGGGCCTTGCACGTGGCATCTGGAGGGGCTCCTGGCCCTGCAGAATCCCCTGCGTGGCACAGGCAGGACTTACCGTCTGCCCGACCCAGTTGAGGTACTGTGTGAAGTAGCGCAGCTCCTTCCTCGTGAAGCAGCCGATCTCCTGGGCAGAAGGAAGGAGGCATGGGGGAATCACAGAATTATTGAGGCTGGAAAAGACCTCTGAGATTGTCAAGTCCAGCCTGTGACAGACACTGCACTTCCCAGCCCTGTTCTAGCCAGCTCTGGGCTAAATGTCAGGCTTGGAAATGATGGCTGGAACCTTCAGGTGCTCTTGCAGTTCCTTGTTCTCGCTCTTTCTTTGTGCCTGTGGGGAATTTTGTTGTAGCCCCCAAAAGCTAATCCTCACCTGCCGGAGGATCTGCTGGGCTTGCAAGGGCAGCCGGGCTTCCACTGAGGCTGTGGTGGCCAGCGTCGTCTTCACCCGCTCCTGGGGAAGCACAGGAAGGGCAGAGCATCCTTAGAGCCCCGAGAAGCAGGGTGGGTACCCCAGGGGTGCTGGGAGTTGGGTCTAATTGCTGGAGAGCAGGGAAAGAGGGACCTGCCCTGAGCAGATAAACCTCCTGGTTAGGGAGGGCAGGTGAGATCAAATGCTGTGGGATGGTTCTGAGGTGCCCTGGTTGCTGCAGGGGGATTTCTGACTCACAGCAGCAAATCAAAGTACTAAAGGAGACTGATTTCCCCCCCCCTCCCTGGGTGGCATTTTTCCTGGCTCTCCCATCACCCTGTAACTGGATTCTGGAGGCTCTGGCAGGTGGGACCCAGGAGGCACCTTTTTTTTTTTTTTTTTTTTTTGAGCTGGAAGAAACCACCAAGTACCTGGAGATGTGGTGCCAAGCGGGAGAGGAACTGGACACTTTCCCCCAGCTTTGCCTGTGGGACAAGGAGGTGAGAAGAGTGCAAAAGCCCCCGCCCCCTCTTTCATGGGGACACCACCCCCACCATGAGCCACCAGACCCTCACAGACTCACCACCAAAGCCTCCTGTGATTGGACTGTGGAGTTTTGCATCTGCCACAGGGCCTGGGCCTCAGTGGCCAGGCGCCCTGCCACTGTGCTGTTCCTCTGCCAGGGGACACAGCAGGGTGAGAATGTCCCCTTGGGGCTCAGACACCCCCACTGCCTGCCCTGCTGCTCACCTGCATTTTCTGCAGTCCCTCAAGGTTCCTTGCCAAGCCAGGGAGGCTGGTTTGCACTATGGGGTTTTTCATCTGGGGGAAGATAGAGTTGGTCACCGCCCAGAATCCAGCCCTGGAAGCTGATCCCAGTGTGCCTGGGCCACATGCTGCCCACGACAGAGGGAACCAGCTCCTCATGATCATCCCTACAAGAGTGTCCCTTTGCCTACAAGAAAGCTGGGGTAGGGCTTTTTACATGGGTGTGTAGGGGAGGACAAGGAGAAATGGTTTCAGACTTGAAGAGGGGAGATTGATATTGGACATTAGGAATACTTTCCTGTGAGGGTGCTGAGCCCCTGGTTGCCCAGGGAAGCTGTGGCTGCCCCATCCCTGGCAGTGTTGAAGGTTGGATGGGGCTTGGAGCACAGGGAGCGCAGGGCTGGTGGAAGGGGTCCCTGACCATGGCAGGGGGATTGGAACTGGATGAGCTTTAAGGTCCCTTCCAACCCAACCCATTCTGTGATCCTCATCCCCCCCTCACCTCCTCCTGGAAGCTCCCATAGTCCACCTCATCCAGGCCACTGCGGGCGAAGGTCTCCAGGTCCTGTCTGCCCTCGCTGCGCAGGAGCCGCACCTCACCCAGCTCGGCCGTGAAGTCCCCCAGGCGCTTCTGGAACCCCGCTGTGTACTGCAGGGGTGAGGTGAGGGCCAGGCTGCAAGGCTGGGGCCAGGCACCTCCATCCCAGTAACCCCAGTGAAGCTCCTGTATCCTCACGCCATTCCCAGAAGCTCCGGCTGGAGCCAGCCCTCACCTTGGGGTTTTTCAGGTGTTCATCCAGGTCGTAGGACCTGTCGAGCTGCAGCACCTCCCACAGCCCTGCGCCGCTCTTGCACTCCCTGGGAGGCAAAGGGGGGGTGGTGAGATGCCCCTGAATCAGCCCTGTGACACGGGGGGACAGGGGTGGGCTCCTGGTGCACCCACCGGTATGCAGTGCTGAGGTTGGAATCCCTCCTGAGGTTGAGCTGGTGGGTGAGGTTCATGGATGGAGGCAGGTTCCCAGGGGTGTCAATGAACTGGGCCAAACAAGAGGCAAAACAGAGGGTCAAGGGCAATCACAGACATGCCCAGCAATTATTTTGGGGGTGCTCTGCCCTCACAGGTGTGTCCTGGCGTTCTCCATCCCAGCCAGAGCTGATCTTCTCTTTGTTTTTTTGGGAGTTCTTTGGATTTGTTTGTTGTTTTTTTTTAATTTAGAATCCCAATTGCAGAGCCTTCCTGGGCAGGGTTCAGAGGAAAAGCAGCAGACAGCCCTGTACAGGGACCTGTGTCATGGGACAAGCCCTGATCCCATTCCTGACTCTGCTCCCAGCCCCACTGCAGCCTGCCACTGCTCCCAGCACTCCAGAGATCCCTGAGGACTGCAGGACAGGGGTCCTTCAAGTAGGAACTTCATCAATTCAAGTGAATTAACTGCATGAGGGCAATTATAGCAACCTTCCAATATCTGAAGGGTGCCCACAAGAAAGTTGGGGTAGGGCTTTTGCCACCGGTGTATAGTGAGACGATGAGGGGAAATAGTTTCAAACCTGAAGAGGGGAGGATATAAGGAAAGAGGTTGGATATAAGGAAAAAATTCCTTAATTTGAGGGTGGTGAGGCACTAGAACAGGTTGCCCAATGAAATTGTGGCTGTCCCCTCACTGGCAGTGTTCAAGGCCAGGTTGGATGAGACCTTGAGCAACCTTGTCTAGATAAGAGGCATCCCTGCCATCTCCCTGGTTGGAGTAGATGATCTCTGAGGTCCCTCCAGACCTAAGCCATTCTATGATGCAAATCCAAACACCTAATCTTAAACTTTATCTTGTTTAGGATGTGGCTTTTCCAGGTGGGGTTTAGGGTGAGAACACAGGGCGTTTGGGGGCATTTTGGTGCATGCAAGCAGAGATTTGTAGGGCCATGCATGGATGCTTGGTCACCTACCTTATAAATCTCCTGGTTGACCCAATTCCTGCAAACCAGCGTCTGGATATTGCCCCCAACCAGGAAGGTGGCAAAAACCAAGAGGGTGAGGAGCCAGGAGAACAGGAAAGCCAGTCCCACGCCACTGAAAGAGGGAGAGGAGGTGCTGGTGGTGGCTTTGCAGACCCAAATGGGCAGAAAAAGCCTGTGAGGACCTGCCCTGGCTGGCTGCAGCCCTGCGGCTCCTTCCTGTGCCCAGGCACGCCTGGGAAGGGAGCGGGGTGTGCTGGGCAGCGGGGCTGGGATGTGGGAGCTGCCAGCTCCAAGGGAGGAGCAGCTTCTCCCAAACCCGCCGGCGCAGGCAGTGGCTTCAAAAGATTTCCACCTCAGCCAGCTCTGGGTTCCTCCCTTGGCTTTGCCCCTCTGGTTTGGTTTTTTTTTGTTGGGGGAGTTGGAGATGGCAGCAGCTCCCCCTGCCCCAGGTCACCAGAGAGATGCTTACACCAGGAGTAACTTTGCACCAGCTTCTCCTCGGCACTCGTAGTCACTTGGGTCCTCCCTCTTGGAGAGCCCGTAAGCCCCCAGGGCCATCCCTGTCACGTTGCAGGTGAGGATGAGGAGGATGATGGAGCACAGCACGGTGCCTGCGATCCACCTGGAAGAAAGAGCAGCAGGGCACAGCCTCGAGATACGGGGTGGATGCACCAGCTGGGGACCAGGGGAGTTCTCAGCACCCATCTCTGCTGCACCCCCTGCATCCCTTCGTGCTCCCGGGTGTCACCTGTAGTGCTCGAAGTGCTTCACCGCCCGCAGGTAGGGCTGACTCCTGTCCTCTGCCCGTAGCAGGGCTTGGCTGACCGGCTGGGTGTACTCGGGTAGGGGGAAGCCATCAGCAATGGACTGCACCTTCTCTGTCACACGGGCCATCTCCTCCCGAAGATCTGCGAGGCCAAGGGCATGCTGGAGAGGCAGATTGTCCCCACGTCCCACCACAAGTCCCCACACTGGGATTCACCCCACAGAGGGTGTTTCTGCTCGCTCCATCTGTCCCGCTCACCTTGGATGACCTGTGCCATCCTCTCCACAGCCAGCTCTGGGATGGAGTTGAAGGTGCCATTGCCCTGTGAGGTAAGACAAGGTGCTGAGTGGCTTGGCCAGGGCTTGCCACCAGCACCACCACCTCCTTCTTCCCCCCCAACCCCTCCAACCTGGCGAATCATCTCCGCAAAGTCACTGCGGGGCAGACCGGCCAACGCCTTCAAAACCTTCTCCACCGACGGCACCTTGAGGGTGGAAGAAGCGACCCATGAACCTCGGGGGCTGCCAAGGGGGTGACGCTGGGCCACCAGCACCCCATCCCACCTTGCCGTAGTCAGCTCCCAGCTTCAGGCTCTGTGCCCTGCCCAGGACGCTGGCGCAGGAGGTGCAGCGCGGGTCGTCCAGCAGCTCGACCACGCGGCGCCGCCGCTCCCGCAACGCCGGCTCCAGCTCGGCCCGCGCCGACGCCAGCGCCCGCGCCGTCTTGTCGAGAATCTGTAAATGGTGCAGCGAGGTCTGTAGGTCTTAAAGAGAAAGCCCAGGGCTAGTTCACGCTGCTTCATTCGGCTGTCCCAGCTCTCCGGCCAGGCTCCAGCACCCACCCCGGGGGAGAACCGCGCTCGGCTCTACCTCCGGCCCTGTCCTGCAGGTCCAACAACGCCGTGTAGGTCATGGCCTTCAGCTGCGTGTGGATGGAGAGCCCCACGCTCCGGCTGAGCCCTGCAAGGCATTGAGCCCTCCCTCGATATCTCGTCCCCTTGGGAAGCTCAGGATGATGCCTGCCGCTGCCCGGCACGGTGCTTACCACCCAGGTCAGAGATGATCTGCTGTCGAGGCACTTCAAACTGGTCTACCACCATCTGCACGCCCTGCGAGGAGAGAGGAGCCGGTCGGCCGGGGCTGGCAACCGCCGGGAGGGGAGGAAGCCCCACGTTGCTATTCAAAATACATCTTCAGTGAAGCAGCTCCACCTTCCCTCGCCTACCAAACTGCTCCAGGAGGCAAACCCGACCATCCCAGGGCTACACCCCGTGCCCGGGGCAGGGGAGGTCACTTGTGGACCCACCTGAGGGACGTTGGCGATGTGCTGCCGCAGGGTGCGCAGGGTGGCCGGCACGGCCCCCAGCCCTGGCTCCATCTGTGCCTGCACCCTCTGGCTGGTCACTAAGGCACAAATGACGCTGATCCTGCCGGGGACAAGCGGGAGGTGACGGAGCTCCCTGGTAGAGCCACCCATCCCCCTGTGACCGCCATTTCCCACCCACCCTGGGGTGAGGGGGACTCACAGGATGAGGAGGGAGGTGAGGGACAGGCAGGCCAGCAGGCAGTGGCGGCGGCAGCCCAGGGAGCGCCGGTGGGCACGGAGGCGGCCCCCGCACCGCCGGCGGCTCCGGCAGTAGCAGAAGCACATCCCGGCCACCGGCATGGCCACGGTGAAGAGCAGGGCCACCGCGGCGCAGACAACGTAACCCAGCTCATACTGCACCACCTACGTGACGGGAGAGCCTGGCTGGCACCGATGCACCCGGTTTTTGGGGTGCTCCAGGTGTCCCGACCCTGGGGATCCCCACGTCCTGGCTCACCTGTGATGTCCGCACGGAGCCGGGATCGTTCAGGGCTGCTCTGAGCAGCTCTGCAAAAGAAACCGTGGCACCAGTAAATGGGATCCCACTGATGCACCCGCCCCCCACCTTCCCTGGGGAGTGGGTGCAGGATGGAGGCAGGACCCTGCTCCATGAGGTGACACAGATCGCCCCCGAGCAGCTCCAGACACAGGGAACACGGCCAGCCAAACCCTGGTGGTCCCAGCACACGTGGTGGTGGGATCCTGGCACCCATGGCAGCGGGATTGTGGCAGAATGGTCTCCCAGTACCCTTAGCAATGGGATCCCAGCACCCATGCTGGTGGGGTCCCAGCACCTGTGGTGATGAGATCCAAGCACCCATGCTGGTGGGATCCTGGAACTCGTGGTGCTCGGATCCCATCTTGGGGCTCACCTGTGGGCAGAGGGTTTTGCTGGATGAGGTCCAGGCAGCTCCGGACGAGGCCGTAGAGGGGATCGAGCGAGCTAGGCACCCGGTGCAGCGCCGGCACTCGAATCTCGGCGTGCGTGTCGGTGAAGCGGAGGACACCCCCGGGGCTGGCGATGTGACACTGGTGAGTGCTGGCGGGACGCAGTAGCGCCCAAGCCAGCAGCAACCCGGCCGCTCGCATGGTTTCGGCGGCGAGGTGGGAGCCGAGGGGCTCCGTCAGGCTGCGAGCGGGCGGAGGGGCATGCTCGGCTCCGAATGGGTCTGTCCCAGCTCCGGCAAACCTGCCTGACGGGTCAGGCTCCGCTCAAAGCCCAGACGCTGCCGTGGCTTGTTCTCCCCACGGGCTCCCCGGGGCGGCTGGGCTTGGCGTGGAGGCGGTTCCCAAACTATCCCAGGCCTGTTTCGCAACCCCTGAGCATCCCTGAGTCACCCCCACGGGGGCTCCGCGGTCAAGGCTGTTCCCAAAATTGATGGCTAAGAACCTCCCGGGGTTTTCTGGAGAGAGAGGACTCTCTCACCTCGGGCTGGAGGGTGCTTGTCCCCACCGCTGCCACCTGGGGAGGAGAGAGTTGGGGTTTGGGCATGGCTCAGGGGGTGGAAAGGTCTTTGCGGGTTGATCCCGTATCCCTTCGGGGCTGAATCACCCTTTGGAAAAGCATCCGGAGCCGTGGGACAGCTGGACTGGCAACCCTCAGGTGGGTCTCCAAGAGGCTGAGAAAGTAAAGAGAAAACTTGGGGACAGACACGGCAATGGACAGGAACCCCTGGCTGGGGAGCAGGAATCATGAGATGAGTTTTCCGGGCTCAGCCGGTCCCTGCCTCACACCCCCAGGCAGCCCCGGCTCCTTCCCAGGGTGGGATCCTGTTCCTCATCATGGACCCAGCGCTTAATTACAGGCTTTACTTGAAACGAGGGAGGTTCAACCTGATTTCCCCGGCGTGGGGTGGGATGGGAGCAGCCCCCCCTCTGCCCAGGCGGCCCCGGGGCTCCCCAGGAGCCGGGCCAGTCGAGCCGGCCCTGCCCATGCCTCCCTCCTCCCGGCGCTGCTGCTCATCCCTGCGGGGTTTTTTCCTCCTAATTTTTGTCACAAGCCGGCATCATCTTTCCAAGCCAGGCACGGGATGCTGTTTCCCATCACACTCTTGGGAATGAGGAAACTGGAAAATCCTGCCCTGGCGTGGCTGGGTCCCCGTTCTGGGACAAAACTCCCAGGGATGGGGAAATGTGGAGTGGGAAAAGTGATCGAGGTGCTGTGGCCACCTGTGGTGTCACCAGGGTGGTGATGGTGGCACCAAGTGATGATGGTTTCCCCATCCCCATCATGGTTTCCCATGCCAACAATTTCCCATCCCAACCATGATATTTTGGGGGTGATTTTTGTGTCCAAGGAGAAGGGTTGGGGGTGGCTTTGGTGTCCTGCCACGGGGATGGGGACAGGGGGGGACAGAGGGACTTAGGGTACTTTGGGGGTGGTTTTGTCTTCTCCATGGAGAAACTGGCTCCCAACCATGGCGGAACTGTCCTGGGGTGTCCCCTGGGGGGGATTCCTGAGGTACCAGGAATGGTAGAGATGCTTGTGCCAGGGGTGTTGGTACCAGGATGGGGAGGGGATGGTGGTACTGGAGATGCTGGAATCAGCGTGGGGTGGGGATGCCGGTACTGGGGAAACTGGTATCAAGGTAGGGATGTTAGTACCAGTACTGGTGCAGAGTGGGGGTGCCTGTCCTGGGCTGGTGATGCTGGTGCTGGAGTGAAGCAGGGTGCTGGGACTTGTACCAGGACAGTGATGCTCTTTCTGGTACTGGGAAGGTGATTCTGTTACTGGGAAGGTGATGCTGGTATTGGGGTGGTGATACTGGAACGAGGGCAGTGTTGCTGGTACTGGGGTGGTGATACTGGTGCTGGTACTGAGGCAGTGCTGCTGTTACTGGTACCGGAATGGTGACACTTGAACTGGGGCAGTGCTGCGGGAACTGGGATGGTGATACTGGTACTGAGGTGAAGCAGGGTGCTGGTACCGGGACAGTGACGCTTGTACCAGTACTGGGAAGATGATTCTGTTACTGGAAATGTGATGCTGGAACTGGTACTGGGGGAGTGATGGTGTGACTGAGATGGTGCTGCTGGTACTGGGCTGGTGACACAAGCACGGCGCTGGTAACGCAAGAACTGGGATGCTGACGTAGGCACCGAGTGGTGACGTAGCACGGGGCGGTGACAGCGCGGAGGGTTCCGGAGCTGTTGTGCCCGTCCCTCGCCGCTAGGGGGCGCCACAGCCTCGGACACGGTCGATGAGGGCGTGGTCTCCTCTATAGGGGCGTGGTGTCCTATATGGGGCGTGGTCTATTCTATGGGGCGTGGTCTCAGGGCGTTGTTACAGGCGGGCGCGGCGGCGGAAGTGACGTCATCGGTACGGGAGTTGCCGCCGCCGTCGCCATCATGGTGGGCAAGGGCTGCCGCATCCCGGAGCGGTGAGTTCCCTGACCCCGCCGCTTCCTCCCGCACCTCCGCGATTCCTGCCGGGCCCTGCGGCCTCCCGGAAGCTGCCCTGACACCTGCAGCGCCGCCGGGCCCGGGCCCTTTAACTGGACCCGGGGAAGTGGAGCCGAAAGTCCCAGGGGCCCGGGGGTTTTGCGCGGGGGAGGGGGGCGGGAGGGGAGCGTGAGGGGCCCCGGGTCAGCGCTTTGACGGTTCTGTGCTGCCGGGTTTAGGTGGACCGACTACGTCCCGCTGGGCAGAAGGTTGCCGGGCACCCGCTTCATCGCCTTCAAGGTCCCCCTGAAGAAGGTAAAGTGCCCGCCCGCAGCCCGGGGCGGGAAGGGGTTTGCGGGAATTCGTCGCTTTGCGAAGAATTCCTGAGTGAATTCCCGGGGGAAGCTGCCAGCGGGGAGGTTTGCTGTGTGGTGGTTGGGAAGTGGGAGGTGACCGGAGGAGGGAGGAGCGGAGCGCTCGAGGAGCCGGGGGTGATGGCAGCTCTGGCTGCACCCCTGGGTGCGGGTTGCTGTGCGGTGCGGTGTGGGCAGGATGGGTGCTCTGTTGGGTGCTCAGGGGTCGTGCTGCTCGATAAACCCCGAGTCAGAGATGAGTTTTGGCAGCAGAGGCCGTGAGGGGTTGGGAGGGGGGGTGGGGTTGGGGTCCCAGTCCTGCCTGGGGGTTCCTACTCTGGGTTCTGGGGGGCAGAGCTCTGCTCTGAGGTGCTTCGAGTGCAGCAGCTGTGCCTAAAACTAATGCTGTGGGTTATGCCTGGGGTGGCTGGGGAGGTGGTGGCAGGGAGCTGTGTGCTCGTAGCTGAAAGCTTCTTTTGTAGCTTTTAGCAAGGAAAGCCTCTGATTTCTTGGTGTTCCTCTCACTGCAGTATTTGCCACTCCTGGAAACCCTCAGCTGAGCAGTCCCTGAGTGCAGTCTGGGTTGGTTCAATATAACCTCTGAGTCTGCCTTTTTTCTTTGCCTGCTTCTTTCCCTCTGCAGGGATCATTTTCAGGAGGTTCTGGAACATCAACCTCTTCCTAGCATTCATAACACACCCCTACTCAAAGTCTGCTCTGCAATGTTTGTTTCCCCTCAGAGTTTTGAAAAGAACCTTCACCCTGAGGAGAGGTTTTCACCTCGTGATCTGATAAAGAAAATCAGAGAGCAGAAGGAAGAGCTGGGGCTGATCATTGACCTCACCTACACCACTCGGTACTATGGACCAGAGGTCAGTCCTGCTGGGAAAACAGAGCCCCAGGAGAGCCCCCAGAGTCCAACTGGAAGATTTTTCCTCCAAGAAGATGAATTTAAGGAGTGTGATACCTTCAAACCTCTGGCAAAGGGGAGATGCCTCAGGGTGGGGTCCTCAGCACCCGTGGTGCAGATCCTCTGTGTACCAACCAGCACATGATTTGGGATACCTCCCAACTGGGATGTTGTTTTTTTTGGCTCTCCTGAGTGAAGAGCTTTGACCTGTGGGATGAAATGTGTAGCTAATAGCTTGGAAAGGGGTTCTGGGCTCTGCCTGTGCTTTGTGTTCCCCAGAGTGGAAGGAGCAAAGGGAGGAGAGAGAAAAATGCCACCAGGCTGCTCCTGTTATGTCATGGGAATAATAAAAAGGGGGGCTAAGGGGATGAAAGAGGTTTTCTTGTCTAAAACTCTGGGGCTGCTCTTTTGGGCTTAATTGAAAAGCTTGGCTGCTTCTTACAGTGTCTGGTGCTTTAATTGCTGCAAATCCGTGTGGTTTTTGTGCAAATTCTTGACTTCCTTTCTTGTAGGAGCTCCCAGACACTCTCTGCTACTCCAAGATCTTCACAATGGGCCACGAAATCCCCAGCAGTCAAACTTTTCTTCAGTTCAAATGTGTCGTCAATAAGTTTCTGAGAGACAACAAAGACAATGGTGGGTGTGGGTTTCCCTGAGGGGGCTCTGGTGGGATGGGGGCTGTGGACTGGGAGGCTGTGGTGGACAGCAGGAATTCCTTTTCCTGGTGTTTGGAGGCCAAGGGTGATCTCAAGGGAACAGGATGGGTCCAGTTTTGGTTAATATTATAGAATCAGAATCACAGAATGGGTTGGGTTGGAAGCACCTCAAAGCTCATCCAGTTCCAACCCCCTGCTTGGGCAGGGACCCCTCCCACAGCCCAGGGGGCTCCAAGCCCCATCCAACCTGGGCAGTGACACTGCTGTGGGGCAGCCACAGCTTCCTTGGGCAACCTGGGCCTGGGGCTCAGCACCCTCAAATAATTTCTTCCTAATGTCCAACCTCAATCTCCCCAAAATCTCCAAGTATTAACCCATTTCCCTCATCCTCTCCCTACCCCCCCATGTCCAAAGCCCACCCACAGCTTTCTTGTAGCCCCTTCAGATATTGGAAGGTTGCTCTGAGCTCACCTGGGAATTATCTGTTGCAGATAAACTGATAGGGGTTCACTGCACCCATGGCTTGAACAGAACTGGCTACCTGGTGTGTAGGTGAGTGGCCCTGGGCTCAGGTGGGTTCCCTCTTGTTGCTCCAGGAGGGAATAGAATTGTGCTGGTAAATCACGGGTCAGGAGACCTGCATCATCCCAAACTTTCAAGGACTTGGAACTCAAGGTGGTGGTTAGGATCATGGGATGGTCTTGGTTGGAAAAGCCCTGGGAGCTCTTCCAGTCCAACCCAGCACTGCCCATTCCCCATCACCCCGTGTCCCTCATCCCCACATCCCCAGGACTCTGAAACCCCTCCAGGGATGATGGGGACTCCAGCCCTGCCCTGGGCAGCCTGGGCCAGGCCCTGACAACCCTTTCCAGGCAGAAATTCTTCCCCAGCTCCAACCTAAACCTCCCCTGGCACAACTTGAGTTATGCCCAAAGTTCCTCTTGTCCCACCCCTTGTTCCTTGGGAGCAGAGCCCGACCCCCCCTGGCTCCAACCTCCTCTCAGGGGGTTGCAGAGAGCCACAAGGTCTCCCCTCAGCCTCCTCTGCTCCAAGATCAACACCCCCAGGGCCCTCAGCTGCTCCTCACAACTTCTCCAGACCCTTCTCCTTCTGCTCCACACCCTTCCCCAGCTCCCTTGCCCTTCTCTGGACACCCCCAGCCCCTCAATGTCTCTTTTCTGACCCAAAACTGAGCCCAGGACTGGAGGTGCAGCCTCAGCAGTGCCCAGCACAGGGGCAATCAATGCTGTCCTCACCCTTCCCCAGCTTCAATGTGAGGGGACACTTTTTAGCCCTGTATCAGCAGACCCAGTGCTGACATTCCAATCTGCATGTGAACAGAAACGCTCATAGAATCCCCAGTTACTCTTTTCTTTTTGGTTGCTCAGTGAACCTGTCAGTGTTTCTGTACCTGTGCAATCAGAGCTTTCTCCCTCCTCTCCTCAGGTACCTGATCGACGTTGAAGGGATGGAGCCAAACACAGCAATTGAGTGTGTGTATGGGAAGCTGCTGCTGCTCCCCCCTCCCTCCTCCTCCCTTCTCCCTCCTCCCCTTTCCCTTTTCCCCTTCCTCCTAGTGTGAAATGTTTCTCCTGGACTTGGGGTTTTAGGTGGCCAAAAGGTTTGGGCTGCTTCAGGGAGGTAACTATGTTGGAGTTCCTGTCATGTTGAGTGGGAACTGAAGGAGAGGAGGTCCTGGGGGGGTCCCTGGGGGAACTGGAAAGAAGGAATGAAGTTCATGGTCCAACTGTGGAGAGGACCTGAGGGTGTTGAGTACTTCTCTGCTTTGTGTCTGCCGTGTTGTGAGCCACTGTGGGAAGGAATCACACTGAGTGGAATCACCTTGAGTGTTGAAGTGTTGGTTAAAAGATTTTTTTTAAAAAGGAATTAAAATCCTTGGGGAGGGTTGAAGTCCTCCATGGTCTCATGCAAGATGTCCTTGTGACTCAGCCCCCTCTCTCTCCAGTGTTCAACAGAGCTCGAGGGCATCCAATAGAGAGACCCAACTACATCCAGGACCTTCGGAAGAGATCTGTGAAAAAGTGAGTGTGTGAGGGGGGGCTGCACCCTGAGGGGGCTGTCAGGCAACAGCCCCGAAACCTGGCTAGGAAGTGGGCAGAATGGGCCAGTGGGTGAGGAGAAAGGCAAGTGGTTGGCAAGACTGGGTGTCAAGCTTTTCACACACCTCCTGCCTGTGATTTTTCTTTTGGGGGGGAGTTGGGTTTTTGAAGGGTAAATGAGCTGTTGGGATGGTTTGTGGTCAGAGCTGACACAGAGAATTGATTTGTAAGGAACTGCAAGCTCCAGAGCTGGGATTTGGGCCCCTTCAGAGGAAACACCAGCACTGCTCCAGGCACGAGAAAGCAGATGGTGAAATGTCCCCCACAGCAACACCTGGAGCAACCCCCCTTGGCCATGCCCAGGTATGTGCTCTGCTCCTTGCCTCTGGAAAGTGGAGAGATTTCTGGTAGGAAAAGATCTGGAGGTGTTGGTCAACTGGATATGAGCCAGGGTGTGCCCAGGTGGCCAAGAAGGCCACCAGCATCCTGGCTGGGATCAGCACTGGGGTGGCCACCAGGAGCAGGGCAGGGATCATTTCCCTGTGCTGGGCACTGCTGAGGCTGCACCTCCAATCCTGGGCTCAGTTTTGGGTCAGAAAAGAGACATTGAGGGGCTGGGGGTGTCCAGAGAAGGGCAAGGGAGCTGGGGAAGGGTGTGGAGCAGAAGGAGAAGGGTCTGGAGAAGTTGTGAGGAGCAGCTGAGGGCCCTGGGGGTGTTGATCCTGGAGCAGAGGAGGCTGAGGGGAGACCTTGTGGCTCTCTGCAACCCCCTGAGAGGAGGTTGGAGCCAGGGGGGTCGGGCTCTGCTCCCAAGGAACAAGGGGTGGGACAAGAGGAACTTTGGGCACAACTCAAGTTGTGCCAGGGGAGGTTTAGGTTGGAGCTGGGGAAGAATTTCTGCCTGGAAAGGGTTGTCAGGGCCTGGCCCGGGCTGCCCAGGGCAGGGCTGGAGTCCCCATCATCCCTGGAGGGGTTTCAGAGCCCTGGGGATGTGGGGATGAGGGACATGGGGTGATGGGGAATGGGGAATAGGCTGAAGGATCTCCCAGGGCTTTTCCAACCCAAACCATTCCATGGTTCTGACCTGGGAGCTGGGTTGGGAGGTGACCTCCGGCAGCTCCAAACACATCTTGGAAGCAGACACCTGATGGTCAGCACCTGGAACACCTCTCCAGGGCCATCCCCCCCTTCCTCCTGTCCTGGGGATCCTCACTCTGAGGTGCCCCAGTGAAGCAGAACCACCCCAGGCAGGAGAGCCCTGACCACGTCTGGGACTTCTCCCGGGGCTGATGCCTGAATTTCCTTCCAGAAACTTTGGCAGCACCAAGAAGCACCGGAAGCGAAGCTCCAAGGCACAGGGACAACCCCAGGAGGTGGCCACCCAGCCCAGGGCCACCAAACCCAAGGCTACGGCCACCGCCAGGGCCACTGAGCCACAGTGGCCACGGGGCTTGGCCACCAGGAACTCTTGGGTGTCCCCCCAACTCCCTGACTCCCAGCACGGACTCTGCTCCCCCCAGCCCCGCTGCCCCCCTGAGCAAGCGGCCAAGAAACGGCGGCGGCGACGTAAGAAACCTCTGGTGATGCAATGAGTGACATCAGAGGTGACAAAGCCGTGATGTCATCATGGAGGAGCTCCAGGATGGGTCTGGCTGCTTGGACTGCCGGGACTGGGCTGGACTGGGCCAGACTGGACCTTCTGCCAGCAGCTGGACTCCACCTCAACTCAGCTTCTGCTTTTTAACTTGGGAGTTTTTCTTCTTTTTTTTCCTCTTTTTTGTGTGACTTTTTTTTCCCGCCCTCTCAGTACTTTTACCAATCTCACAATTTATTTAAGCCCCTTGTGTTCGGGAGGTGAAGGGGTGCAAGGAATAAATGTGGAGCTGGGAACCCTCAGGACCTCCCGGGAACCTCCAGGGAAACCTGGGCTGCTCCGGGATTCCAAGACAGGACAAGGAGTGCCTGAAATTAAGACTTTTTAGTTTCTTTTTTTCCTTTTTCATCCCATTTTGGTGTTGGGGTGAGGTTCTTTTCCTCTGGCTGGGTCTGCAGGAACTGAGTGGGGGTGGGGTTGTGCTGGGCATGGGCCTGGGCCTCTGGCTCCTTTGAGGGGTGGAAAGGGGGATTTGAGGTAACAAGGGGAGGGTTTTGGGGTGAAAAAGGAAGTTTTTGGGTGAAAAGGGAGACTCATGGTAAGAAGGGAGGTTTCTGAGGTGAAAAGGGAGGGTTTTGAGGTGAAAAGGAGAGCTTTGGGTTTGCCGCCTGCCAGGAAGCGGCCCCTTTAAGGCTCTGACGTCACGACGCACATGGTCGCGCGGTGGAAGAGGAAGGGGGAGGCGGTTCCGGAGTGCCCGGATGTGTGGGCCGTTGCTGATTGGCTGCCGGGGAAGGGCCGGGCCGGCGGCGGGCAGAACCCGGAAGCGCTGAGGGGAGGCGGTGGCGGCGGCTCCGCAGGTCAGGGCCGGGCCCGGGGGCTCCTCCCTGCCTGAGAGGCCCGGGGGGAGGCAGACGGGGGTCCCGGGGGGGGGGGGGGGTTCCCGTCCTCTCCTGGGGGGGGCTGCGGTTGGGGACGGCGGGTTTTGTATTGGGGTTCCCCTTGTGGGGCTCCACGCGAGGGCCCGGGTCTGACGTACCCCTGAGGAGGGGGTTTGGGGTTCCTGGTGCGGGGTGCTGGGAGCCCATGGGCGCCGTCATTGGCGGATTCTGCACTTTTGTAGAGGGAAAGGGTGTGTGGGGGGGGCAGACAGCCCTGCGGGGCTCCTCGGCTCTCCCTTGCAGGGAAGGGGCGGGAGGAGCTCTGGTTTGGGGGGGCTTGGGGGGGTTCTTCCTCTCTTGGGGGACGACGGCTGTGGGCAGTCGGTAGTTCTGGGGGCTGGGAGCTTGGGGAAGGGGAATGGATTCGGGCAGCTGCTTTCTCTTTTGGGGTGCTGTGGGAATTGGGGAGCTCGGGGTTGGGGGCAGTGGGGGTGTGCAGGGGGGGAGTGTGTTGTCTTTTCTCTCTTGGAAGGGGAGCAATGTGGAAGTTTGGAAGGGGGGGCTTGGGCAGGTGACTGGGAGCTCTGGTTTAGGGGGACAGAACCGAGCCCCCTTGCTCAGGTGGAAGCCCCAGTGAGGAGGAGAAGCTGAAGCTCACCCTGAGTTGTGGCTCTGCCAAACCCCATGGCCCTTGCCTAGGACAAGAGGCTCTGCCAGGATGCGGGCTGAGAAATTTAGGCCTTAAAATGGGGCTTCTGCTCCAAGGTACCCCCAGAACGGCAACTTGGGATCTTCAAGCAGTGCTCAGGACCCTCCCCCCATTTGGGACAGGGCTGTGGTAAAGTCTGAAGGCCTTGGAGAGGTGCTCTGCCTTCAGAGCAGTGATTTCATGGGGGCTTTAATCCTTACTCTGCTTTGGTTGTTTTGGTTTTTTTGGGGGGGAAAAGTGGCTTTGGTGCAGGGGAGGAGCCTTGTGGAAGGTTTCTGTGCTCACTGCCCCTCAGACACTCTTAGTGCTTCCTCAGCTGGTGCTGTGGGGTTTGTGTGAGCCAAAGAAGAGACAGATGCCTGGATCAGGTCGAGGTGCATTCCGGGGGTGAGAGGAGTGGTTCCCACAGTGCAGGAGAGGATTGGGACTGTGCCCAGGCAGGAGCAGCTTGGGATGGAACTTGTGGGGTGTTGGGGCCCCTGAGCAGCAGCAGTGGCTGGAAGGGGGATCCTCAGCTCTGTCCTCATCTTGGCTGCTGTGTGGGAACCCCCTTCCCCTCAAGCCTGAATAAACCACCTGGGCCACATTCCCTATCTTTTGGTGTGGAGAGAGAGAAGTGAGGGGGGAGCAGAGCTTGTGGTTGGGTTTGGGGGGGTCAAACCCTGGTGTGAAACCAGTTCCTGAGGGCTGGGCTGCAATTTGGGGCTTTTGGAGGCACTTTTTGGCCATCCTTTGGGTCTCGGAGGTAAATACCCCAGCACCCTGCCCGCAGAGAGCTGAGCTTCTCCCAGGTTTCTACCTCAGGACCTGGTTTGGCCAGGGAATTGGATCCTTTTCCTCAGGAGAGGGGATGAGTTCCCCCCAGGTCCGAGGAGACGGGGAGGGTCACCGCTTCCTGAGCTTGGTTTTGATGCCCTTCCTCTCCCGCAGCCTCCAGCAGCCCCGTGGCAGCTTTGATGTGTGTCACCATGTCTGGCCAGGCCCAGATCAGCCTCCCCCCTGAGGAAAGAGTCCGGAGGCTGATCCAGGTGGGAAGTGCTGTGGAAGTGAACGAGGAGATCCCACCGCGCCGCTACTACCGCTCAGGGGTGGAGATCCTGCGCATGGCCACCATCTACTCCGAGGAGGGCAACCTGGAGCATGCCTTCATCCTCTACAACAAATACATCACGTAAGAGCAGCCCTGGCACAGCCACAGACCCAGGGCTCAGGGGGTTTGGGTGCTTTAAGGCTCAGCAGGGTCCTGAGTTTTGGTCACAACAACCCCGGGCAGCGCTTCGGGTTTGGGGAGAAGTGCTGGGAAGTCCTTCAGCAGCCAAGAACCTGGGGTTGGGGGTGGGAAGGCAGCTCCATGTGAGGCTGCAGTGTGCCCAGGTGGCCAAGAAGGCCACCAGCATCCTGGTTTGTGTGGAGAAGAGCATGGCTAGCAGAAGGGAGGTGATGGTGCTCCTCTGGTTGGCACTGCTGAGGCTGCACCTTGGGTGCTGTGTTCAGTTCTGGGCCCTGTACTCCCAGGAGGACACAGGGACTGGAAGGTGTCCAGAGGAGAGCTGGCAAGCTGAGGAGGGGCCTGGAGAACAACTGGAGAAACAGCTGAGGGAACTGAGCATGGGAGGAGAAAGGGTTGAGGGCAGACCTGAGGAGAAGGACTTGGGGCTGGTGGTGGACCAGAAGCTCAACATGAGGCATCAGTGTGTGTCTGCAGCCCAGAAACCAACCAGGTCCTGGGCTGCATCAAAAGCAGCACAGACAGTGGTTAAGAGAGAGAATTCCTCCCCCCCAGTTCTGGAGTCCCCAGCACAAGGAGGACACAGAGCTCCTGGAAGGTGTCCAGAGGAGCCACTGAAATGCTCAGAGGGCTGAGCACCTCCCTGGGAAGCCAGGCTGAGGGATTGGGGTTGTTCAGCCTGGAGAAGAGGAGGCTCCCAGGTGAGCTCAGAGCAACCTTCCAATATCTGAAGGGGCTCCAAGAAAGCTGGGGGAGGGCTTTGGACATGGGGGGTAGGGAGAGGATGAAGGTAAATGGGTTAAAACTTGAAGATTTGGGGGAGATTGAGGTTGGACATGAGAAAAAAATTCTTTGGTGTGAGGTGCTGAGCCCCTGTCCCAGGTTGTCCCCAGAAGCTGTGGCTGTCCCATCCCTGGAGGTGTTGAAGGCCCCAGGTTGGATGGGGCTTGGAGCACCCTGGGCTGTAGGAGGTGTCCCTGACCATGCAGGTGGTGGGACTGGGGGAGCTTTAATGTCCCTTCCACCCAACCCATTCTGTGATTTTTGTGGCCCAGTGTCCCTGGAGATCCATACCAAGTGGTGTTCCCCAGGGGTCAGCTTAGGATCCAGTCCTGTTCAATATTTTCATCAATAACCTTGGATGAAGGGACAGTGTCCCCTCAATGAGTTACTTGATGACACCAAACTGGGGGTGTGGGTGACACACCAGGGAGTTGTGCTGCTCTCCAGGATGTTCTGGATGGGCTGGAGTGTTGGACAAAGGGAAAGAAAACTCATGAAATTCACCCGGGGCAAATAGAGGGTCCTGCAGCCAGGGAGGAATAACCCTTGGAGCAGATGTTGGGGATGAGCTGCTGGAGAGCAGCTCTGTGGGAAAAGACCTTGGATGGATACCAGGATGTTCCTGAGCCACCAAAGGGACCTGACGGCCAAGAAGGCCAATGGCATCTTGGGGTGCAACAAGAAAAGCATGGCCAGCAGGTCAAGGGAGGTTCTGAACCTCAGAAACAATCCCAACAGGCACCGAACATCCCATTCCTGTAGGATTTCTGCCCAAACGCCCGTCCCTCCCTTTCACCCAATGTCATTCTGCTGGGGCTTCTGCTCTGCTCATGCCACCCGCTTCTCCAGGAGGTGGTTGGCATCTCTTTGGGCATTCTCCCCCCCCGCCCTTTAAATCTCAACACATTTTTCTGGGATTAGCTTTTCTTCCTGCCTTGCACTTCCTGAGCTTTTATGGGCATCGTAGCGAGTGGGACGAGCGTCAGAACCCTCAGGCAGCTTTCCAGGGGGGTTACGTAGCTGGGGCTTGAAGGAGAAAACTAAACAAATGAGCTCAAAGCACCTTGGCTCTTCTGCTGCAGCAGCAGTGGGTGCTGGGCTGGGTTCCTGCCAGTGGCTTTTGTGGCCTTTCCGTTCCCTGGCTGCTGGGAAGGTGCAAAAAACCTTCCTTCAGCAGTGGGATTTCTCCAGGGGTGCTGATTATTGATGGTGAATGGGATGGGTTGTCCAAACAGATCAACTTCCTGTCACCCTCTCATTCCTTCAAACCAAGATGTGGAGCAGTAGCTCAAGTGATGGGTTTGACATCAGGTTTGGTAGGTGTCCTTCCCCCAGGGTGGGAGTCAGAAAGAAAGAATATCTGTGAGTCTCTTCTGGGGTTTGCTCTGCTCTCTCCATCAGGATGTGCCCTGGGGAAGGGGAGAGCTCCAGTCTGGAGAAGCTCTGAGCTTGGCAGTGAGCACGTTGTCCTCAAAAGCCAGGTGTGGGTCTGAGGGACTTGGGACTGCTGGGTCTGGAGAAGAGGAGCCTGAAGGGGGATCTCACCAAGGGGAGTGTCAGGAGGGGGCACAGTCTAATGTCAGTGGTGCCCAGTGACAGGACAAGAGGTCACGGACACAAACTGGACCCTGGGCAGCTCCACCTCAACCTGAGGAGGAACTTGTTGCCTTTGAGGGTGGCAGAGCACTGGGCCAGGCTGCCCAGAGAGGTGGTGGAGTCTCCATCTCTGGAGACATTCCCAACCCCCCTGGAGTCCCTCCTGTGCCACCTGCTCTGGTTGCCCCTGCCCTGGCAGGGATGATCTCCAGAGGTTCCTTCCAACCCAACACTCTGGGGCTCTGTGTGGTCTGTGGGCCAGAGGAAACTGGATTTATCTTGATTTCCCCATCCAGCACTTCTCAAGGCCTGAATGACACAGTGACATCTCTGGCCCAGCACCCTGTCTGTAGAGCTGTTGGTTCTGAGACAGTCTTGATGAGACACAGCATCACCTCAAGAGATCCACACTGAGATTCCTGCTCAGACAGCCCCATCCCTGCTTCCCCCCCAGCCTTCTGCTCCATCTCATGTTGGTCATTTGGCTGCATGGGATTTTTGATTTTTTTTGTTTGGTTTGGGGTGGGGTTTTTTCTGAGGTTTTTGTGCATGTGTGTGTTCTGGGTTTTTTTGTTCTTTCGTTGTGAAGGACTGAGAGAACTGAGTCTGTTCAGCCTTGGGAAGAGAAGGCTCAGGGGAGACCTCACGACAGTGTTCAGTACTTCAAGGGGGGGGCTACAAAGCAGATGGAGACTCCCTGTTCACAAGGAGTCCCATGGACAAGGGGCAATGGGCACAAGGTGCTCCTGGGGAAATTCTCATTGGACACAAGGAAAGTTTTTCACTCTGAGGACAGTCAGACACTGGAATTGTCTCCCAGGGGAAGGGGTGGATTCTCCACTTCGGGAAGTTTGAAGTCTCAGCTCAGCAGGGTGCTGGGACATCTCACATAAACAATAACATCAGAAGGGTTGGACCAGATGATGCTTGAGGTCCCTTCCAACCTGACATTCTGGGATTCTGTGTTTCTCATAGAATGGTTTGGGTTAGAAGGGACCTTAAAGATCACCCAGTCCCAACCCTGTGCATGAGCAGGGCCATCTTCCACCAGCCCAGGCTGCCTGATGCCCCATCTAACCTCCTGACCTTCAACAATTCCAGGAAGAGGGCAGCCACAGCCTCCCTGGGCGACCCGTGCCAGGATCTCTCTTGCATTTTCCATGTGGAAATGAAGCTGGTTGCTCAGCTCTCCTAAGAGGCAGGAGGGCAGCATGGTTTTCTCTTAAGAATAACCAGGCTGGACTTCTCACATGTGTTTCTTGTCACCTTGTGGGACCTCTCCTTGCTTGTCTTCCCCACCAGCTGCTTTGGGATTGATCCAAGCAGGTGTTTTCCTTGGATCTCCATCAGATGTGCTGAGGTTTGATTTTCCTTGAGGCAAATAAGGAAGAAAAAAAAAAGAAAAAAAAAAGCGCCAAACCAGAAAGAAGACATAAGTTTTGTGTGGTGTTTGAGCTCCTGGTTTCTCTACCCATCTGGGAGCTGTCGGGATTGGCTCCAGGTTTTTGCTGGGGGTGTTGCAGAGGGACTCGGGAGCAGCCGGCTTGGCGCACATGCCGGAGCAGCGCTTAAAAATAGCTGGGGCTGGTGGGTGCCAAACAGCTGCTGCTCAGGGGGGACTCAGGAGCAGGCAGAGGCTTGAACAAACCCAAAATGATGGGAGCAGAAGGTTTCAGCCTTGCCAAGCCTCATCATGGGTGGTGATGGGAAACAGGAACCTTTCCTGCCCCCCCTGCTCTGCTGCTGTCCGGTCTTGCTCCTGAGGTTTCCTTTGTCTGCCTGAGTCCTCCCCTCATCCTGCTCCCCATGTTTTTCCCCCCCTCCTTGTGCTTCCTGACTTGTGGAAACCCAGCTGTCTCTGCTTTTCCATCCTCTCCAGGCTGGCATCTGCTCTTGATCCTCCTTAATTAATCCCTTCCATTTTAATCTGCTAGCTGTTGGCAATGATCACAGCCTTGTTTTGTCTCCTCGACACAGTGACCTACTTCACAACCACCAGCCAGGACCTCACTGGGTGTTTGGGATGGAGCTGTGGCTCAGGGCTGTGACGTGGTCACGCTGATCCCACAGGCTCTGCCAAGAGTATCCTGAGCATCCAAGGGCTCCGTGACAACCAGGAGTGTTTGGGGTTGCAAAAAAGCCCTTCCTGTCCCGGAGGACGGAGGTTTTGAAGCATCTGGGTTTATTTTTTGCTCCCACACACAAGCTTCTCAGCATGAGGAGTGTTCTCACTGTTCCCCTGGAGTTTTTCCTGCTGGGCTTTGCTTGGTTTGTTTGTGCTGCTCCCAGGAGCACAATCTGAGCCTCACCACCTTTATTCCTTGTGCCTGGGGACAAGGCTGCTCTCTAAAGGGGCTGGAGAGTATCTCTACATGGAGAAATCCTTTCTTCCCATGGAGAAATCCCTTCTTTCCAAGGAAAACCCCCTTCATTCAGTGAAGGGCCTCCTTCCATGGAGAGCTTCCTTCAGAGCCTTCAGGAGTTATTAGAGAACTGCAGAGTCATCATGGGATGGTTTGGGTTTGAAGGGACCTTAAACATGACCCAGTTCCAGCCCTTCTGCATGGGCACAGACACCTTCCACCAGACCAGGTTGCTCTGAGCTGAGGATGAACCTGTTGTAGTCATGGGAGCAGGAAGATGTTGAGCTCAGTTGTGATTTCTCTCCCAGAAATCTGCATGGAAACAACCCCAAAATGTCATCCTGACCTTCCTGGGTTGCTTGGGCCACAGAGCCTGGAAGCTCCTGGTGCAGCAGTCAGGGATGTTGTGAACTTCTTCTCAGCTTGTGAATTTTCTGTGTTCAACGTCTGAGTTAATTTCCCATCTCTTGCACAAACTGTTTGCTCCCCTGGTGGAGAAGGACAGGGAGAGCACTGAGTCAGCAGAGTCCTTGAGCTTCTTTGCAATCCCCTTGGATGCTCCCTGAGGTGTAGGCAGGTGCCCAAGGACCTTCCTGAATCACTGCCAGTGTCCTTGGGGTTTTGGACCTGGTTTATTAATGTTTCTGTTCAAAACAAATGTGTTTATCCCTGAGGACCATCTCCAAAGTACGGATGGAAGAAAAATGTGAGGTGCTCCCCTGGGAATGGCCAAGAAATCCTGTGTGCCACAGAGAGCTCAGAGTTCCATGAATGTTTTCCTGTAGCAAGGCAGACGTCCTGATTTTAGGGAGCACAGGCCCCAGGGAGGTGTCAGAGCAAGGGGACAGTGCTGGAGGGGAGTGACCTGTGCCTCTAAAATGCCCTTTAGTGTCCTGTGCTTGTCCCTTTCTGCTTGGATTCCCAACTGCAGTTTCTCTCCTGTGTTTCCAGACTCTTCATTGAGAAGCTGCCCCACCACCGGGATTACAAAACCGCTGTCATTCCCGAGAAGAAGGAGACAGTCAAAGTGAGTGGGAACATTGCTGAGCATTTAACAGCCCCTCAGAAATATTCTGGGGTCACAGACCTTGGATTTTCAGAGGATGAGTGATCCACACAAACACTGAGAAGCCTTGGCTTGCCTGGGCAGTCCTGGCCCCGTGGGAGTTTGGATTTGGGTTCTTCTCAAATGTGGTTATCCCCTCACTTTCTGTTAAGCATCAGGACCTCCTTTCTTTCCTGTTAAACTCCCAGCTTTTTCAACACCTGGATTTTCCTTGTCCTGGTCCTCAAAGAATTTGCCAAGGGATCTTTGGAGAAATTACCACTGCTCTGCTCCACACTGAGCAGGAGAGCAAAGGCAGTGCTGCCTGAGCTCTTGTTTTCAGGGGTTCTGACTCTGTCACCCAGCTCCAGGGTGTGGTAACACCAACTACTGTGTGCTGGCAGCCCAGAAACCTAACTGTTCTGGGCTGTATCAAAAGAAGTGGTCAGCAGGTCAAGGGAGGTGATTGTCCCCCTCTTCTCTGCTCTTGTGAGACTCCACTGGGAGAATTGTGTCCAGTTCTGGGATCTCCAACACAGGAAGGACACAAAACTGTTGGATCAAGTCCAAAGGAAGCCCACAAAGATGTTGGCAGGGCTGGAGCTGCTCTGCCCTAGGGCCAGGCTGAGAGAGTTGGGGGTGTTCAGCCTGGAGAAAAGAAGGTTGAGAGGAGACCTTAGAGCACCTTCCAGTGCCTGAAGGGGTTTCAGGAAAGCTGGGGAGGGTCATGGGACAAGGGCCTGGAGGGATGGGATGAGGGGGAAGGGTTTCAATATGCAAGAGGGGAGATTGAGGTTGGACATGAGGGAGAAATTCTTTGGTGTGAGGTACTGAGCCCCTGGCCCAGGTTGTCCCCAGAAGCTGTGGCTGCCCCATCCCTGGCAGCGTTGGAGGCTCCAGGTTGGATGGGGCTTGGAGCACCCTGGGCTGGTGGGAGGTGTCCCTGCACATGCAGGGGGTTGGAACTGAATGAGATCTTTAAGGTCCCTTCCCACCCAACCCATTCTGTGATTCTGTGTCCACACGTGGTGGTGGGCCCCTCCTACCTCCTGAACAAGCAGGTGGTTCATGATCTGCAGGTGCTCTATGTCTGTTGGTTCTTGTTTTTCTTGTCCTGGGGATTGTCTCATCCTTCAAAATGTGTCTCCCCTCAGAAACTGAAAGAAGTTGCCTTTCCCCGAGCTGAAGAGCTGAAGGCAGAGCTGCTGAGGAGGTACTCCAAGGACTATGCTAAGTACCAGGAGCAGAAGGTGAGTGAGAGGGGACTGGAGGCCCATGGTCCCTAGGAGACCCTCAGTCACAAAGGGTTTGGAAGAGGGAAGGTCCTCAGGGCTCCCTGGGTGCTTGGAAATGTGACATCCCAGTTTGCAGGGTCCAGCCTTGTCACCTGCAGCACAGGCCTGTCCCCACCATGTCCTGCTGCCCCTGTGCAATGTATCTGCTGTAGCCTCCCTGCATCTCTTGGTTGGGCATCCTGGTGGCCCTGGGGCTGTAGTTTGGTTGGTGATTTTTCTTCCTCCCATCATGGGGTCTGGGTCTTAGGATCTAGAAACTCATCAGGCAGCCTGGGCAAAGATCTGGGGTTCTGTGGGCAAAGCAGAAAACTGCCCAAAGTGTGATCTTACAGCTGGGATAGATGAAAAACAACCTGGAATTTTATATCTGTGGAAGAGGGTAAGGTGGCAGTTTTCCTGCCCTGGTCTGCTGGCTGTCCTGAGGGCAGGGCAGATCTGTGTTCTGCAAGCTGAAGCTGCCTTGCAGGGAGCACAGTTTGCTGGTCACCTCCTGCAGCCCCTTTCAGAGCAGTTTGGGATTGCTGAAGGTCTGCAGCTCTTTGTATTCTGCCTCGGGCTAGCATTCCCCTTGCCTGCTGATGTCCCTTGGGATATTTCTCCTTGCAGAAGGAGCAAGAGGAGGAATTTGCCCGCAGTTTGGCATTGCAGCAGCAGCTGGAAGAGGAGAGAAGTCGGGTAGCCTTGATGAAGCAGCAGCAGGCAGAGCAAGAGCAGTTTCAGGCCTTTGAGAAGATGATTCGACAGCAGGAGCTGGAGAAGGAACGGCTGAGGATAGTGCAGGAATTTGGAAAGCCAGAACCCAGTCCTGAGTCTCTGGATGGACCCCTCATCCCTGGTGTGGAAAACCCCCCGACTAATTTAACCCCAAAGACCTCTCCTGTTCACCCTGCAACCCCATCAGCGGGGACTGGCTCATCCAAACCTCCTGTTGTGGACAGATCTTTGAAGCCCAGTGCTTTGGGGAGCACAGAAAACAGTTAGTACCTCCTGGTGCCCCTTTCTCTCTCCCTGGGGTTGAGGAGCTGATTTGTCCAGGAGGCTCCTGGGAATTTCTGATCATGGCTCCATCCCTTCTCGGGGTTTGGTCTTCCAGATCACTGGATGTTCTCCCCCTTGTCCAGGAAAGGTTTGAAGGGTTTGGGAGGACTCTTTCCTGGGAATCACCCCCTGTATTCTTCTCCATCCCTGTCTCTGCTGATCCAGACTCTACAGCCCATTTGGCTTTCCTAGATCTCAATATTTGTTGGAAACTGAGGTTTAGCTCCTGGTTAGGTTGACCATCTTCTGACTGCATTCTCCTCTGACTAAGTATCCTCCTGCCAAACACCATTCCACAGGAGTGATTTGGGTATTTCCAAATGACTGGCTCTTGCCTAGTGCCACATCTTACTTAAAATGACATTTTGTAAGCCTGTGTGATTTAATTTTTTGTTAACAAAATATACTAGGTTTTGGACACACTGCTAAGGGTCTCTTTCTACCTTTCCCTGTTTTGCAAGAGGTGGTGACTGTCCTGTAGGAAGTGACTTCATTTACCTGTGGCTGCCATTGCAGGGATAGACATTGGAGCAGTTCCTATTTCCAACCTGAATTTTTTTTTCACTCTTACTCCCTTCAGCTCCTGACCTGAGGGACCATTTCCTCAGTGTCCCTGACTCTCACTGTGCTCCTCTTCTCCCCACAGATGCCAGTGTGGATGCCCTTCGCCAGGTCATTGTCCCCAGGGAGCTCTGCCAGAAATTCCTCCAGTTGGCTGATGCCAACACAGTGCGGGGTGTGGAGACATGTGGGATCCTCTGTGGAAAGCTGGTAAGGGGATGATCCTAATGAAGACCCTGGAAGTGGCTCAGGGAGGCCACTTTGGTCCCCTCAAAGCTCTCCCCTCTCAAAATTATCCCCCTGAAGATTTATCTCAAAGTTCTTCCCCCCCAAAATTCTTCCCCCAAGATTAGTCCTCTCAAAGTTCTTGAGGTGCAATAGCTTTGAATGTACTTGCCACCCCCATTCCTGGTGACAGGGAGCTCCTGTGACTTGTCCCTTTGGTGCCAGCAGAACTGAGGAGTCCCAGCTGTGAACTAGGACCTTCACCCAGATGAACAGCAAATGGAGATGGTTCATTTTCCTCCAAAAGAGTTTCCGTGCCCAGGTTTCTCTTGGCAGCTCCAGCCTGTCTCTCCTGAGCCACTTGGTGGTGTTTTGCTCGCAGAAGTTTGCTCCAAAATGAAGTTGTTGGATGTAGCAACCTTCTGCCAGGCACTTGTGGATTCTTTAATTGTTAAGCATTGTCTTTTAATGAGTGGAAAGATTCACCTCAGTGCATGTCCAAGACTCTCTGAGCAATGATGGGTGCTCTGCATGGCGGGGAAAAGGCAATCATAGAACTGTAGCATCATTAAGGTTGGAAAACACCTTCAAGATTATCAAGTCCAATTGTAATCCAACTACCACAATTACTGAACCATATCCTGAAGCACCGCATCAAAATGCTTCCTGAAGAATGGGAAGAAACACAGAGTTCCAGAGTCAGGGGTTGGAAGGAACCTCTGGAGATCATCCAGTCCAAGCCCCCTGCCAGGGCAGAGGCACCCAGAGCAGGTGGCACAGGAGGGACTCCAGGGGGGTTGGGAATGTCTCCAGAGATGGAGACTCCACCACCTCTCTGGGCAGCCTGGCCCAGTGCTCTGCCACCCTCAAAGGCAACAAGTTCCTCCTCGGGTTGAGGTGGAACTTGCAATGGCCAAGTTTGTACCTGTGGGTCATGCAGAGACTCAGAAAACCCTAGCACTCCTCTGTCAGTAACTTGTAGTTCTCATTTCTGTGACCTGTAGAGGGATGGTGGACCCATTGTTGGGCTTTTCCAGAGCTGCTCTTCCATTGTCTGGACCCCCGAGTGATGAATCCAGAATTCCTGCTTTCCCAACACTTAGGAAACCACCTTTGTGCTGGTGAACAGCCATGGGGTTCCCTGCCTGGGGTGGAGGGTTTGGTGGGTGCCAACCTCCCCGTGCTGCCTTCCAGATGCAGAATGAGTTCACCATCACCCATGTCATCATTCCCAAGCAGTATGGAGGCCCTGATTATTGCAACACGGAGAATGAGGAGGAGCTCTTTGTCATCCAGGATCAGCACAGCCTGGTTACCCTGGGATGGATCCACGTGAGTCTCTGGCTCCTCTTTCGTTTCCCAACCAGCCTCGGGTTCAGCTGGGGGTAGGAGGGTGCAGGGGGAAGAACCAAATTTGGATGTGGAGAACAACTTTGGAGGGGGAGAACATTGAAGGAGCCAATTTGGGGGGGGGAGTGCTTTGAGGGGACCAGTCTTCAGGGGGAGAACTTTGAGGCAGGAGAATTTTGGAGAGGGAGAACTTTGAGGGGACAAATCTTCAGGGGGAAAACTTTCAGGTGACCAAGCTTCTGGAGGAGAACTTTGAGGGGACCAATGTTTGGGGGGAGAACTTCCAGGTGACCAGTCTTGAGGGGGAGTACTTTGAGGGGTGAGAACTTTCAGGGGACCAATCTTTAAGGGGAGAACTTTCAGAGGACCTGTCTTTGGGGGGAGAATTTTCAGGGGGCAAATTAATTGATGGAGATGGTACAGAGCAGGCAGCATCCTCTGGTTGCCTTTCTCCCCTCTGAGACAGTCTTAGTCACTCCTCATGCTGCTGGAGATACCAGGCCTGGGTGAAGTTTGGGAAGTTTCCGTTCCTAAAACCTCTAGGCTTTTAAGAGTGGGATACTGGGCATGAAGCTCATGTTTCATCCATCTAAAAGCTAACTCCAGAGGCAGTGCTGGGGCACCCTGAGCTCCTGCTGTCAGCAAAGAGTGATGTCTCCCTGGAGCAGCACAGCTTTTCATCTGCAGGATGTGCCAGTTCCAGATTCCTCTGCTGTTTTCCATGCTGCCCTGCTGCCTGTCCCCATGGAGCCTTTGGCAGCCGGAGCTGTGCCAAGCAAAATGTTTGGTGCTGCTGAATAATCTCTCGAAAGCAGCAGCTGCCTCATGGGCTTTGACAAATGCCTGGTGTGTCTGCCTGATGTGTGCAGGGTGTCTGCTTTTGGTGTTTAACCCTTCAGAGACAGCCCTGGCGCATCCAGGCATAGCCCCCAGGAATCCCTTTGACCTTCCTGCTGGTCTTGGCAACAAAAACCTGACCAGAAAAAGGAGAAAGAGCTTTCAGCAAGAGTTAGGCTGTGAAATATGGATGTGGGAAAGGTGCTGGTGATCATACAGCCCTTGGCAGTCTTGGTGGAAAATGATCTCTTGAAGTGTTAGGAGAGCACTGTTCACCAGTGCTGCTCTCCTGGGCTCAGTGCTGGGTACAGTTCTGTTTAATCTGATGATCTGCATGAAGGGATCAAGTGCATCCTTGGTCAGTTTGCAGGTGACACTGAGTTGAGTGGGTGTGTTGATCTACCTGATGCTAGGAAGGCTTTGCA
The DNA here is from genome assembly GCF_003957555.1 of Calypte anna. Lineage (NCBI taxonomy): Eukaryota > Metazoa > Chordata > Aves > Apodiformes > Trochilidae > Calypte > Calypte anna. The sequence continues at coordinate 5,138,907 of NC_044267.1, forward strand.
GAGGGACCTGGACAAGCTGGATCCATGGGCTGATCCATGTCAGCCAATTGTATGACGTTCAGCAAAGCCAACTGTGGGGTCCTGCACTGGGGTCACACCCCCACAGGCAGTGCTCCAGGCTTGAGGAAGAGTGACTGGAAAGTGCATGGTAGGAAAGGTGTCACACAGCAGCTGGAAATAAACCAGCATGTGCCCAGGTGGCCAAGAAGGCCACCAGCATCCTGGCTGGGATCAGCACTGGGGTGGCCACCAGGAGCAGGGCAGGGATCATTTCCCTGTGCTGGGCACTGCTGAGGCTGCACCTCCAATCCTGGGCTCAGTTTTGGGTCAGAAAAGAGACATTGAGGGGCTGGGGGTGTCCAGAGAAGGGCAAGGGAGCTGGGGAAGGGTGTGGAGCAGAAGGAGAAGGGTCTGGAGAAGTTGTGAGGAGCAGCTGAGGGCCCTGGGGGTGTTGATCCTGGAGCAGAGGAGGCTGAGGGGAGACCTTGTGGCTCTCTGCAACCCCCTGAGAGGAGGTTGGAGCCAGGGGGGGTTGGGCTCTGCTCCCAAGGAACAAGGGATGGGACAAGAGGAGCTTTTGGCACAACTCAAGTTGTGCCAGGGGAGGTTTAGGTTGGAGCTGGGGAAGAATTTCTGCCTGGAAAGGGTTGTCAGGGCCTGGCCCGGGCTGCCCAGGGCAGGGCTGGAGTCCCCATCATCCCTGGAGGGGTTTCAGAGCCCTGGGGATGAGGGACATGGGGTGGGGGTGGCCTTGGCAGAATTGGGTGAATGTTTGGACTCAACGACCTTACAGGTATAAGCACATCCTCTGTGTCACCTGAGGAGTTATGTCTCCATCCCAACCTTCTCCTTGGCCTCATTCTCCAACCCTGCTGTAACCCCCACCTCTCTTTCAGACTCACCCCACACAGACAGCCTTCCTCTCTAGTGTTGACCTGCACACACACTGCTCCTACCAGATGATGTTGCCAGAGTCCATTGCCATTGTGTGTTCTCCCAAATACCAGGAGTAAGTATGGATGTGGGACAGGGAAGGTTTTTTCCTTTTTTTTTTGCTGCCTGACAAAAAAATTAGGGCAACCTAAAGGTTGGGCAGGAGGCCTAGCCCCTTCAGAAGGTATTGCAGGGCTGTCTCTTCTGACAGTTTCCAGATGTGGAAATAAAATGTCAAGCTGACACTATGTCTCTCTAGATGAGCCACCTCAACCATGCTCCTTCAGCCCCAGAAGGAGCTCCTGCTGTTTGCAGAGGCTTGAGCTACCCTAAGCTTCTGTTTCTTTGCTCTAGGACAGGGTTCTTCAAACTGACAGAGCATGGCCTGGAGGAGATCTCATCCTGCCGACAGAAAGGATTCCACCCCCACCCCAAAGAACCTCCTCTCTTTACAGTAAGGAACCCAGGAGGCATGGGGGGGAGCTGTAGGACCATGAGTTGGTCTCTTCACTTGGCTGTACCTCAGTGTCCAGGTGCTGGGTTGTGATCCAGGCTAGGAGATTCAGCCTAGCAGGGGGTTGTCTCCTCCTAGAGTTGAGGTTTCAGAGTTTTTTTGACTTGGTAGTACATTCTGGGGAAGCACTTCTGAGCAGCAAGAGGTCAGGGCAGCAGCAAAGGATTGAATTTTACAGAGAGGTTTGTGCTTGGGTCCTAACAGGGGCTCTCTCTGGCACCAGGGCACCAGTTTCTCCTCTGGGAGCTGTTCAGTGAAGGGCACAAGGTGCAGCAGATGGAAGGAGACTCACTTGAGCTGTGGGAACATCTGAATAACCCCTTCCCTGTGCCCTCTTTCTCTTCCCCTCTCTTGCAGACCTGCAATCATGTGTCAGTAGTAGAGAGAGACGTGGTCCTGATGGATCTCCGATAGGCCTCTGGCCTCAACTGTTTACCAAAACCCAGCCATCTTCCTTCTGGATCTTCTGGACCTTGGGAAATGTGGTTTTTTGTTTTGTTTTGTTTTTTTTCCTCCTCTTGTAGCAGATGATTTCTACCACGTAGTGATCCTTCCATTTCCTCCCCCAGTAATCATGGTGAAACCGGTACCTTGACCACAGTTGGGAGCAGATGAAACCTCAGTGCCTGGCAAAGGGGGTGCTGAGGTCCAAGGTGTGGGGGAAAAACTTAACTGGAAATGCACAGATGGAAACTTTAACACTGAAGCAATTGTTTCAAACTCTAATCTATAGCTCCAGCAGCTTCTTGGGGACTGCGGGGTGGGTGGGTGTTTCCCTGTTAACTGCTGCAACCTTGAGGTGTGGAAGCCTCTTAAAGCACTTTTCCAAAGTGGGACTTGCCCCAATTAATTCATGCTTTGTTTTGTCTCTCACTGGGTTGCTCTGGTCTCAGCAGAGTGGCTGGACTCATTGTTTTTGCTAGAGGTTAATATTAAACCTTCCTAACCCACTCTCACCCCAAGCCAGAGCTTCTTGCTGCTGAGCTGGAGCAAATCCTCTGTGCCTGGTGAGGTAAGAAGGGGCCTTTTCTCCTTTGGGAACCCCAAATTCCAGCATTTCAGGTGCCTGGATATGGCACAGCTTTGCACAAACCTTTGTTCTGGCAATGGTGAGGGGTGTTTGGTGATTTTATTTCCTTTTCCTGGATGGAGTATTTGCTCCAGCCCCTGGGCTGCCCTGGGAGGACTCAGGTTCAGCTCCTTGCTGGTGTTACCACAGAGGAGGCTCTCAGTCTTCTAGACTTCACCACTGTCATGTGAAAGCTCTTCAAGGTCATCTCCTCTCTGGGATGGGACTCCAGCAGCTTGGGCCACCTTGAAACTCCAAGATCACCACCCCTGATGGCTCCTCAAAGCCCAGCGTGGAGCAGAGGGCACCAGCCAGGATGAGGAGCTGATGCCCAGATCCCTGCTTCGTTCCTATCCTGTCCCAGTGACCAATAAACCCTCCTGGAGAATATTTTATGATACCTCTCAGCCTGGCCCTGCATGAGGGCTGTGTTCTTCACATCAGAGCCCAGATGCTGCCTCTTGCCCAGCCCTGCTCTCCTCGCTGGTGGCTTTTTTAATTTATTGTTGGGGTTTTTTTTTGGTTTTTGTTTTTTTTTTTTTCCCACATTCAAGTCCCTGAGTCATCAGTGTGTGCTTCAGGATGAATGCCAACAGCCTGACACTGCATCCCACCCAGCCACCCACCCCCTCTCTCCTCTGGGTCTGTTCCACCTTCAGCTCCCTCGAAATAGGGTGGAATTGGCTCGGAGCTAAACCCCTACGTGGTGCAGGAGTGGTTTGGGTTTGGGTGGGTGTTTTGAGGGGGGTTTCCTGCAGGCAAGGAGCAATGGTTCCCTCTGCCTCGAGGATGGGAACAGCCCCAGATCCCTGCGCTGAGTTCTCATCATCCATTTGCCCATCCTCAGCAGCAGCCCCAGAAGTCTCAAGCCTGAACATTCCCCTTATAGGGAGGCATGGAGGGCCAGGATTTGGAAATCCCATCACAAACCAGGGCTTGCCCCCCCCTCCTTGTCCCCCGGACATCCCAGCCAGGGCTGTGGGATGTTCCTGCCAGTATCCCAGAACCCTGGAGCCTCGGCAGGGCCAGCAGCTGGATTGGCTGGGAGGGCCAAACTTTGCCTTTTTAGGCTGCCCAGTGCCTGCTCCAGGGCTTCTCCACCATCCCCAGCTTCAAACCCAAGTTCCCATCCCAGGCTTGGGATCTGCAGGGATGGATCTGCAGGCTGGGAGGTGATAGAGAAGGGAGCAGCTCAGGGCTGGGGATGATGCTGTTTGCAGCAGCTCTGGGGGTCTCTGTGCTTTTGGGCACTGTCCCCTTCAACCCTAGGGTGGGACAGGGTCATATCACTGGCCCCATGCAGACCGGGCTCTCTCCCTCCCAGAGCTGTTTCCCTTCCACCCTCTGATGTTTCTCCCCTTCTCTCTGCTGGGTTTGGGTTTAATTTCTTTTCAATTTTGATCTATTTTCTTTTCTTTTTCTTTTTTTTTTTTTTTCAGAGTGTCATATATGGCAACCTTTTGCCTCAGTGACATCATGTTTGGCAGCAGACCAAGGGGACCAGGCTGGGATGTGAGGTGGTGGCAGGTCCCCAGGGGCTCGGGGCGTACTGTGGGGACACCAACAAGTGCAGGGCCAGGGGACACATCCAACCCCTGCCTGCTGAGCATTCCCTGGAGGAAAAGGGACAAATGGGGTCCCTGAACCATCAACTGGGGACATTGGAGGTGTGGGTGGGCCAGGGAGATACCGTGTACCTGTCCTGTCTTGTGAGGTGACAGGCTGGAGTCTGCTCCCTCCCTTCAGGGCTGGAAGGGGACACCAGGACTCTCGGCCCCCTTCCTGGTGCTGGTGGCACCTGGAGGTCTTGATGTCTCCTCCTTGAACACAACTCAGGGACCTTGACGCTGAGAGCAGCCCCGTGCCTCAGTGTCCCCATCTGCAGCTCCAGTCCTTGTATCTCTGGTGGCTTTGGGACATCTTTCCTGCCTCCCACCCTGCCCCAGGTGCTCGGGGGCAGCCCTGGCTGTGGGACCATTGCCCTTAATAAGGCAGTGGGGAGCTTGGCAGCCCCTGGTTGGGTCTCTGCCAGGGCCATGGGTTCTGTGGGGCCAGGGATGGCTCTGTCCCCCCACTCCTGTGCAGCATCAGGCAGGGAGGACAAGGGGACAGCACCCACGTTGCCCCTCGGGGGGGTCCAGGCTCATCCTGCCTCCAAAATCCTCCCTGGCATGGGGTGGGAGCTGAGTGCAGGGCTGGGCTCCAGCCCCTCGAGTCTTGTCCCTTCTGGAGCTGAGGCTTTGGGGAACCAAAAGGGGGCAGGAAGAGGAAACCTCAGGGAGGGACATCCCTGAGGGGTTGGGGAACGGGTAGAGATGGGGAAACTGAGGCTGGGAGGACACAATGCACCAACCCCCCTGCAATCTCAGTGTCTGGGCGATGCCAAATCCCCACCCCAGCTCCAGGGTGTCCCCCAGGCAGAGCCACACCACCCACCTCACCCAGCTGGGCTTCCTCCACCTTGTCCCCAGGAACTGGAGATGTTGCCACCACCTTTTTCCCTGAGACTCTTGCTTTGAAGGATTTGAGTCTTACTTGTTTAAGGGATCAGAGAAGGAACAAACCTCACAAAATGGGATGTTACCTCCCAAGTATCCCCAAGGACACTTTTTCCCCCCCTCTTACAATAATCAACCAGCTTGGGTCCTACCATCAGCCCAAGGTCAATTTAATGAAATAAAACACCTTATATGGCCATATGGCCAACACACCATCACGGAGCCTATTTAGGGTCTTTGTTTAGAGAGGGATCCGCCTCTGAGGTTTCTCGGGCTCTCTGGTATTTATTCCAAAGGCTCCTCAGGGCTGGGTCCCAGAGGAAAGAAGCTCTCGCCTCGGTGGTGAGTACTGCCCAGCCCCGCTTCCCTTTTCCTTCTAGGAAAACCAGAAGGAAAAAAAAATCCAGGGGGGTTTTGGGGATGCCCCTCACTGCTTATGGGGTGGCCCCAGCAGGGTTCGGTTGGCTCAGGGCAGTGTGACAACCCCCCAGCAGCTTCTGTGGGGTGAGGAGAGCTGGGCTGGGGCCAAGGCGGGTCCTGCTGATTCCAGAAATCTCCACAATTTGGGGCTTTTTTTAGGTTTTTTGGTGGTTTTTTTTTTTTTGGGGGGGGGTTTCTATGATGTTTTTGCCTGCTTCCCTCTGGATTCCAGAGCACATCTGGATTCAGGAATCCCTCTGGATTCCAACCCATCCACTCTGGGGAAGGGCTGGGGTGTTTTTTTCCCCATTTTTGGGAAAGGATGTGAGGGCAGAGCAAGGGGTGGCTGAGACCAGAGCAGACAAGAGGGCATCACCCACCTTCCCGCTGCTTCCCACCCTCCTTCCCACCACCAGCTGAGGATGGGGACAGCAAAGGTCCACTGCCCAGAGCCTTTGGCACCTATTTTGGCTGGAGAAGCAGCATTGGTGTGGAGCAGCACCCATGGGAGACCAGTGGGAGTGGCACCTGGTGGCTGCCCCTCACCGTAGCCCCTGTAGGATTTTGCCCCAAAGACTCCATATGTTCCACCACCCAAAGCCAGGATGTGCCATAATCTTCTTCTCCCCCATCCCATTTAACACTGGTTTCTCTTCCTCTTCCCCCCAGCTTTCCCCCCCCAGATCCCCCTGACCACCGACTGCTCCCAGCATGTGTGAGGAGGAAACCACTGCCCTGGTCTGTGACAACGGCTCCGGGCTCTGCAAAGCGGGGTTTGCGGGGGACGATGCCCCCCGTGCTGTCTTCCCCTCCATCGTGGGTCGTCCACGGCATCAGGTGGGTACCTGAGGTGGGACCAGACACCTCTTAGCCCTGCTTGAATCAACCAAATGCCCAGGGAGTTTGTGGTTGCTCCATCCCTGGAAGTCTCTCTAGCCAGGTTGGATGGGGTTTGGAGCAACCTGGGCTGGTGGGAGGTGTTGTTGCCCGTGGGTTTGGAACTCGATGATCTTCGAGGTCCCTTCCAACCCCAACCATTCTATGATTATATAAAATGCAGCTAACAAGGCCATCTCTTGGTGTTAGGGTGTCATGGTGGGCATGGGGCAGAAGGACAGCTATGTGGGTGACGAGGCACAGAGCAAGAGGGGGATCCTCACGCTCAAGTACCCCATTGAGCACGGCATCATCACCAACTGGGATGACATGGAGAAGGTAAGATCCTACACCAGGATAGGGAGTGGGTGCTGGCCTCAGCTTCTTTTTGGGATAAGATTCCAATTCTCCTTTGCCTGCCCTAGATCTGGCACCACTCCTTCTACAACGAGCTGCGTGTGGCCCCTGAGGAGCACCCAACCCTGCTCACCGAGGCACCCCTCAACCCCAAGGCCAACAGGGAGAAGATGACACAGGTAAAGCACCCTGGGACCCCCGGAGATGGGGATGGGATGGGCAACGTGGGTTTAGTGAGCCAAGAGGGTCTGGCATAGGTGGTGAGATGAAGCACAGGGCTTTGAGGGCAAAGCTCTTGGTGGCATGTCCATGTCCTTCTGTGCGCCCACGAGGTTCACCACACAATGCACTGACCCATGTTTTTCCATGACATGCGTGGACCTACGTGATTTTCCATGCCATCATTCACGTATTCATGCTCTGAACCACCTTGTTTCCCACCCAACACTTTGACCATGCAACACATTGTCCCATGTGTCTGTACAAGGCACTGACCCACCTTTTTTTTTCCATTCAATGCCACCATCCGCATGGTTTTCCATGCAATGTGCTGCTCCTGTCTCTCCAGGAGGACTCGACCCTCATGGGTTGGGGGGAAAATGATGTGCTGGGGACACCCCTTCTCCCCCATAACCCCCTGCCCCTCTCATGCCCCCTCCCAGATCATGTTTGAAACCTTCAATGTCCCCGCTATGTACGTTGCCATCCAAGCTGTCCTCTCCCTCTACGCCTCCGGCCGCACCACCGGTGAGTAGGACATGTGGCATCTACCACCTGGGGACCACCTATGATGAGGAAGGATCCAAAGCAGCTTCCAACCCCCTTCCTTCCTCACCTTCCTTCTCAGGCATCGTCCTCGACTCCGGGGACGGCGTCACCCACAACGTGCCCATCTACGAGGGCTACGCGCTGCCCCACGCCATCATGCGCCTTGACTTAGCTGGCCGGGACCTCACCGACTACCTCATGAAGATCCTCACTGAGAGGGGCTACTCCTTCGTCACCACGGGTACGGGGATGGGGAGGGGGTGACAGGGGACAACTCCCCCTGTCACACCTTCATGGTGTGGCCAAGGCACCGGGTTGAGCCTGTTGGCCATCATCTCCTGCAGCCGAGCGAGAAATCGTGCGTGACATCAAGGAGAAGCTCTGCTACGTGGCCCTTGACTTTGAGAATGAGATGGCCACGGCTGCCTCCTCCTCATCGCTGGAGAAGAGCTATGAGCTCCCTGATGGGCAGGTGATCACTATCGGGAACGAGCGCTTCCGCTGCCCCGAGACCCTCTTCCAGCCTTCCTTCATCGGTGAGCACTGCCCTCCATTCTTCTGGCTGCCCCTTCAGTGGTTGCCCCCCATCCCCATTGCTGGGCAATGAGTTCACATAGGTGTCCCACAAGGGTTTTGGGTTTCACCAAAGCACTTTGCACCCCAAATGAGGAGGGACAAACCCACAGATGACCCCATGGGCTTTCTGAGGAGCTCTGGGGAGGTGTGGGTGGGGCTCAGGGTGCTGATAGCCCCTTCCCACCCCAGGCATGGAGTCAGCTGGCATCCATGAGACAACCTACAACTCCATCATGAAGTGTGACATTGACATCCGCAAGGACCTCTACGCCAACAATGTCTTGTCTGGTGGCACTACCATGTACCCTGGCATCGCTGACCGCATGCAGAAGGAAATCACAGCACTGGCTCCCAGCACCATGAAGATCAAAGTAGGTGGTGGTGGTAGGACACACAACCGTGGTCACCAACACCCTTATTCCTCTCTTGGTGTGGATTTGGGGAGGGCGAGGTAGATCAAGGGGTGCATCTTAAAGGGCTCATCTCTTGTCAGATCATCGCCCCGCCAGAGCGGAAGTACTCAGTGTGGATTGGGGGCTCCATCCTGGCCTCCCTCTCCACCTTCCAGCAGATGTGGATCAGCAAACCCGAGTATGACGAGGCCGGACCCTCCATTGTCCACCGGAAATGCTTCTAAGCCCCCTCCCAATACCCTGGCGGCCCCCTTGGCTCGGGACGGGGCACCCAGCTCTTCCTCGGTCCCCGCTGCTCCTCCCCACTGCACATTAAAGCCTTTTCTCCAGGCCCTGCCCCTTTTCCAGGAGATTTTGGGGCGTTAGGAGGGTGGGAGGGGCTGAGGGTAATGGGGGGGGGGATGGGGGAGCCCCAACGTCAGGTTGGTGCCTGTGTTCCCATGGAAGTGCCCTGATGTCATGCTGATGCCCTTGACTCTGCCTGGATGCCCCCAACCCCTGCGTTGACGCCCTTGACCTTATGGTGGTGATCCCAACCCTGTGCTGGTGCCTCTAGCCCCTATGATGATATCCTGGATGGTGCCCCCAACCCTATCTTCATGTACCTGACCCTATATTGGTGACACCAACCCTATGCCAGGTCCCCCTGACCCCCTCTGAGCCCACCCACGGTGGTGCCCCTGTCCCAGGCCAACCCCCCCTTCCCCACACTAGTGCCCACCCCCCCTCGCTATCCCGTTGCTCCCCCCCGCCCTCCCTCAGCGCTGCCGGGACATAACGTAGGTGGAGTCACATTTGCATAAATCACCATAAACCCACTTTTTCCCCCCCCCGCCCCCAGCACCGGGCTTGTCCCCACCCCCCCTACTTCTGCGCCTGTTCCCGCCCCCAGCTTCCCGCGTGTTGACGTCACGGGGGGAGGGCGCAGCGTGTCACGCGCTCATTACCATCTCATTTGCATATGACGCGGGAAGGCGGAAGCGGTGGCGGGATGGGGCGGTGCAGGACCGGGTTGCGCCTGGCTTTGGAGGGGAACATCGGTACCGGGGAGGGGGGGGACAAACGAGGGGGTGGCAGCTTGAGGGTGGGGGGGATCAACCTGGATGGGGGAGGGGGATTTGGAGGGGGTGGGTGCAGCCTGAAGGTTCCCAAGGTCTGGTTGCGTGTTGTAATTAATTATTCCATTGATAATTAGTGATTGTTCACGTGGCGCGGATATGGGGGGTGGGGAGGGGCACCGTGGAGGGGACACAGAGCGGCTCAGCCTGTGCTGCCCCCCTCCCCCCCCCAACATCCAGCCGTGGGGAAATCCACCTTCCTGAAGCTGCTGGGTGTCACCTTCCCTGAGTGGCACTTGGTGACCGAACCGGTGGCCCAGTGGAGAAAGGTCCCAGCGGGGGGCACGGCAGAGGTAATGGTGACCACCAACACCCCCCTTCCCCCCCGGACCCACTCTGGGACAACCTCATCCTTCATCTCTTCCTGCTACAGGCACCTGTGGGCTCCACCAACCTTCTCCAGATGATGTACAAGGAACCAGCTCGATGGTCCTACACCTTCCAGACCTTCTCCTGCCTCAGCCGGCTGAAGGCCATGCTAGAGCCCCCCTCCCAACGCCCTTTCACCCCCCCACATCCCGTCCAGGTCTTTGAACGCTCCATCTACAGTGACAGGTACCCAGCCCCCCCAAATTCCAACCGGGAAGAAGAGGGATGGAGTGGAAGGGGTCAGGTGGAGTAAAGAGTGTCAATCCAGCCTGGCTTGTGTCCCCTGGGACTGAAGTCTGGAGTGATGCTTAATTATAGAAATGCTCTTGTGGGATAATTTGGGGCTTTTGTTGTACTCCAAATAATTTTTGGTGGTGGGTCCATCCTCACCTGGGCCTGGGGGCAGCTGGAAATCCCTTGGGTGACATCTGGGCCTGGCAGCAGTGAGCTGAGCTGGGTGGCCATGTGTCCCCAGCATCATAGGGTCACAGAATAGTTTGGGCGGGAAGGGACTTTAAAGCTCATCCAGTTCCAACCCCCTGCCAATTGTCAGGGACACCTCCCACAGCCCAGGTTGCTCCAAGCCCCATCCAACCTGGGGCCTCCAACACCTCCAGGGATGGGGCAGCCACAGCTTCTGGGGGCAACCTGGGACAGGGGCTCAGCACCTCACACCAAAGAATTTTTTCCTCATGTCCAACCTCAATCTCCCTTCTGCCAGTTCAAACCCTTTCCCCTCATCCCATCCCTCCAGGCCCTTGTCCCAAGTCCCTCCCCAGCTTTCCTGAAGCCCCTTCAGGCACTGGAAGGTGCTCCAAGGTCTCCCCGTTGCAGCCTTCTCTTCTCCAGGCTGAACACCCCCAACTCTCAGCCTGGCCCCAGAACAGAGGGGCCTCAGCCCTTGGATCCATCCAGCCCCTTCCTGACCCTGATCACCCTTTGTGACTGAGCATCTCTCAGCCCCAAATTCAGGCTCTCCACCTTGATTAAACACCCCTAGGTCCCAGCTGGTGCAAAAAAAGGTGAATAGAAGAGGCAGTGAAGGCACCTGGGGATGTCCTAGAGGTGCCTGGGTACTGGTGGTGCTGGTGCCCTGTCCCATCTCTTTGTCTTTTTCCAGGTATGTCTTTGCCAAGAACCTGTTTGAGGTCGGGCACCTGCAGCCACTGGAATGGGCGATCTACCAGGACTGGCACAGCTTCATCCTGCAGCACCTGGGGTCCCGTGCTGCCCTCCATGGCTTCCTTTACCTCCGGGCCACACCACAGGTGTCTGATGGGGACAGGGATGGGGACATTGCCCCGGGAAGCTGTGGCTGCCCCATCCCTGGCAGTGTCTCAGGCCAGGCTGGATGGGGCATGGAGCCATCTGGGCTGCTGGGAGGTGTCCCTGCCCATGGACAGGGTGATTTTTAAGGTCCCTTCCCACCCAAAACATAACATGGAGGTGTTCAGCTCTGCTCAGAGCCCAGTGATCACCAAGGATTGCCAAATTGCTGGGGTTTAACTCAAAATGGGTGGTCTGGGGTAGCAGGACCTGTTCCCAGTCCCATGTGAATGGTGGTGGGAGTTGGGTTTGGGGTCCCAGAGTGGGGCTTGGGGAGAGGGGAGATGTGGTGGGCTCAGGGAATGCCGGCTGCCATCCGTCTCCTGCATCCCATTAACCTCCCATCACCTCCTTAACCTTCCATCTCCCCTGATAAGCATCTCCCCCCCATCCTGTTAACATCCCATCCATGCTGGCTCTGTCCCTAACCTCCCATCCACCTGGCTCTTCTGTTAACCTCCTGTCCATCCCGTTAACTTTCCATTTTCCTCACATTCTGATAACCTCCTGTCTCTCCCCATTAATCTCCTCTCCATACCCTTCCATCTTTCTTTCTCCAACTTTCCATCTTCCCCACATCCCAGTAACCTCCCATCTCTCCCTGTTAATCTCCTGTTAACCCTTCCTGTCTCCTGTTCATCTGTTAACCTCCTCTTATGTCCCATCTCTCCCATTAACCTCCCATCAACGCCCTCGTTAGCATCCTCCCCTCTGTCCTATTAAACCCCCAGGTAATGTCCTCCTGTTAACCTCCTGTTGATGTTCCCCCCTTTCCCGTTGACCCCCACCTCTCTCACCAATGTCCCCTCTCTCCTGTTCATGCCTGGTCTGGGTGCAGAGGTGCCTGGAGCGGCTGCGGCGCCGGGCACGGAATGAAGAGGGGGGCATCCAGCTGGGGTACCTGGAGCAGCTCCACACCCAGCATGAGCAGTGGCTGCTGGACAGAACCACCTGGTGAGTCCAGATTTGTCCCCAGCACCCCAACATCACCCGTGTGGGGTTTTGGGGTGATGGTCGGGGAGGGTTATGTGGTTGAACCCCTCCTGATGCTCCCTCCCTTCTCCAGGGTCCACTTTGAGGAGGTGAAGCAGGCGCCTGTCCTGGTGCTGGATGTGGACAAGGACTTTGAGAACGATGTGGCCATGCAGGATGTCCTCATGGCACAGGTAAGCATGGCACAGGTGGCATCTTGCTGTGTCTCACTGTGTCCCATTGCATCCCACTACTGGGAGCACCAGGTCCCCCCTCAGAGTCAGATTGACCTCTGAGTTCCCCCTCCTCTTCATTTTTCCATGGAAAATAATAATTTTCACACCCTGGTTTTAACTTTGGCCATCCCAGTCCCATCCTGACACAATCCAAGTACCACCCTAGTGCCATCTGACTCCTATCCCAGCACTATTCAAATGCCATCCTGGAGCCATCCCAGCACCATCCAGCTGCCATCTGGCACCATTCTGGTACCATTCCAGCACCATCCTGGTGCCATCCTTGCACCATCCAAATGCCACCTGAGCACCATCACAGTGCTATCCTGATGCCATCCTGGCACCATCCGGGTGCCATCTCAGTCCCATCTGAATACCCATCTTGATGCCATCCCAGGCCCACCTGGTCACCACCCTAGTGCCCCCCAGTGCCATGTTTTCCAGCAGCTTTTGCTTGCAGGTGGAAGCTTTCACCACGGGGCTGGGAGCCAAAGCTTTGCCATCACATCCTGACCCTTGCTGAGTGGTGACATCCCTGTCACCAGGACCCACAGCACAACCAGGACAGGGCCATCACCATTGCCTCCAGCTGAAGATCCCAAGGACAAAGGACAAGTCCCCAACTGTCCCCCTCAGTCCTTTTTTGTTGGGCGAGGGGTGGATTGAAGGCACTATTGGCACAGCGATGGTTTTAAGGCAGAGATTTGGAGGCACCTGGGGCTCCCTGCACACTTTGGGGGGGTCCTGCTTGCTGCTGTCACCCTTCCCCATCCACAGAGACCCCCCAGCCTGGAATTCCAGGGACAGGGATGCTCCCAAAGGTGGATTTCATGCACTGGTTGAGTTCCAACAGAAAATTCTTGGTGGTTTGTGTTTAAGTTCCACTAACACACACACCCCCAACACCCCCAAACTCTTAATTTATAGAATTATTGTTTTTCCCCTTAAATTAAACCCAAGGTGGCATCAAACTCTTGTTCTTCTTGACCCATGGATGGGTGGGGGGGAAACATGGGTCGGGGGTCTCCAATGGGTGCTGGGGATGTTGTTCCTCTGATTTTGGGGTGTTTGTAGCCCTGAGGGAGGGTTTGGGGTATAAACCTGGGAATTTGGTACCCGTTGAGTGGGTTTTGCTGGGGGGGGGGTGGCTCTTTAGAAGGACCCCTTGGAGTAGGGGGGATCCCCTTCTAGCGTGAGAGGTTGGGGATGGTGGTCTTCCCCTCCCGTCTTGTTTTATGGGGGGTTGCAGTGGAGTATGCGACCCTACACGAACACGGGGGGGGGTGGGAGGGGGAGCGGGGAGGGGGCGGATCCCAGCACCTGCTCCGAAGGGGGTGGTGGGAACGGTGGGGCATGGTTTGGGGGGAGGGGGGGCTGTGGGGTAGGGATTAGAGCGGGGAGGGGGCATTTGGGGGGGTTGTGGGCAGGATCTAGGGCAGGGAATAAGGGGGGTGGGGGGGCACAGGAGTCGGGTCGCCACCCCCCCTCAGGCTGTTTTCTGTCGCGACCCTACAATAACAACAGAGCAGGACCCGCACGGCCCCCACTGCCGACCCTACAGAACGGGGACACCGACACCGACCCGCGGCCGACGACCCCACAATAACAACCCGGTACGGGCCCCCCCCCCCCGAGCCTAATAACACCCCGGGCCACCCAACCACCTCACAATAACCCCCCCCAAGCCTTTCCTTCCCACCCCCCCCACCCTCCCCACCGCAACCCCTCCACCACCACTGCTGCGCACCCCCCTAATCCCCCCCCATAACCCCAGGGGAGTTTGGGTGCCCCCCACCCATTTTTCCTTGCTAGAAAGCATTGGGAGGAGGGCACAGGGTGCTGGCCTCGAAACCCCCGGGCCGGTGGAACCCCCCCGAGCGGGCGCCTGCAGAACAAAGGGAGGAGCAGATGCAGCAACGTGCAGCTCCGCTGCAAAGCCTCCCTCCCCCCCCCTCCCCAACACCCCGATTTTTGTCTTTGGGGGTCGAGACCCTCAAATTTGCACCCATTTTCCTCCCCCCCCTCCACGCCACCGTGCATGCAATTCGATCCGAATCCGGCCCCCCCTCCCCACCTTGTTTCCAAGCCGATGCTTTACTCATTTTGGGGTTTTTATATCTAAACTGGGGGTGGGGGGAAGGGAGGCTCCGGAAAGTTGCTGGTGTGAGGTTGAAGTTGTGCGGCTTCAGAGAGAAGTTGAGTGGTTTTAAGGGGGTGGAAAAAATAATAAAAAGCAAAATGAAAAGCCAAATGGAAAAAAAAAAAAAAAAAAAAAAAGGTGGGATTTGGGGGGGGGAGGCAGCACCCTGGTTTTGGGGGGAGCTTGGAGGAAGGGAGGGGTGAGGAGTCCCCAGGATGGAAAATTAAAAGTTGAGGTGACTTTGGCTCTGTCACTGCAGAGGTCGCCGAGGTGAGGGGTGGTAACAGACAGTGACATCTTTATGTCCCTCTCCCTGGACACACCCAGTTTCCCCCCCTCCCTCGTGGCAGGGGGGAACCCCAAAATCTAACGTGTGGGAGATGGAGTGATGTGGGGGGCTTCACTGGGAGGTGTGTGTCCCCAGCCCCCCCCCAACCCCATCTCTGTGTCATCCCCCCTCCTCCTTGTCACGCAGTCATCTTTTTGGGGTGATTTGGGGCCTCTTTGGGATAGTTGTAACATCACCAGAACTTGGGGGGCTTGTGGGGGTCGGCAGGGACCCCCCCTGCTTGGTTGGCGATGGTTTTATTTTAATTTTAAGGGGTTTTCTGTGGGAAATGGGACCTCAAAAGCCTCTTCAATGCTTTCAAATCCACCCCCACCCTCCCAAAATCTCAGCGCATCCCCAGATTGCCACCATGGAGTGGGTGGCAATGGGACACATGGGACAAAACCCACCTTTAAATAGAATTCCTTTGAATTTCTTGATGTTAAAAAAACCAACAACAACCCAAACCAAAAGCTGCATGAAACCCACCTGGGAGGCAAGGGTGGGGGGGGAGTAGGTCCCCCAAAAGAAGGGGGTGGGGAGTAAATGGGTGTGTGGGGAGAGTAGAGCTGTGGCTGGCAGGGGGGGGACATTTCCCAGCAAACAAGTCATGACATTTTCTCCACCCAAAAAATTACAATTCCTTTCTTGGGTGCTTCTGGTTTTACTGGGGTTTTCTACCTCGTAGTGGTGGGGGAAACTTTCCAGCTGGGGGTGGTCTCCGGAGCAGAGAGATGGGGAGGGGGGCTGATTTCTAGGACTTTGCTGCCTGAAAATATTTGTATTTTCGGGGGGGGGTGAGTGGCTACTTGGTGCCTCTGAATTGTCTCTGGCAGGTTTTGCCCCTGGGACAGCTGGTAGGACACTGTGGGGCCATGGGGACATGGCATGGCAAGGAGAAGGACTTTGCCCTTGGCAAAGCACCAGGGAAAACGCCTGATGGGGAGGATTTGAGGCTTTTCTGGGATGGGTGTGCAAGAAAAAAAAACAACAAAAAAAAAGAGAAATAGTCGACAAATATGATTTATGAAGATGCTGCTGGAAGCAGGGTCAGCACTGGTGGGATTGGGATTCCCTGGGGAGCCCAGGTGCTGGCAGGTCCCTGCCCAACCCAGGCTGGTCCTGTGGTGCCGGCAGCCAAGCGAGGGGTGTGCCCTGATTCCCACGTCCCGGTGCTTTTCCCGGGGTGGTTTGGCAGACAAAAGGAGCCGGGGAGCCAGTCCCTTTCCCCAGCACCGGTTCTGCCCGTTTCTCCAGCTTTGCCAGGCCTGGGAATGCCGGGATCTCCCCTGCCTGTGCCATCTCCATCCACAAGGAACTGGGGAGAGGAGGAGGGAAGGTGCTGGAGGTGGAAGTTTTGCTCCTTTCCGCATCCCATGGTGCTGCTGGATCCTCTCCCACCCTCCCCCAGTGACTCATTATGCCTTTGCTTATTTCCATAACTAATCAAGGTCTTGGGAACCCGCTCATCACCACCATGGCAAAATACATGGTAAAGCTGTGATTTCCACTAAGAGCCACCCAAACCACTCACCAAAGATCAGGGCTGGTTCAGGGGAGGATGCTCTGACCTATCTCCCCCATTTTTTTGGGAAAAAACTTTTATAAACTCCCCAGGAACCCCCATTCCTGGTAGGAATGGTTATACCCCCAAGCCCCTTTGCTTGTGGGATGTGATGAAGCTTAAGGTGTTCCCTGTGTTGGGAAATGCATTTGATGAGTTCTCTTGGTGCTGGAGATTAAGAATGACTCCTTAATCCATTAACTACTAACAAAATCACTACATTTGTCTGTCTTGAGGAGTTTCCCTGCTGGGTTGGGAAGTTTATTTTTCTCATCAGTAGAAAAGCACCTGATTTGGCCTCTCCAAAAAAGCCATAGGGTGGTGGAGGGGATGAAGAACCTGATGGGATTCAGCTCATTTTTGGCTGGTGCATCCCAGTGTCTGTTACCTGATGGACCATCCCAATGTCCTTGGTTAATCCAGAGTGACACCATCCCTCTTCCAATCTTGGCCGTGGTATTAACAGCTTAAAAATGCCTCGGTAACAAATCAAGGGGCTGGATGTTGGTGGCCGTGCTGCCCTGTCTGGCTGGAGAAGGAGGAGGATGGGGGCAAGGAATCATCTGTGTAAATTAAATCCCCTCTTGTGGATTTTATTTTTTTGCCCAGCAAGAGGGATCTGCACCCCGCAGTGCCTTCACGTAAGGCTGGAAAATAGGGAAGGGGGGAGAAAAAATCCAATTCCTGGCACCAGTTTATCCCCTCTGTTCCCCTGGGAATTGCACTGCTTGGAGCAAAGGTTGGATCCTGGTGGAATCTGGCTTGACATGGCCATAGGGCTCTTGGCTCATACGTGGTCTTTTTATGAAGAGAGAAGCTTGAGGAAATATCACAGGGATGGGGAAATATCATAGGAACAGGGAAATACCACAGGGATGAAGATGTCAGGGCTGCAGCTGCATTTTCCACCTGGATTCAGTGTCTGGTTTATCCATCCCGCTGGGTGCTGTGTGGTCCCGAGGCTCCTCAGGTGGCTCCTTCTGCTGCAGATCCCTTTGGGAAACAGTTTTTGATGGGATGTTCCCAGGAAACCTTTGGGGTGTTTTGAGTTTTTGGAAGTTTTGCTGACGATTCATCTGGGAATAGCGTTGGAAAGCTCCAAACCTGGAACATCCTCGTGCTGTCATCGCCTCTAAACCCCTGGATTTTGGGGTGGTTCTCCTTTTTTCTTCCCCACCCCCTCCCCCAATTCCCACTCTGCACAGGGGCTGGAAAAGTTGATCCCTGTTTTTAGGGATTCCAGCCCTTGTTTAACCCTTTTGCCAGCCCATTCCCACAGCCTTTCCCATGGGAAAATGCACCCCCTCTTCTTGGCAGGGCCTGAATTTGGGGGAGACAGAGGGGGTGTGGATGGAATTAAAGGTTTGCAAAGCTCCCACATCTTCAAATTAACCACACCTGGAATGAATGAGGGCCCCAAATTAAGGCCCTCATCTTAATGGTGGTGCTGGTGGGCTTAACAGCTGGAAAAAACTATTTTTTTTTTTCTTCAGAGGGGCCAAAGCATGATTTTGGGGCATTTTTGCTGTCCCTGCATGTTGCTGTTCCCACTCACCAGGGTGGACTCCTGCCTCAGTTTCCCCTGGGGGGGGCCACACAGGACAGGGTTTTGTGGGGGGTCTGTTGCCACGTTTTGAGGGAATGCGGGGAGGGGGGAAGCAGTGTGGGCACCGCGGAGTGGGGCGTAGATGGCTCAGTGTCTCCGTGTCCCCCCCGCCACCCCCGTTCCTGCGCAGCGGCCGTGATCGCCCCGGCGGGGGAGGGAGGGGGGGGGACGGGACGGGACGGGCGGGCGGTGTCGGGCGGTGTTTGAGGGGGGGTTGGGTGTTGCTGGGGAGTTGAGCGAGAGAGGGAAGGAGAAGGAGGAGGAGGAGGAAGAGGAGGGCGGAGGAAGAGGGGGGGGGGGACAAGAAGAAGAAGAAGAATTAGAAGAAGAAGAATTAGAAGAAGAAGAAGAAGAGATGCGGCGGTCAAACCCCCCCCCGGCTGCAGCAGGGCGGCGGTGAGGGAGCGCGGAGGAGGAGAGGGAGACAAGATGGCTTCCTCCTGAGGGCCGGAGCCGTGCCGGGGCCCGGCGGGGGCTGCGAGGGGGCAGCGGCGGGGGCAGCGGCGAGGTGAGTGCCCCCCAACCCCCCAGTACAGCCCCCGACCCCCCATCATCCCGACCACCCCCCGAACAGGCGGCCCCAGGGGCGGTGCGGGTGGGGGCTGTGTGTGTGTTTATAAGGGGGTGACACCCCCCCCCCCGCTGTACCCTCCCCTCTGTACCCCCCCCTTGCACCCCTCCTTCCCCCCCGCGGGGGTTGCACGCGTGCTGCGGCTCCGCGGGGGAGCGGCGGGGCCCGGAGGACAAAGCGGCGGGGCCGGGGGGGGGGGGAGGGAGGGGGTGTTGGGGGACACAGAGGAGAACCGGCCCGCTGGGCCCTGGCTTCTCCCCGTTGCCCTTTGGGAACAGTTTACCCTCGTTTATCCTTTTCCTTATATCCTGATTTGGTTTTTGGTTTTTTGGTTTTTTTGTTGTTTGTTTTTTTTTAATTCTTCATTAAGTTGGCGGGGTTGAGGGTGGAAGCCGGATGGGGGGCTGGGGAGGGGATAAACCTTAAGCCCCCCCAACCCCCTCCCACCCCCCCCCATCTTTATTGCCCCACTGCTTTTTGGTTGGTTTTTATTGTATTTTATAGACGTATATTTTAATTCTTATTTTGATTAATCCCCTCCCCTCCATCCCTTAAATGTGCTGAGCTCAGAGGCACGGTGGATGATGCTAACAAGGGCGACGAAGCTCCCCTGGCGTGACGTCACCGTGACGTCACCCGGGGCAGCTGGCAGCTGGCATCCCTCGCTGTGATGGGATCCAGTGAGGTCGGTCCCCCCCCTCCCCTGCTTTTCGTGGGTAGGATGGAGGTGGAGAGAGAGAAAAAAACAAACCCAGCAGCTTGGCCTCTTGGGGTGCATGTGTGTGACATTTGCCATCCCAGGCTGGGATTATCTGGATACTGAGGATGGTGTGATTGGGTGACAGGCTGCTGGTGGCACTGCGGGTGGCCAGGGACACATACATGTCCCCTATGTCAGGGGAGAGTGTGTCGAAATGCATGGCTGCCCCGAAGTTGGGAGTTGGTGGCATTGGCACCACATGTGGTTTGAAGGGGATGTGCTGGTGTGGGACCCCCACCCACCGACCCACAGCAATGCCTCTGGAGCCGCCTCTGGAGCCATGGGTGCTTTGCAAAACTACATTCCACCTCCTTAGGTGCTGGGGTGCCTGGGGGTGCTGGTGTGGTCCCCATGGTGGGGAGGGATGGGCAGTGGTGGAGCAGAGTCCTGGCAAGTTGTTGTGGTGGCCCCATAAACCAGCACAGCCCCTCTTGGCCTTTGGCACCTAATTACCTGCAACGAGGTTTGTTTTTTAGGATTTTTGACCTGGAGCTTTTATCACAGGTAATTAAGGGGAGAGGTGGCTGGGAGGAGGAGATGGTGAGACCTTGGCCAAGCAAAATGTGTCATATTCTCCCCCCCACACACATTTGGCCTTTCCTGGTGGGGCTTTGCTGATCCTGTGGGGACAGGGACAGGGACAATGAAGAGGCATGATGCCTCTGGGAAGTGTAGTTCTGCTGTGGGTGGCCCAAAAAGCCTTTACCTGAATGTCCCACTGGGGTCTTCTGTCCTCTTGCTTGCCTGTGCTTTGTCCCCATGGTGGCAGTGTCCTCAGTCCTCTGCCTGGACATGTTGGTGTCCTCAGGCCCTGTGCCCATAGCATCAGGGTCCTTGGTCCCCTGCCTGCATGTCTTGGGGCCTGAAGTGGTATCAGTGTCCTTTGTTTCCTGCCCACATGTGCTGGAGTCCCTGGTCCCCTGCCTGTGTGTGCACTGGGGTCTCGACCCCTGTGGCATCGGGGTCCTCAGTCCTGTGTCCCTATGGCATTGTGTGTCCCTGTTCCCATAAGCATTGGGGTTCCTGCCCCCTCTCTGTGTGTGCTGGAGTCCCCTGTCCCCATGCCATCAGGGTCCTTAGTCCCTGTGCATCAGTCTCCCCATTCTTGTGGCCATGGTGTCCCTTGTCCCCTGCCTCTGTATGCTGGGCTCCCTGCTCCTTCTTCCTGCAGCATCAGGGTCCCCACTCCCTTCCTTGCCTGTCTGGGGGTCCCCATCCCAAAATCATTTGTGTCCCCGGTCCCCTGCTTGTGTGTCCTGGGCTCCCTTATTTTGTCCCTCTGGCATTGTGGTCCTGACAGCCTGTGCCAGCATCCTGTCCCCATTCCCGTGGCACTGGGGTCCCTGCTGGGGTCCCCACCATGTCCCCTGCTCCCACATGCCCGGGGGGAACCTTTCTAACGGGGACGACCACTGGGCCAGCACCCAGGCCTGCTGTCCCCTGTCCCCTTGCTGTCCCCACTGCCCCTGGGGTGATACCCAAGCACCCCACACCAACCCCTCCCTGGTTGGGGAACCTCTACCCCCTGCTCTCCTCCTCTGCCAGCTCTTTCATCTTGCCCCTTTCAGCTCCGTGCAGGAGGGTGCCAGACCAATTTTTTTTTGTTGTTTGTTTTTTTTTGAGGATGAAAGAGCTTTTTTTTAAAATTTTATTTATTTTATTTATCCCTCCACCCCGCTTACCCGGGCTGCCATCCAAGGGGAGATGAAATGAAACGGGAAGGAGCTGGAGGTGAAACAGCTGTGATCAGCCCCAGCTCCACATCTGCCCACCATGCTGCTGCCAGCCCCACAGACCCAGCTCAACCCCATTTTTCTCCCTTTTTCCCAGTGCCAAACCCCCCCCCCCCCTTTTTTTTTTGTGTGTGTGTGTGTGTGTGTATTATATTATTTTGTTGTTTTCTTTTTCCCCCATGGGATCTGGCAGTGGGACAGGGCTGGCAGCAGGGATTTGCAGGGGAGATTTTTTGTCGGGGAGAGTTGTGTTGTGGGGATAATGCGGCGTGTTTGTTTGCTACACCTAAAATGGCAGTTCTTAAGGGGAAGGGAAAAAAAAAAAGAGAGAGGAAAAAAAAAAAAAAAGAAGTGCTTCTGCACACCCAGTCACTGCATCTTCTGATTAAATGAGATTTCGCTGTCGAACGGGGGAGCTGGGGACTGCCAGCTACTGAGCCTGCAATTTCCGTCGCAGCCAAATATGAGGGGAAAGAAAAAAAAAACCTGGGAAAAAAAAAATCCCCAAACCGCAACACACAAACCATCACCCCAGGCACTCTGAGCTCTGAAAATGCTGTTTAAAAAAAATTAAAGAAAAAGAAAAAAGGAAAGATTCAAAAATAATGGATGAGAGCAAGTTGTAATTGCTGCAGTCATCAGCAGGGAGGCTGGGGGATGCTGTGTAATGGCTGGAGGGTTTGTCACCACAGAGCTGGTGGCTGCTGGTGGTCAGAGCAACCACCTGGCCTGGCCAAAAAGGTTGGAGGAGCATCCTGGGGGCTGTGGCTGTGCTGGAAGGTGATGGGGGTGCAGGAGCTGGGGCAGCAGGAGCTGGGGCAGTTCTGGTAGGAGGAGAGGCTGAGGAAGCTGGGGTTGTTCAGCCTGAAGAAGACTCCTGGGAGACCTTTAGATGCGTTCCCAGTACCTGAAAGAAACCTACAGGAAGGCTTGTGAATGCCCAGCAATTGGACAAGGAAGGGGAAATGGTTTTAAACTCAAGGAGAAGAGGTTTAGCCTGGATCTTAGGAAGAACTTCAGTAGGAGGGTGGTGAGACTCTGGCACAGGTTGTCTGGAGAAGCTGTGGCTGCCCCTTCCCTGGAGGTGTTCAAGCCCGGATTGGATGAGTCCTTGAGCAACCTGGGCTGGATGAGAGGTGTCCCTGCCCATGACAGGGGGGTTGCAGTAGATAATCTCTGAGGTCCCTTCTGCCCTCAGCCATTCTATGATTCTGTGAGAGCAGTGAGCAGCGGCAGGGCCAGGGCCTGGGGGGACCCTGAGCCTCCAGGAGCCCCAGCTGGTGGTGCAGTTAAAGCCACTGCACTTCAGGCCATTGCACTTCATGTTGCATTAATCCAACACTGTGGCATTTCGAGCTGTTGTATCTGGTGGCAGTGCTCTTAAAAGCTGTTGTGTGTAATGCCTTTGCACCTAAAAGCCATTGCATTTAAGCCATTGCACATGACACTTGCACTTGAAGCTGTTGCATTAATATTGTTGCACTTAAAGCCATTTAATACCCTTGCACTTAAGCAATTGCATTCAGAACTGCTGCATTTGGAGAGGTTGCATTTGATGCTGTTGCATTGACCCCATTGCGTTTAATCTGTTGCATTTATGGCCCTTGCATTCAGAGCTGTTGTAGTTAAGCTGTTGCAATTAAGGCTGTGGCATCTGCAGCAGTTGCATTGATGTCATTGCAGTTCAAGCCATTTGCGTGTCACCATGGTGCACTTAAAGCCATTTGTTTCATCCCTTGCATCCCATTGTTGCATTTGATGGTGTTGCACTGAATGCTGTTGCAATGGTGCTGTTGCACTTAAAGCTATTGTATTTAACAGTCGTGCCTGTAAGCCATTGCATTTTGAGGTGTTGCATTTAAGGTATTGCACTTAATGCAATTGCAGTCAATGCTGTTGCATTTAGAGCCTGTTGTATTTCAGCTGTTGCACTCTTTATGCCATTGCATCTGCAGTGGTTGCATTGATGTTGTTGCACTTAAAACCATTGCATGTAACATTCTGCATTTGTTTAAGCCATTGCATCTAAGTTGTTGCATTTGGAGCCCTTGCACTTGACAGTGTTGCATGTAACTGTTGCATGGAAAGCTGTTGTATTTGGTCGAAGTGCATTTAATCCAAATCCAAATCTAAATGCGTTTGAGCTGCTGCATTTGAGCCGCTGCACTCAGTGCCATTGCATTTGAGGCCCTGGTGTTTCAAGTCATACCAATTAAAGCCATTGCACTTCAAGCCCTTGCCCCATCAAGCCAGGCTGATTAAATCCATCTCAACCCAGCAGTTGCAGTGGGGCTGGTTTCTTCTCACCGGCCTGGTTGGGCACCTGGTGCCGCGGTAGCCGCAGTCTGCCTGGGTGCCCCTTTCTGGGGCTGCTGGCCAGAGCACGCTGCCTGCCTGCACATGGCTTGTTTTTAGGTTTACAAACATGACTCTGCTTCCCCCCCTCCTTCCCTGTGAGTCATCAACGTCGTCACTGAGGCTGGGGAAGCCAGAGGCGGTGTCAGAGCATCCCTGGTGGCGCCCATGACCCCAGCGAGAGGGAAAAAAAAAGCAAAAGTAGATTATTATTATTTATTATTATTTTTGGAGGCCTTTTTCATATCGTCGCCATGCCTCTTTTGGTGTATGAGATGGGGAGGATGCAGCTGGTGACCACTGTGGCCATCCTGGCTTGCAGGTGACCTATGATTTGGTGAATGGTGGCCCACCTGCAGGTGGTCCATGGTGAGGTGATTGGAGAGCGACTGCAGCGGTGGTTGGAGGTTGGGAGAGCTGGGATGCTGCTGGCTCCCTTGTGTGTTTCGGTAGCCTTGGCTGCTAGTTGGTGGGGTTTTGGGGATGGGTAAGGTTTCAGGGTGGGAGAAAAAGCTTGGTGAGACCCCAAAATGTGGGCAGAGGTGGTGGCTCAAGCCTCTCCATGCAGCTCTGTGGGACCTGACAGCGCCGGTGCTGCGGTTGCTTCTGAGCGTGGGGGTGCCGAAGCCCCTGCAGCTGAACTCATCGCAGGATGACAACAGGACTGAGGTGGCTGTGGTGACTCAGCAGTCCGGTGCTGACTCAGCATCACCGGGAGGCAGCTGAGATGAGGGGGGAGCCTTCCATTTTTTGGGGGGGAAGAAATAGGGGATTTCTTTGCTGCCTAATGGGTTTTGCCAAAGCTGCTGGCTCGCGGGTTCCACCCCACACATCTTCCTCTGACTTTCAGAAAAAGGGATTTAATCCCAAGGGGTGACATCTCCAAACTGCTGTGAAGATGCTGTACGGGTCGTGGCGGTGAAACCAGCTCCGGGTTTGGCAGAGGTGGCGTTTTTCCCGCTCCCAGACGGGGCAGGGCCGGGCTCCCACACATCTCCTGGCTCCTGCCCGCCAGCCATCGTGCCGCTGACTTGTCGGAGCTTGCTGGGCAGGAGGGTGGTGGCGTGCACTGCTCTCCTCCTCCTCCTCCTCCTCCTTCTCCTCCTCCTCTGCCCAAAGGTTGGGCTGTGCGGCACGGCAGTGGTGGCACGGAGAGCCCCTGTGTCTTAGGGGACACAGTGGGACATCCCCCCAGGTACAATGGGATGGGTCTGGGCTGGAGGGAGCTGAGCACCTATAGGTGCTGAGGGAGGGCGGGGAGCACATCCCCCACTTGCACCTGGGCACCCTCCTTGAGAACTGGGGTGCAGTTTGGTCAGTGTGGGGGTGTGGGCAGCTTCGCTCCTTGCTGCCCCCCAAAATGGCTTTTACCCCCCCAGTTTGCCGTGCAAAGCAGTTGACAAGGGTGGGAATGTCCCATAATGCCGGGAGGGGACTGAGCCCTGTCCCATGGGGGACACTGGCAGTGGGGCTGTAAGATCAGGCACAGCCCCATGGGGGCGGTTGGGCCGGGCGAGAGGTACAGCCAGGGGCCTTCTCCTGCCACCCACGTGCTCCCCTCTTCCCCTCTTCCCCCCTCTCCCTTCCCAGGTTGGGTCCCTTTTCCTTCTGACCCTGTCCCCTTCCTTTCCAAACCTCTCCCCTTCCTCCCTGTCCCTTTCTTCCACTTCTTGCCCTTCCCCTTTTTTTCTTTCCCATCTTCCCTTTTCTTCCCTCCTTCCCCATCCCATTTCTCCCCTTCTTCCTCCACATTCCTCCCCATCTCCTTTTTCCCCTTCTTCCCCATCCTCACCATCCGCTTTCTCATCTCCATCTCCCCCCCTTTCTTCCTTCCTCCCCCCTTCTTCTTTCCTCCCCCCTCCCTCTTCCTTCCTTCCTTCCTTCCTTCCTTCCTTCCTTCCTTCCTTCCTTCCTTCTTCCTTCCTTCCTTCCTTCCTTCCTTCCTTCCTTCCTTCCTTCCTTCCTTCCTTCCTTCCTTCCTTCCTTCCTTCCTTCCTTCCTTCCTTCCTTCCTTTCCTTCCTTCCTTCCTTCCTTCCTTCCTTCCTTCCTTCCTTCCTTCCTTCCTTCCTTCCTTCCTTCCTTCCTTCCTTCCTTCCTTCCTTCCTTCCTTCCTTCCTTCCTTCCTTCTTCCTTCCTTCCTTCCTTCCTTCCTTCCTTCCTTCCTTCCTTCCTTCCTTCCTTCCTTCCTTCCTTCCTTCCTTCCTTCCTTCCTTCTTCCTTCCTTCCTTCCTTCCTTCCTTCCTTCCTTCCTTCCTTCCTTCCTTCCTTCCTTCCTTCCTTCCTTCCTTCCTTCCTTCCTTCCCTTTCGTTCTTCCTTCCCCCTCGTTCTTCCTTCCTTCCTTCCTTCCCTTTCGTTCTTCCTTCCCCCTCTTTCTTCCTTCCTTCCCCCCCTTTCTTTCTTCCTTCCCCCCCTTTCTTCCTTCTGCCCCTTTTGCCTTCCCCTTTCCCCTTCTTCTCCTTCCCCTTTCCCCTTCTTCTCCTTCCCCTTTCACCTTCACCTCCAGGCTCTGCCAAACCTTTCCCTCTGCCCGCGCCAGCTAGCGGCTCCTGGCTGGGCTCCACGCTGCTCTGGGATCCCACATTGGGGTTTGGCTGCTGCTGCTTCCCCAAAACTGCTCCCATCGAAGCATCTGCTGGAGCATTGCTGGTGTGTGCCCAGGGCTGAGCGTCCCTGCCCCAAACATCCCCACCCCAAACTTTCCAACCCCAGAAATCCCTGCTTGGAGCATCGTGAACCCAAACATCCCATCCCTGCTCATCCCTGCCCCAAGTATCCCTGCTGCAAATGTCCCGACCCCAAACATCCCTGAC
The DNA here is from genome assembly GCF_003957555.1 of Calypte anna. Classification (NCBI taxonomy): domain Eukaryota; kingdom Metazoa; phylum Chordata; class Aves; order Apodiformes; family Trochilidae; genus Calypte; species Calypte anna. The sequence goes on from NC_044267.1 coordinate 5,165,221, forward strand.
TGCAAACATCCCATCCCTGTTCTAAACATTCCTGCTTAGAGTATCCCAACCCCAAACATACCTGATCCAAACATTCCAATGCTGTTAATCCCAATGTTAAACATCCCTGCTCCAAACAAGCATCCCTGCTCTAAACATCTCAACCTGAACATTGCTGCTCCAAACATTCCTGCTTGGAGCATCCAAATCCTGAGCATCCCTTCCCCAAATACCCATTCCCTGAGCATACCCCCTCCAAGCATCCTAATAATCCCTGCCCTGAGCATTCCAATCCTTAAAATTCCTGCCCCTAACATCCTGATATTGAGAATTCCTGCCTTGAGCATTATGATCCTGAGAATTCCTGCTCCAAGCATCCCACTTATGAGAATTTCTACTCTAAGCATCTCCACTTGGAGCCTCCCTTCCCTCAGCATCCCTGCTCCCAGCATCTGGATTATTCCTTCTCTGAACATTCCTTCCCTGAGCATTCTCTCCTATCCCAACCCCAAGCATTCCTTCCCTGGCAATACCCACCCCAAGCATCCCATTCCCAACCGTTCCTTCTCCTCCTATCCCTGCCTCATCCCCTCCAAGTGGCAAATCCCTTTTCCAGAAGGAAAGGGGGTTGTTGGAGATAGGAACACATTTTTTTCCCACCTGGAATACCCATCTCTCTTGGAATCTCCTGGTGCTGATGGTGTAGGAGCTGGGAGTGGGACAGTATCTTGGTGAAATAATTTCTCCCAGTGGAGTAGCAGCTCTGGGGATCCTCCAGATTGCTCCTGAATCCCACGGGAAGCAGAGCTAGGTTTCCAACCCTGTCAGTCAGCTCATCTCCCTCTGTAGCACCCGCATTATCCCGGCTTTTCTCTGGGCTAAATGAGGACAGGAGCCCGCAGTTCAGACCCAGCGCCAGGGTTAGCTGGGGCCATGGAAACAGCTTGGAAAACACAACGGAAGAGTCAGCCGAGTCAGGATGGGGGGAGCCAGGGGCTGCTGTGGAGCTGGCTCTGTGGTCAAGCTTCCCAGATTCCCTTTGGTTTTCCATTTGTGGGGGCATTGAGCATGGATTTAGGGATTCTGCCCCAGTTGGCTCCTCTCCGGTATCTCATCGGCACTGGGGCGGCTGTAGTGGTTTGGGATCGGAAAGGAATATTTTTCCATCTCTTGGGGTCCAGCACAGATCCCTCAGGAGCATGGATCCTTCAGGAGCACAGATATCCCAGGCCCATCAATCCCTGGATGCCCCCAGGCCCATCAGTCCTTGGAGTGAGGGCTTCCACCATCACTGCCCCAGCGCCTTTTTATTTTTGGGGTGGTTTATTATTGTAAGCTCTCCCACACTCACTGGGTGAGCACTTAGGGCATTCCCCCCAGTGTGTTGCCCTCCAAGCCCCTATCCCAGTGGAAAATCCTTCCAGGAGCTGTCGCCAAGAGGAAGAAAACCACAAGCCGAGGGCTGGCCCAGCTCCACCGGTGCAGGGCCGGCAGCCAAAGCTGCCTCTTGGCCGTCCCATGCCGCTGGCTGGCACCGGTACTGTGACCTCCCCGGCATGCTGCTGGGGGGCTGTGTGTGTCCCCTGATGCCACTGGGAAGTGTTTGGCATCTTCCGAGCAGCTTCGTGTGCACTGAGTTGATCTGTTGTCTGCAGCCAGCACCATGTCAAAGGATTGAATACCCCACAATACATATATATATATATGTAATATTAATATATAACATTTATATTAATATTAGTAGTATTCATATTGTTGTTAATACTTGTTTTGGGGGCCTCCGATGGTGGCTTTTAGAGGGGGTGGATGTAAAACCTCTTCCCTTCTTGGCTTTTAGGGGGGTTTAGTTCTATTTTCTTTCATCTGAAAGTAATAATTTGAACTCCAGATACACAGGCTGTAGGATTTTGTCTTTTAAATGAAGCTTTTTGGTTTTTTTTTTTCTTGTGAGGGGATGCTCCAAGCTTGGATGCTCCAAGCAGAGTCTTCTAAGTGGCTTTGCCTGCACTGAGTTGCTCCATTCTCTGCTTCCAGCACCATGCCAAAGGATTTAATACCCCCCATGTTTATGTACAATATATATAATGTTCATATAAAAAATGTATATGTTAATAATATTTATATTATTTATAACAAATATTTAATAATATTTATATTATTAGTAATCTTTGGGGGGGGAGCTGCCAGTGAAGGGTTTTAGGGGTTTGTCTGTAAACCCTCTTCCCCTCTTGGCTTTTGGGGGGGTTTAGTTAATTTTTCTTCCATCTGAAAGTAGTATTTGGAGCTCCATATGCACAGACTGGAGACTCTGTAGGGCTGCTGGATGTATAGGGCTGTTGGATTTGTAGGTTGCTGGATCTGTAGGGCTGCTGGGATATGTGGGATTGTGAAATATGTAAGGTCCTGGATGGAAAATGATTAGTTGCTGGATGTATAATGGTGCTGGATCTGTACAGCTGCTGATTTTATAGGGGTGCTGATGTATAGGTTGCTGGCTGTATAGGGGTGCTGGCTGTGTATAAGTCACTGGCTCTGTAGGGTTGGTGGGTATGCGGGACTTGGGTATTTAGGGCTGCTGGCTGTGTAGGATTGCAGCATGTATACATTGCTGGCTGTCACATGGTGCTGGATATATAGGATTACTGGCTGTGCAGGTTGCTCTGTGTGTAGGATTGCTGGATATATGGTGCTGGTGATGATGTAGAGCTGCAGACTGCTGGAGCTGTGGGGCTGCTAACTCTGTAGGGCTGTGGTGTGTGTAAGGCTGATGATGACATGGGGCTGCTGGATGTCTGGGGCTGTTGAATGTGTGAGGTGGCTGGAAAAATAGGCCTATATATAATTAATTATACATAGGGGTGCTGGATCTGTAGGTTGCTGGATCTATAGGATGATGAGGTGGTTGTCTGGGTCACAGTCTCTGTAGGACAGTGGGATCTGTAGAACAGTCAGACCTCTAGGACACTGGGATCTATAAGGCAGAAGGATCTATAAGGGCAATGGGATCTGTAGGGCAGTGGGATCTGTAGGGCAGCAGGATCTGTAGCACAGTGGGATCTCTCTCTCTATATTGCAGTTGGGATCTTTGGGGCACTGGGATCTGTAGGGCACTGGGATCTGTAGAGCTGGGGATCTGTAGGAGACTGGGATCTCTAGGGTTCGGGATTCTCCAGGGCACGGGGATCTGTAGGGCTTGGGATTCTCCCGGATCTGTAGGGCTGCTGTCCAACCATCACCGTTCCTCCCCTCCGCCCCCGGCGGGTGCAGGGTCCTCCCCTGTGTCCCCCTGTGTCCCGGCCCGTTCCCAGCAGCAGCCCTGAGGCCTCGGTCCCTCCGTCCGTCCCTACGTGCGCGCGGCGCTGGTGCTGATGGCTCCGGCGCTGCTGTGCGGGGGGCGGGGAGGGCCGGGGCTCAGCACCTCTCCCCGCATTGCCCCGCTCGGCTTTGCCTCCCCGCACCGCCCCGCTGCCGCACTCGGCTTCTCCTCCCGTCCCGCACACGTAAGTGCTGCCCGGGCAAAGCCCGACCCCAACCCCGCGCCGGGGCCCCCCCTCCCCGGCACTCGCGGGGATGTGAACGGCTCCGGACTGTTCCCAGGGAGCGCAGCCCAGGCTGGATTCCCTCCAAGTGCTCGGCCTAGATCTGTGTGTGGTTATTTCTTTCTTTCTTTTTTTTTTTTTTTTTTTTTTTTTTTTTTTTTTTGTATGTGTGTGTGTTTTGTTTTGTTTTGTTTTGTTTGTTTGTTGGGTTTGTTTTGTTTTTATCTTGATTTATTTTCCTCCCCTCTCTCTGTTTAAGGCATTCAAAAGGGGGAGGGAATAAAATAAAACAAAGGGGAAAAACAAATTAAAAAAATTAAATGTTTTCATCCTCAAGTGGGACTTTTTTTTCTGTGGAAGGGACCATGATGCAGGAGCTGAGCTAACCCAAACCGAAGCTCTTTTTTTTTCTCCTTATTTTAATTTATTTTCCTCCCTCCTCCTCAGCTTTTATTCTTTCCTGGGGTGAATGGAAGGAGGTTCGGGCAAGCAGCGTTTTTTTTCCGGGTTAAACAAGACGAGGTGCTGGAGGGATTGCTGCTGCCAGATTGAACCAGAATGAGGAGAGGGAGGGGATTGATTTTTGGGGAGAAACCACAAGGTCTTTCCATCTCCCATGGGGTTGGGGACAAAAGAAACTGGATGAGAGCACCAGGAAAAAACCCAAAACAAAACAACTGATTTATATTTTATGTATTTTATTTATTCCTTTCCCCCCTGTGGATTCCGGGAAGGTTGGAGCTGTGGGATTAACGCTTTGTGGGGATGCTCCCTCCCTTCTCTTCTCTGACACTGTGAACTCTTTTCCTGGATCAATAACTTGGTTGATGGGATGGAGCAACCTGAGCGTCCCCCTTCTCCCCCCAAACACTGCAGCTGCTTTTTGGGGCTTCCCTTCCCCAGCAGGTTCCACACCCCCTGGGTAAACCCTCAGGTCCAGCATCTGCTCTCTCCACAACAGGTTTGGCGTTGGTGTTGGTTTCACTGTCATGACGCTCTAGGGGGTGGGGTGGGGGGAAGCGTGTCTCCCCCCATCCCATCCCATCCCATCCCATCCCATCCCATCCCATCCCATCCCCTCGAGGATTTGGAAAGGGGCTGAGGGCATTTTTGTACCCAGTTGGGAAAAACCCTTTTGTCTGGGTGGGAGGATGAAGATGAGGGTGTCGGAAGGACAGGCGAGGCTGTTTCTTCTATTTCTTCCTTGGTTTGCCAAGGAGAGCGTGGAGGTGGTGTGGTGTCCCCACCCTGCCCTGCCACAAACCAGTGCTGAAGCACTTGCTCCCCAGACCTGATGGACCGGTCCTCGTGCCTCCCGGCTCCTCCAGGGACACCACGAGGAGCTGGAAGCTGCAGAGCTCCCCTAAAGCTGCAGCAACATTGGGACAGCCCCACGTTGGAGCTCCAAACCACGGTGATTTGCACTGGTTGTGGCGCTTCCCTTAGGGGTTTCCAACCTGTGGGGAATTTTTGGAATAGAATCATGCCAGAGGATGGGGATGGGGGTGTATATAAGCCCCCATTCTGGTTTCGCTGCAGTCAGCACCCTGCTTCACTCTGGAGGAGAAACCAACTGCGCTCAAGCGTGTGGCTTCGCTCACCGATTCTTCCCATGAGCCAGTTGCTGGTCCAGAGGCAGGAAGCTCTGCCCACAGCCTTTGCTTTGCTTTGTCAGAAATTTTTCCAGCCAGCTTTGCTGAATTTTTAGCTCACAGGAAGCTCCCCCAACTACCCCCCCACCCCTATTGTCAAACTGCTGAAAAAACTGCAAGCACCCAGCAATGCAATCTGAGGAAGGGGAGGGCTACAGAGCACAGAAAGACCCTGCGAGTCCCTGGAAAAAAATCTTGGAGGTTCTTAACTGGGGTGGTGGAGCTCAGACGACAGGGTGATGGGCTTCACGGGTGCTGTGTGGATGGCTCTAATGGTTTTGGTCTCACGTGGCTGGCTTGCTGTATGCTGGCACCGTCATGTTGGTTCAGACACTGGGGTCATTTGAGGCGAACCGAACCCTGTGCTGCCCCTGGCACTGGTGTAGCCAACTCATTGGCTTCCTCCTGCTGTGCCACAGCCCCTGGTGAAGGACAGCAGCTCCCAGCTGGGGTGTTTGCTTTGGGCATCGGTCCAAAAAAACCCCCCACCCTCCCCCCACCACCAAACCATGTCACCAGAACCCACCCCAACGAAGGAAATCCCAACCCGTCCCAGGAGCCATTCTGAAAGCAGGGGGTGGGGACGTGGGTGTCTGCTGGGGCAAAACTCGCCTGGTTCTGCCTGCGGCGATTTATTTTTTTGACGTGGCTCATTGGCATGAGAAGGAGATGGGGAAAAGGGGGGAGGGGATGAAAAAAAGAAAGGGGGAGAAAAACAGGTGTGGGGAGTGAGGGCAGGTGGGTGGCAGCTCCTGGGGATGCTCAGGTCTCTGCTCTCTCCCTCCCAACAGACAGGTTTGGCGGGTGACCCGGTTGATGGACCCAGCAGAAGCCAAATGGAAGAAGGGCCAATTAATTATGTGGAAGAAAGGCGGCTGAACGAGGGCAGTGGGCTCAGCCTGGTGAATGGGGGCCGGCCGGAGGCGGGGGGCACTGCACTGATGGAGCCGAGCAGCTGGTCACCAGGCCAGCCACCCACCCCTGCCAGCAAAGCCCACCTGGAAGATGTCAGGAACCTGGTGGCCTTTTCAGCGGTGGCTGAAGCCGTTTCCTCCTACCGGTTACCCCCTCCAGGTTCCCCATCACTGCTGTATGAAAAGTTCAACTCGGAGATGAGCCGGGGTGGGTTGGTGGATGGCGTGCCCCGGGGTGAGGACCTGCACGCCCTCAAAGCTGCCCTGGCTTTGGCCAAGCATGGTGTGAAACCTCCCAACTGCAACTGCGATGGCCCCGAGTGCCCTGACTACCTGGAATGGCTGGAGCAGAAGATCAAGACAGCTCTGGGTGAAGAGCTGGCATCGCCGCGGCCCCGTGCTGCCGCCACCAACCCCCCACCACCCCCCCAGGAAGGTGCTATCGACCCCCAGCCGGTGCCTGAGGCCGTCGACCCGTGCCCACCCGACGGCCTTCCCTTTTCCCAAAGTGCGTTGACCATCGCCAAGGAGAAGAACATCAGCCTGCAGACCGCCATAGCCATCGAAGCCCTGACGCAGCTCTCGGCCGCTCTCCCTCAGCCTGCTAGTGATGGCCAGACCCCACCTCCACCCCTGCCACCACCCCCTGCCACCCCCTTTGGCTCTGGCCCCATTGCCCCCCCGGTGGCTGCATGGCAACGAGATGAACCCCGTTATCCACCAGAAGCTGGAGCGGTGCCAGAGCCGTTTTTTGGTCCGGCACCTCCCCGGGGGGGTTTCACAGCAGCATGGGGGCTGGAGGCAGAGGGAGCGGTGGGGGCTGGAGACCCCATGGCAGAGCTGGAACAGCTCCTGGGGAACGCTGACGACTACATCAAGGCAGCCTTCAAGAGACCCGAAGCGACAGCCAGCAAAGTGACAGCACCCAAAATGGAGCCCCCCAGGAAGGATGCTCCGGGTGGCCCCTGCTTGCCATCGGCAACGCCGGATCCCGACTTGCACAAGAAGACGCAGCTGGTCCTGCAGCAGCATCTCCACCACAAACGCAGCCTCTTCCTTGAGCAAAGCCTGGCAGCAGCAGCAGCACCCCCAGATCGGCCAAGCAGCTGGTGGGCTCCCAGCACCCTGGCCGTGCCCCCCAAGCCCTTTGAAAAGCAGGCCAAAGAGAAGAAGAAGAAAACGCCGCTCGAAAAGCCCCCCCCGGCCAGACCTCTCCGTAAACAAGTGCAAATCAAGAAAGCGAAGCAGAAGGACTCGCAGCCCCTCTTCCTGCCCCTCTGGCAGATCAGCCTGGAGGGGTTCCGGGCACCTGCCGAGCCCCCAGCTGAAGAGATGCAAATGGAACCGCCATCTGCCTGTCCACTCCAGCCCCTGGCACTGCCCCTGCCCACTGCTCACCCCCTGCCACCGCCACCCCAGAACCCCCTCGATGGTGTCCCCCCGGCTCCCGACTCTCAGGAAAGGGGTGCCCCCGGGGGGGGCCCCCAAATTCACCCGGTGCCGGTGGGCTCAGAGGAAATCCCAGCTGCTCCAACGCCAGCCACCCCCATCGTGGTGGATGATAAGCTGGAAGAACTCATCCGGCAGTTCGAAGCAGAATTCGGGGAGAATTTCAACTTGCAGCCCCCCGAGGCCCCCACCCCGCTTGCCTCTGGGGCTGCTGAGCTACCGGGGGGGGGCAACACCAGCCCCGCAAGTGCCCCCACCCACCACGACCACCGCCGCCACCCTCCCAGCATCCAGCATTGCTCCCCAAGCCGGACCCAAAAGCTTTTCATTCTCCCCAGGGAAGGGGCAGCTTTCAGACCTCCCTTTCACCGCCCGCTCCCCGAAACAGATCAAAATCGAGTCTTCTGGTGCTATCACCGTGGTGTCCACCACGTGCTTTTACTCTGAAGAAAGCCAAAACCCGGAGGCAGATGACGCCGAGGGGACACCCACCAAGGACGAGGTGCCACTGACACCCACACTCAGTGGCTTCTTGGAGTCACCACTGAAGTACCTGGACACACCAACCAAGAGCCTCCTGGACACCCCGGCTAAGCGGGCACAAGCTGAGTTCCCCACCTGCGACTGTGTGGGTGAGTGAGCAACTGTGCCACGGGCTGGGTCACCGGGGTGGCTTTTGTAGGAGATGGTTTGGTTTTGGGTTTTTTTTTGGCCAGGAAGGCCACCGTCATCCTGGCTTGTGTAAGAAATGGTGTGGCCAGCAGAAGGAGTGAAGTGATGGTGCCACTGAGCACTGGTGAGGCCTCAACTCAAGTGCTGTGTTCAGTTCTGAGCCCCTTTCTGTAAGAAGGACAACGTGATGCTGGAGCAACCAAGGTGGCCCACAAGAAAGCTGGGGGAGGGCTTTGGACACCGGTGTGTAGTGAGAGGACGAGTGGAAATGGTTTAAAACTTGAAGAGGGGAGATTGAGGTTGGACATTAGGAAAAAATTCTTTCCTGTGAGGGTGGTGAGGCCCGAGGTGCCCGAGGAAACTGTGGCTGCCCCATCCCTGGCAGTGTTGGAGGCCCCAGGCTGGATGGGGCTTTGAGCAGCCTGGGCTGTGGGAGGTGTCCCTGCACATGGGTGAGCTTTAAGGTCCCTTCCAACCCATTCTATGAGCCAAGCTGGAGAAGCCTCTGAAGAACAAGTCCTGTGAGGAGGGGTCCAGAATGTTTACTTTGAAGAAAAGGAGACCTTACTGCTCTCTACAGCTCCCTGAAAGGAGGTTGTAGGGAGGTGGTGGCTGGGCTCTTCTCAAGTAAACAATGATAGGACCAGAGGAAATGGCCTGAAGTTGCACCAGGGGAAGTTTAGACTAGGGATGAGGAAGGATTTCTTCACTGAGAGATCAGTCAGGTGTTGGAAGAGGCTGCCCAGGGAGGTGGTGGAGTCTCCATTTCTGGAGGGATTTAAAAACCATGTAGATGAGGGACTTGTGGATGTGCTCTGGTGGGTGATACAGATACTGATACATATATTTTATTCAGGAGGAGGTGTTGACAGCTGGGCTTGGTGATCTTAAAGGTGTTTTCCAACAGTGATTGGTTCTGTTTTACAAGGGTGGGACTGGAGCTGGATAAATACCAGCATGATGCTGTGGCACCGGTGGAGCCCACACTTCTCCTCTCTTTAATTTTATGGTTGAATGGTGAACCCTGTCACTGATGCTGACCTGGCTGTGCCAAAGTCTGTCTAACACCCAGTTTACCTGGTTACCTGGCTATTTTTAGCTAAGTTAGCTAGTTTGGGTTACTCAGAGTAACGCAAACTTCTGATTCATGCTTACACCTGGAGCCTTACTTGCTGTTGGGCTGTTCAGTGGCTGATCCCACTGGGACGCATCAAAAAGCCACCAGTCTCTTAGATTTGGGGGTGTTTTTTGTGTCTTTGCTGGCATTCTTATTATAAGAAAGACATGCATGTGCTGGAGTGTGTCCAGAGAAGGGCCACGAGGATGATCAGAGGGCTGGAGCACCTCTCCTGTGAAGACACTGAGAGAGTTGGGGTTCTTCAGTCTGGAGAGGAGAAGGCTCCAAGAAGACCTTATTGTGGCCTTCCAGTATCTGCAGGGGGCTACAAGAAAGCTGAGGAGGGACTTTTTAGGATGCCAGTTAGGGATAGAACATAAGGGGATGGATTCAAATTAGAGGAGGAGAGATTTAGATTGGAAGTTAGGAAGAAGTTCTTCCCCATGAGGGTGGTGAAACATTGGCACAGGTTGCCCAGAGAGGTGGTGGAAGCCCCATCCCTGGAAGTTTTTAAGACCAGGATGGATGGGGCTCTGAGCAACCTGACCTGGTGGGAGGTGTCCCTGCCCATGGCAGAGGGGTTGGAACTGGATGAGCTTTAAGGTCCCTTTCAGCCCTGACAGTTCTATGATTCAATGATCTGTTGGCATTTCTTAGACTTGGCAGCAAATTTCCCACCCTGGACTCTGCAGTCCAACTCCATCCAAGAGCTGGAACATGGATTTTTCCCTCCAAATGGTGAGGAGAGCTTTGCTGTCCTCCTGGGAGAAGCAGGGAGAGGATTTGGGGCATCCAGCTGGGAAACTGAGCCCTGGCACCATTGGCAGAGGTGCCCTTGGGTGAGCCTAAGCTGCACTTCAGTAGCAGGGCTAAGGGTTATTTCTTTATTTGCTTGTTAATGGTGGCAATAATTAGCCCAAACAGCACGCAGTGAATGAAGCTGGAGCTCACCTTGGAGATTCCCTCCAGGAAAAGCTTCAGGTTGTGTTGGGTTTTCTGGGATGGTTTAGGGATTGGCTGCCCCCTCACCACCTATTTCTGTTTTTCTCAAGGACAAAAAGCAATGAAGTGTGAGTGGGAGCTTGGTACCTGAGGAGGTGTAGCCCAGCATCATTCTCCTGTAGCCCAACATCCTTCTCCTGTAGTCCAGCACCCTTCTCCTGTAGCCTGCCATCCTTCTCCTGTAGCCCAGCACCCTTCTCCTGTAGCCCAACATCCTTCTGTAGCCCAGCATCCTTCTCCTGTAGCCCAGCACCCTTCTCCTGTAGCCCAGCACCCTTCCTTGCATGGGCTCAGGTATCTCAGGACATCCCAGGACCATTCCCCAGTCCCCCAGACCATCCCACAGCTGTAGCTCCCAGCCCCAGAATCACTATGGGATGGTTGTGGCACCATCCACCCAGGCCAAGCCTGGTGAGCAGGGCCAGTTGGGTGCCTGGCATGGGAGCAGGGGGTCAGGGGGTGGTCTGGGTGCCCCATCACCCACTGCTGCTCATTGCTTCTCCTTGACAAAACTCATCAGAAGTCTCCATGCCAGGAGGGATATGCTGTGTCTGCTGGGATGCTTGGAAGGGCTGCAGCACTTTGGGAGGGGGGGGGGTTTCATGCCCCTTTTTGGGGATTTCTGGGTCCCTGAAGGGTATGGGTTAGAGGACCCATCCGCTTCTTCCCTCATGTTTGAGTACTGGGAGCAGAAAACAAGAGGAGCCACTGGGCTGCTTAATGAAGCCTTAATTACAGCTCCTCTTCCCTTATCCTTCTACCCTTCTGCAAGCTTTGATTTTGGGTGGTGGGCTTGAGGGAATCTGAGGGGGTTTTGGGCCTCCTGCGAGGCCCCAAATCTCTGTGTCTCCGCAGAGCAAATCGTGGAGAAGGATGAGGGTCCCTACTACACCCACCTGGGCTCGGGGCCCACCGTGGCGTCCATCAGGGAGCTCATGGAGGAGAGGTAAGGGCCTGCACTGCCTGGCTGGGATGCAGGAGGGGTTAGGAGGGGGTTAGGGGATCTGTGGGGGGGCAGGGGGGTACTGTGAGGACAGTAGGGGGTCTGAGGGGTCCCATCAAGGTGAATGGGGTCCTGTGAGGGCAAGCAGGAACTTGTGAGGGCACTTGGGGTCTAGAGAGGGCAAACAAGGGTCTGTGAGGGCAAACAAGGGTCTGTGAGGGGTCCCATGAGGACAAGTGATGCCCTGTGAGGGTGAGTGGGAGGGCAAGTGGGGTCATGTGAAGGCAAGTGGGGACCTATGAGGGGTCCCATGAGGGTGAGTGGGGTCCTGTGAGGGTGAGTGAGGGTCGATGAGGGCTCACAGGGACCTCTGAGGGATCCCATGAGGACAAGTGGGGTGCAGGGAGTGGGAGTGGGAGCCCATGAGGGGTCACCTGAGGGCAAGTGGGGTCTCATGGGGATGATTGGCAATATGTGGGGATAAGGGGGGCTGACACCTGTCCCCTGGCAGGTATGGTGAGAAGGGCAAGGCCATCCGTATCGAGAAGGTCATCTACACCGGGAAGGAGGGGAAGAGCTCCCGGGGCTGCCCCATAGCCAAGTGGGTGAGTGCCTGCTCCCCCTTCAGAGCCCTCCCTGGGGTAACACTGCTGCTGCTGCCTGTCCCCTCCTTGCCTAGGGACAAGGAGGTCCCCTGCCAGCAGTGGCCACAGTGGGCAGGGGTGGGATCCTCCATCTCTGGCTGGTGAGAAGGGAGCAAGAGCAGCGGCTGCTCCCAGAGGAACTCCATGGCCCTGGGGCTGGGCACGTCCTCCTGCAGCACCGCGAAGCCCATGGGGGTGGGTGCCACCATGGCAGCCCCCTCAAATTCCCCCAGAGATTCAGAACCCATTTTGGGGGGCTTCTCCTCCCATCCCATTGCCAGTGTTGGTGCCACTTGGCCTCTTTTTTTTTTTCCAGGTGATCCGAAGACACAACCAAGAGGAGAAGCTGCTGTGCCTGGTGAGGCATCGGGCTGGCCACCACTGCCAGAATGCTGTCATCATCATCCTGATCCTGGCCTGGGAGGGAATCCCCCGCACACTTGGTGACACACTCTACCAGGAGCTCACTGACACCCTCACCAAGTACGGCAACCCCACCAGCCGCCGCTGCGGCTTGAATGATGAGTAAGTCCATGAGGATGGAGGGTGGGAAAAGGGGGTGTGGGGGGTTTCCCTCTCCCCCTCTCTCCAATTTTTAGGGCTGCTGTCACCCCTCTGGTGGTTGACACCTCTGTGCTGTGTCCCTCCCACAGCCGGACCTGTGCATGCCAAGGCAAAGACCCCAACACCTGCGGCGCCTCCTTCTCCTTCGGCTGCTCCTGGAGTATGTACTTCAATGGCTGCAAATATGCCCGGAGCAAAACTCCTCGCAAGTTCAGGCTGGTGGGGGACAATCCCAAAGAGGTGGGTCACACAGCTGCAGGTCTGGATCTTCTTTTGCCTCGTTAGCTTCCAGGTTTTGCAGAGGAAAAGCCTGGAAATGGAATTTCTTGAGGGATTTTTGATTAATTAGGGGGATGGAAGAAAGAAAGACATGGAAGTGTCTCAAAAGGCAGGACTTTTAGTGTGACAGCAAGTAGCAGTATGGGGTGGCATAATTGGTTTTTCTCTGGAAACACCAGGGAAGATGAAAGAGGGATCATGAGCTGAGCAAGCAAAAGCACAACAGACCCTGGAAGTTGGGACTGAATAGCCAAAACCTCAATAGGAATTTTAGCCATGGGCTTTGTGCCGTGAGGGACATCCTGGGAAAGGTTGGGAGCTCTGCTCTCAGTTGTCTCCCAGCTGGGTGACACCTTCCTCTTCCCTCCTGCAGGAAGAGCTACTCCGGAAAAGCTTTCAGGACTTGGCCACTGAGGTTGCTCCACTTTACAAGAGGCTGGCACCACAAGCCTACCAAAACCAGGTATCATCCACCTGCTTGTCCCCTGTGGGACGAGAAACAAATGTGGGGTGTGGGCAGCATGGAGGAGATTTGGGATAACTGAATCCTTTTCCTCCTCAGGTTACCAACGAGGACGTAGCGATCGACTGCCGTCTGGGCTTGAAGGAGGGGAGGCCGTTCTCAGGAGTGACAGCGTGCATGGACTTCTGTGCTCATGCTCACAAAGATCAGCACAACCTCTACAACGGCTGCACTGTGGTAAGCAGGCAACTGGACAGGCATTTCAGGAGGCTCCTGCCCTCTTTTGGGAGGGTCCTTTGGAGGCACTGGGTCTCACTGTCCTCAGTTGTCACAGAACTGCAGAGTGCTGAGTTGGAAAGAACCTCTGGAGATCATCCCGTCCAAGCCCCCTGCGAGGGCAGAGGCACCCAGAGCAGGTGGCATGGGAGGGACTCCAGGGGGGTTGGGTATGTCTCCAGAGATGGAGACTCCACCACCTCTCTGGGCAGCCTGGCCCAGTGCTCTGCCACCCTCAAAGGCAACAAGTTCCTCCTCAGGTTGAAGTGGAGCTGCCCAGGGTCCAGTTTGTGCCCGTGACCTCTTGTCCTGTCACTGGGCACCACTGACATTAGACTGTGCCCCCTCCTTCTGACACCCCCCTTGGTGAGATCCCCCCTCAGGCTCCTCTTCTCCAGACCAAACAGCCCAAAGTCCCTCAGCCTTTCCTCACAGCAGGGATGTCCCTGTCCCCTTTGCTGTCCCCTCCCCAGCAGCTCCCTGTCCCCTGGGGAGCCCAGAACTGGACACAGTTCTCCAGCTGGGGCCTCACCAGGGCAGAGCAGAGGGGGAGAACCTCCCTTGACCTTCTGGCCATGCTTTTCTTGTTGCACCCCAAGATGCCATTGGCCTTCTTGGCCACCAGTGCCCCTTGGTGGCTCAGGGACATCCTGGTGTCCACCAGGACTCTCAGGTCTTTTCCTGCAAAGCTGCTCTCCAGCAGGTCAGCCCCAACCTGTACCCTACCTGCATGACTCCAGTGGCTGGTCCTCAGTGTTTGCACACCTCAGAAGGAACTGGTCAGGTCCATGGGGTGCTGAAGCTTCCCCAGCATGGTGCTAACAGAGGCCATGCACTTCTTTTTATCCTACCCAAACCTTGCAGGAGGTTTCTGAATGCCATCTGAGGAGATTGCCAGGCTAGGGTGGCATCACATCCGTGGATGTTAACAAGGAGGAGGTTTTTCCCCCATCTCCCATGGGCCACATCCAGCAGCATCCCGCTGATACCCCCCTGTGCTCCTCCAGGTCTGCACACTGACCAAGGAAGACAATCGCGTAGTGGGGAAGATCCCTGAGGATGAGCAGCTCCATGTCCTCCCCCTCTACAAGATGTCCAGCACAGATGAGTTTGGCAGCGAGGAGAACCAAAACGCCAAGGTGGGCAGTGGGGCCATCCAGGTGCTCACATCTTTCCCCAGAGAGGTCCGCAAGCTGCCCGAGCCCGCCAAGTCCTGCCGGCAGCGGCAGCTGGAAGCCAGGAAAGCTGCTGCAGAGAGGAAGAAGCTGCAGAAAGAGAAGCTGATGACACCAGAGAAAATCAAGCAGGAAGCACTCGAGCTTCCTACGCTCCAACAAAACCCAGGTAATGGGGGCAGAGCTGAGTTCCTGCCCACCCTGAGCCATCTGAAAAGTGTGTAAAGGGACAGGGATGTGTTTGGGGCTTTTCTGGGGGCTGGTGGTGTTGAGTTTGCAGCATGTTGGGGTGGAGGGTGGTATTTGGAGACCTTAAAGCACCTTCTCACCCAGCCTGAGAGAGTTGGGGTTGTTCAGGCTGGAGAAGAGAAGACTGCAATGGGAAGACCTTGGAGCACCTTCCAGTGCCTGAAGAGTTTCCAGGAAAGCTGGGGAGGGACCTTGGAAAAGGGCCTGGAGGTATGGGATGAGGGAGAAGGGTTTGAATTGACAGAGGGGAGATTGAGATTGGACATGAGGAAGAAATTCTTTGGTGTGAGGGTGCTGAGCCCCTGTCTCAGATTGACCAAAGTTGTGGCTGCCCCATCCCTGGTGGTGTTGAAGGCCCCAGGTTGGATGGAGCTTGGAGCACCCTGGGCTGGTGGGAGGTGTCCTTGCCCATGGCAGGGGATTGGGACTGGATGATTTTAAGTTCTCTTCCAACCCAACCCAGTTTGGGGTTCTGGGATTCCATGAGTTCTATAGCACTGGGGTTTCCCCCATACTGTGGCATGGTGGGGACCTCTCTCCACACTCTGGAGCGTGGGTGCAGTGCAGGTGATACTGGGTGACACTGTCCCCCATGCTTGGCCAGTGAACCCACCACCATGGCAGTTTGGACTCTGGTGGAGTTCTTGGGCTCCTCACTTGCCACGGGTGGCTTCCAGGGCTCTCAGTTGACGGGGGCTGTGTGTGTGCTGTGCCCACAGGTATGGCATTGAAAAGCGGGCTGCCCCCGCAGCCACTGAAACCTTCCCTCAAGGTGGAACCCCAGAGCCATTACAACGCCTTCAAGTACAACGGCAACGCGGTGGTGGAGAGCTACTCGGTGCTGGGGAGCTGCCGGCCCTCCGACCCCTACAGCATGAACAGTGTTTACTCTTACCATTCCTACTATGCACAGCCCAATCTGCCTTCTGTGAACGGGTTTCACTCCAAGTTCGCGCTTCCCTCCTTTGGCTATTACGGTTTTTCCAGCAACCACGTGTTCCCCTCCCAGTTCCTCAACTACGGGGCCACCGAGCGGAGCGGGAGCAGCTGGGTCAGCAACAGTTACGAAAAGAAACCCGACGTCCCGGCCTTGCAGGAGAACCTCAACCACACCTACGGCAACACCAATTTCCCCGAGCCCATCCCACACGGTGTCCGCAGCAAAAACCATCACCAGCGTACCTACGAGCGGGCCAACCGCTACGCCAGCCAGCAGAAAGCGGCAGCTGGGGCGCACAGGACTAGCGTGGGCTCGGAAGAGGCAACGCCGTTTGCACAGAACTGTTTCACCAACCGACCCATCAAGCAGGAACCTCCAGACCCACCACCCACCATTGAGCCTCTTCCCGCTGTGGTGGCCATGCACGGCACTGGTTTAGCCCTGCCGGCCGTCCCGGCACGTGGCGTGGGGCTGGAGCAGAGGTGGAGCCCCTTCAAAGCATCCCGGGGCCTGGCTTCTCCAGAGAGGACTAGCACGGTGGAGGGCTCGTGGAGCTCCTTGGTGCCGAGCTCGGGGGGGAGGGAGAAGCCGAGCGCCTTTGATGCCGCTGCGCGCTTGCCACCTCCAGAAAAGCAGTGGCCCAGCTCCCTAGGGGGAGAGGCGCCAGCGCGTGGCATGGGCTTGCTTCCCAAACCATGGAGCCCCTGCAAGCTGGGGGAGACGGCGCTGGCTGGCACAGGTACCTCCAGCCTGATGGGGCCGCTGGGCTTTGGCTCGGCCCTGACGGGGCTGCCTGGCTTCTCTGAGGAGCCATGGGGCTCGGTAAAGGCGGAGGAGAGAACGCCGGCGCCCAGCCCAGGGTTGCCAGAGAAGCCGTGGGAAGCAGCGGTGGGTGAGAAAGGGGCAGTGGGACCGCAGCAGGAGAAGCCGTGGGACCCCTTCGGCCTGGAGGAAGATTTGCCAGAGAAGGCGGTGAAGGAGGAAGAGGAGGAGGAGGAGGAAGAAGAAGAGGAAGAGGAGGAGTGGTCAGACAGTGAACACAACTTCCTGGATGAGAACATCGGCGGGGTGGCTGTGGCACCAGCCCATGGCTCCATCCTCATTGAGTGTGCCCGCCGTGAGCTCCACGCCACCACCCCGCTGAAGAAACCCAACCGCTGCCACCCCACCCGCATCTCCCTGGTCTTTTACCAACACAAGAACTTGAACCAGCCCAACCACGGCCTGGCGCTGTGGGAGGCCAAGATGAAGCAGTTGGCGGAGCGGGCTCGAGCCCGGCAAGAGGAGGCAGCACGCCTGGGTCTCCCCCCTGATGCCAAAGCCTTCGCCAAGAAACGCAAGTGGGGCGGCGCATTGGCCACCGAAGCGCCCAGCAAGGAGAGGAGAGACTCAGTCCCCACGCGGCAGGCGGTGGCCATCCCCACCAACTCGGCCATCACTGTGTCCTCCTACGCCTACACCAAGGTGACGGGTCCCTACAGCCGCTGGATCTGAGACAGAGGTGACCACCGTGGCCCCTGCTTACCTCAACCCTCGGCAGCGCTGCAACCCTTGTGTTGCTTCGTGGTGCTTTCTCCTCAGGAGTGGGGGAGAAGAAAAAAACAAAATAGAAACGGATAAAACAGAAAAAGACAGAAGAAACAAAAGAAACAATGAAGCAAAACACAGCAATGACAAAAAAACAAAAACCAAACAACAAGCCAAAACAAAAAAATTAAACCACCAACAAACCCAACCCACAGAAAGCAAACCCAATGCTCTAGGAAAAGAGCGGTGCCAGTGCGGGTGCACGCCGTTGGAGAGCTGTGCTTGGTGAGGAGTTGGCAAAGAAAGCGAAACTTTATGAAAACCAACCAACCAACCAAATGAAATAGAGGAATGATGCTGTTTGATGCTTTTGGGTAATCTATTTATATCTCTGTGTTTTTTAAATCTAGCCTCACGCACCTCGCAAATGGACAGAGGAGTGTCTAATGTCCTTCGGCGAAGGAGAGGTTTTTAATTCCACTCAAAAAAAAGAAAAAAAGCCTATTTATTGGATTTTATTTTATTTTATTTTTTACGACAACGATGAAGCCGATCTTTGAGAGAGAAGCCAACCTTGAAAAAAAAGCAGCCAACAACCCTAAACAGAAAGGAAAAGAAAAAAAAAACCACCAAACCAGCTTCAAGGCAAGAGGTGACTCCCTCCAGCTCCCAGGCATGGAGGGAGGAGGGATCGGGTGCTTTACTGTCAGATTGACACGCTGAACATCTGATAATTTTTTTTTCCTAAGGACCTAAAAATACCTATTTTGCAACTCAAGGAGTCCTTTCTTACAGTGACAGGACATCCCGGGACGGTGTGTCTTCATTCGGCTCCTCACCGCTGGTGGAATTGACTCTGCCGGGACGGAGTGAGCTGGCATCTTCCTCGGCGCTGGAGACCTCAGGACACGTCCGGGCTGGGGATTGTCACTGCCTGGTGCCACGCTCAGGCTTGGACCTGGGGGGGCTGCTTTGGTGGTGGCCTCAGGGAGAGCGATGGCAATGGTGGCATTTGGCAAGGAGCTGACAGGACAAAAACAGAAAGAAAAAAAAAAGAAGAAAATATATCTACAAAAAAAAAAAAAGGAAAAAAAAAAAGGAAAAAAAAACCCAACCCCAAAAAAACCCCAAACTGTGAATAGCTGGTGTTGCTCTCTGTACCATCACTGTTGCTAAAGTCTGGTGCTTTCCGTCTCCGGGGGACTTTGTCCGTGTGATTGGCTTTGGGAAGAGCAAATCCCAAGACTTGGCTGATCAAAAACCCCACTGGTCTGGTCTGGTCCAGTCCGCCTTCCCCGCTGGTGCTGGTGAGCCGGCAAGCGCCGCCGGAGCTCGGTGCTTTTTCTCTCCCCCGGGTGCCATCCCTCCTTCCTATGGAATCGCTGTTCTTCCCGCAAAAAAAAAAAAAAAAAAAAAAAAACAAACACAAAACCAACAAAAAAAAAAAACCCAACCCAAAAAAACCCCAACAAAAAACCCACCCCCAACAACAGCCACCTGGTGCTTCTCGAATAATCTCAATCGAGATTTCCCACCTGACGCCATGCTGGGTGGGATGGATGAATTGATGGATGGATGATGGATGGATGGATGGATGGATGGATGATAGATGGATGAATGGATGGACGATGGACGGGCTCTCCGGGAGGGTGGTGGGGCCCAATCCGTGTGCCCCTGGCATGTTCCCCCCCTCCCTGGGATCATTGCTTTTGCACTTTGAGGTGCCTTTTGGAGAGCCAGAGCCGACGCCGTCCCCGTGCAGGACTCACCCTGTGTTTACTGTCACCCTTCTCCCTCGTGCACTGGCACAGCTCAGCAGGAGCTCGGTTAAAAAAAACCAGCCTGAACGTTAACGTGGTCTTGATTTTAAACCTGTAAATAGGGAAAGAATTTTTTTTAAAAGCACTTTCACCTAGATTTAAAAAAACGAAACTTAAAAAAACGAACAAACAAAAAAAACCAGAAAAAAAAAATAACCAACTCCCTTCTTTCCTTCCCACCCTCCCCAGCAACTTGAAAGCCGTATGTTTGAAACAAAGTTATTATGGGAGAACTGTAAATACTGGCAGAATATTTAACATGCTTTGTCCGTCCTTCATAATTAATTTTTTTGTTTGTTTTTTCTTTTGTTTTTTCTTTTGTTTTTTTCTTTCTTTACTTTTTGTTGTTTTGTTTTTAAAAACCATGATCTGTAAAGTCCGCGTGTGTTTGACAAGGAAACTCAACAAGCTCTTAACCGCTTTCCTTCTAAAGTAACCCAACAGCACATCAGGATTGGCAGAGTCAAGGGAAAGGCAGTATAGGGCAACGTTGGTGGGGTTCAGAGGGAGAAAAAAGGACCCGGTGGATCAGGGGCATTCAGCAGGGCCGGATTTGGGTACTGGAACCAGATTCAGGCGCTGGAATCAGATTTGGGTGCTGGAACCGGATTTGGGTGCTGGAAAAAGATTTGGGTGCTGGGACCAGATTCAGGTCCCAGCACCAGATTCAGGTGCTGGAATCAGGTTCAGGTGCTGGAAGCAGATTTGTGTGCTGGTGCCAGATTCAGGTCTCGGTACCAGATTCAGGTCCCAGTACCAGATTTGGACTCCGGGGCTGGATTCAGGTGCCGGTCCCGGTTGGCTTCACCCTTGGGCTTGGTGTTCCGGTGGTGGTGGTGTTGCCTTGGCGTGGCTGGGCTGAGTGTGGGGAGTAGAAGTGTTTGGAGAAGGTTGGGTGTACCCCAAGTCCTGCTTCCTCAGAGCTTGGTTGGTTTTGAGTGCAGGGAAGGGGTCAGGCATAGGTTCCAGCGTCGATTCCGGTGTCGGTTCCAAGGGGTTCGTCGTGGGGGAGGTGGTGGCGCGGCGTGCCTGGGGAGCGAGAACTGCTGCAGTCTCACGTTTTTTTCTTTTTACACTACAGAACGTCTTAACCTACCTCAAAAATCTCACTCATTGGATAAAAAAAATTCGCATGCTTCAGACTCGCAGGAAGACTCAAAATCTATGCACAGCTCCTCACCCCTCGTTGCTGCTGCTGCCGCCGAGAGGATGGTTTGGTTTTCTTTTTCCAAGCAAAATCTTTTCCTTTTTTTTCACCCTTTTCCCCCCCTGACAAAACTGGGGAGGTGGTGGCGTTAAAGGGGAATGTTTTTAATGGACTGGGGGGTGAGGACCTTCATTTGGCAGCAGGTGGTGGCCACTGTGGTGCTTGAACAATGCTGGCAGTAAGAACCCTGCAGCCACCCCACTTTGGTTTTTCTGGCAGGGATCAGGGGATGAATTTTTGGGGTTCTCCGCCCCTCCCCCCGCCCCCCGTCTTGATGCTCTGGGGCTGAGGCATGGGAAGGAGAAGGAAACCAGAATCCCTGAGGTGCCTCAATTGCTGATTTATTTTGTTGTTGTTTTCCTTTTTGATACTGGATGATGCTTTGTGGGCTCTCCAAGGCGTATTTTTATGAATTGAAATCTCTTCATCCAAACGGTGCTATGGGGTTTTAACAGAAACTGTATCACGCTTCTGCCTGATTCCATCTCGCTGAGGTGCTACTCGTGTATATAAGAAACTAGGGAACCAAGAAAACAAACAAATATATATATATATATATATAAAATTAATCAAAAAGCAATGCCCTTGAGAAGGAAGTTGACTTTTCCAGAGCGACAGTTGGAAGCGTGCCGGGAGCCTGTTGGGTTTATGCAAACTTTGAAATCAGGGCTGTTGGTGGAGCTGTCCAACTCCAACTGGACTTGGTGGTAGAGCTATTCCTCCCCGGGGTGATGGCCAGAGAGCCAAGCCAGGCATAGATGTGGTGCTCAGCTGTGGTACTCATCCACACATCATGGATGCAGTGCTTGGAGGTGGTGCTCAACTGTGGTGCTCGTCTCCACATCATGGATGTGGTGTTTGGAGATGGTGGTCTCCTGATGTTCTTGTTCACACATTGTGGGTGTGGTGCTTGGAGATAGTGCTCAGTTATGGTGCTTGTCCACACATTGTGGATGTGATACTAGAAGATGGTGCTCAGCTGCAGTGCTTGTCCACATGTCATGGATGTGGTGCTTGGAGGTGGTGTTCAGCTTTTGGTGCTTGTTTATGCATCGTGGATGTCATGCTTGGAGGTAGTACTCAGCTGTGGTGCTTATCCACATGTCATGGACATGGTGCTTGGAGTGGTGCTCAGCTGTGGTGATGTCCATGCATCGTGGACATGGTGCTTGGACACGGTGCTCAATCGGTGTGTGGAAACCCCCCGGTGGTGCTTGACCACGGTGATTGGACATGGTGCCTGGGCACACATCATGGACATGGTGCTCAGACATGGTGCTCAGATGTGGTGCTCAGACATGGTGTGTGGGGATGGTGCTGGGCCACACATCGTGGGTGTGGTGCATGGGCATGGTCCTCAGCCACGCACCGTGGGCATTGTGCTCGACCACAGTGCTTGGACATGGTGTGTGGACATGGTGCTTGGGCATGGTGGTCAGTCACACATCATGGACGTGGTGCTTGGGCATGGTGTGTGGACACGGTGCTTGGTCAGGGGGTGTGGACATGGTGCTTGGCCACAGTGCTCAACAGGTGCTCGCCTGAGGTGCTTGGCCATGGTGCTTGGCTGTGGTGCTTGGGCACAGTGCTCAGCCATGCATCATGGTTCTTCAGCACGGTGCTCAACCACGGTTCATGGACGTGGTGCCTGCACGTGGTTCTCAGGCACGGTGCTTGGCCATGCTCCATGGTCACGGTGCTCAGCTGCAGTATGTGAACATGGTGCTCAGACACGATGTATGGATGTGGTGCTCAGCCAGGGGGTGGGATCATGGTGCTTGGCTGTGGCGTGTGGCCATGGTGCTCAGGCACAGTGCTTGGCCACACACCACGGACTTGGGACATGGTCATGATGTGTGAATGTGGTGCTTGGACACAGATTGTGGCCATGGTGCTCAGCCAGGGTGCAGGAAGGGAGTGCTTGGACATGGTGCATGGGCAGGGTGCTCAGCGTGGTGCAAGGGTGTGGGGTGTGGAGATGGTGTGAGGGTACTGGGCACAATTGTGGTGCTCAGACTTGGTGCTTGGATGTGGTGCTCGGGGACTGTGCATGGACATGGTGCTTGGACATGGTGCTGGGGGCTGCTCCACAGGTGACATGGTGCTGGGGCATGGTGCTTGCCCCCCATGGAGGGACACTGGGCTGGGCAGAGCTGTGGTTCCTGAGCACTGTGCAGCCACCATGGTGCTACATTGTGGTACTCCACCATGGCTCTCGACCACAGTTCTCCACCGTGGTGCAACACCATGGTTCTTCATCTAGGTGCTACACCGTTGTTCTCCATGGTGTTCCACTCTGGTGCTCCATGGTGCTCCCCCATGGTTCTTCTCCACGGTGCTCCACCACAGTTCTCCACCATGGTTATCCACCACCATGCTCCACCACACAGCCATAGCGGGGTGCACAGCCACCTGCACCCCCCACATGCACCCCACCCCCCAGCACACCCTGGTGCCCCCACCCTCCTCCCATGCATTCTCCCACTCCTCCCATCTTTTTTCTTCCCCCCCTCTTTTTTTGTTCAGTTTCTCCACTTTTTGGGGTTTATTGGTGCTACTTTTCCCCTTTCCCATCCCGCCGGGGCAGCAGCTTCCCCTGCGCCCCTCAACCAAGGCAAATACCTCAAACCCCCTCAGACCCCCCCAGAACCCCAACTCCCCTCTTCCCCGCCCCCCCGCACCGTGCAGGCAAGCAAAACTGGGGCGAATTGTGCCGAAATCAGGGATCCTTTTGCAGCGGGGGGGGCTCCTCCTCCCCCCCCTTTCCCCTTCTTCCTCTTTCTCCGAGGTTTTTCCTTATTTTATTCCCCCACCCCCCATCCTTCAGGGATTTGACCAAACCACCCTCATTTCAGCCTCAGTTTTGAATCCCAGGATGAATTATGAAATGATTTTTTATTTTCCCTCTGGTGGCTTTGTCACATCACAAATTGAAACAATAAAACCCAATATTTTTTTTTTCTTCCCCAAAATCATCATTTGGGATTCAGAAATTCATTTGAAAGCCGGGGGGAGGGGGGAGATGATTTTTTGGTATTTTTATTATTTAATTGTTGCATTTTCTTTTAAATTTCTGCTCTTGAAACCTTTTTTTGGGCTCACTGAAGAGGGGAGGTGGGATGGGTGTGGGGGTCTCGGTGGCTCCTAAAAATTCAACACTTGAAGATTTTTTTTTCTTGGTCGGCTCGGGGCAGTGGTTACTTGAAATGAAGTTTGGTTTTTTGTTTTTTGTTTTTTGTTTTTTTTTTTTTTTGTTTGTTTGTTTGTTGTTCTTTTGGTTTTTTTTTTTTCCTGTTTTTTTTGTTTTTGGGGGGGATCGAGGACCGGTAGAATTCTTTTTCTTTTCCCACCTGTCTCAAGGCAATAGGATTAATGTGTATTAAACTGTAGATACTTCTAGGACAGTAAATTTATGCTGATAATTTTATTTTGTATAATTTCCCTCCCTTTTTTTTTCCCTTTTGCCCCCTCTTTGTGTTGTTTTTGTGTTTGGTTTTTTTCCCTTAACACCCTTTATACTTTCCCCCTTCTCAGTGTTTTTTGGTAAATTTATTTTTTAGTATGCCTAAAAATTGCAAGTTTCGACCTTTCCCCCACCCCCCAAATTACTTCCCTAGTTTGTTTTTTTTTCCTTTTTTTTTCTTTTTCTTTTTTTTCTTCCCTTCCCCTGTTTGTTTCATTGTTGGTTTTTGTTTGGTTTTTTGTTGTTTTGTTTTTTATTTGTTTTGGTTTTTTCTTTTTAATTTGTATTTTATTCTAAGTTACGCGTGGCCAGCCGGGCCACGAAATGTATTATTCCCGATATCTTTAAAATATTGTGGGTGTTTTAATAAATTTTATATTTATTTTTTGCACTCAACCAGACAGTCCCTGCCTTTGTCTTTCCTGCTGGGGAGGGATGGGGGGTGGAGCTGGAAATTGAGGATGGGGGTGGAAAGGATGGGGCCCTGGGAATGGGATGGGATCAGAGGACAGGATGGGACCCTGGAATTTTGGGGGATTTTCTTTGTAGAAATGGGGGGCAGGAGGTGGTCCTGGATACTTGGGAATGGGGAGAAGAAGAGGAAGGATGGGGTGCTGGGTTTGAGGGGAGAGGGTCAGGATGGGGCCCTGGGTTGGTCAGGATGGGCCCTCTTGTGAGGGGTGGTGTCAGGCAGGGATCCTGGGTTTGAGGGGGGGACTCAGGGTGGGGTCTTCGGGTTTGGGGGGATGGGGTCCTCTGGGAGGGGGGGAGACAGGATGGGACGCTGGATTTGAGAATGGGGGGGCAGTTAGAAGGGGCCCTCTGGGGGGGTCAGGATGGATCCTTGGGTTTGGGAGGGCAGTTGGAGGGGGCCCTCTCAGGGATCCTGGCTGTGGAATGGAGGGGTGGCCACGTGTTGTGTGTGTGGAGTGGGACGAGGGGGTCTGGTTGATCCCTGCCTAGGGGCGTGGGTGTCAGATGCACGGGGGGTGCAGCTCTGGGTGAGCTTCATCCCTGCTGCGGGGACATGTGGTGCTGTGCGCATTGGGTACCCGTGGATTGAGATGGTTCCGGATGTCACCCTCTGGCTCCTGCCTTGGGCCCTGTGTCCCACCCACAGCACCGCTGCTCTCCCCATGCTGTGGCAGTCCTGGCTTTGGGTTCTGGTACCGGTACCAAGGGTACCGCCCCAATGGGTGAATGGTGATGGTACAGGAGCCCTCCCGTGGGGTGAACACTCGTGGCCTTGCTGGCTGCATGCCAGAGCTCAGGATTTTTTATCCTCCAACCTCCAAAGGTCGGGTTGAGATCCACCTTGAGCACTGCACCCAGTTCTGGACCCCCCAGTTCAAGGGGGAGAGGGAATTGAATTATGAGAAAGTCCAACAGAGGATGATGGAGCGACCGGAACAGCTGCTGAGAGGCCCTGGGACTGCTGAGTCTGGAGAGGAGAAGATGGAGGGGGGATCTGATGATTCTATGATTCTATGAAACACCTGAGGGTGGGTGTCAGGAGGGAAGGGACAACCTTGTCAGGTGTGGGACAACCTCATGTGTGCCCTGGGACAGGATGAGGGGCATTGGATTCAAGATGGAGCAGAGGAGGTGACTGTGAAGGTGAGGGAGCCCTGGCACAGGCTGCCCACATTGGTTCTGGGGTCTCCTCTGGAGACTTTTGATCCCCATCTGGATGCATTTCTGAGCCCTGCCCTAGACTTGGTCTTGCTCTTGCAGGGGGTTGGGCTCCATCGTCTCCAGAGGTCCCTTCCAACCCCTGACCCTCTGGGATTCTGTCATCTCAGAACCAGAACCGCTCCATTTCCCCCGCCTGCCCCGGGGTCGTGTGTCCCACCCACAGCTCCCCCCACCCCAGACTGTTGGCTGGAGATCTCCTCACGAGGCTTTGGGGCGAGGGGGGGGCGGTGGGGGTGTCCTCGGGTCTCCCGCGGTGTTCTCACTGCCCTGGATGCTGCTGCTGCCTGGTTAAGGAGCTGCTGCCTGCTGCCGGGATGGTGTTTGTGCACTCAGCATTCAATAAAGGTGCTCCATGAGTGCTCCAGCCAGTTTGTACCTCCCAGAGTACCTGAATTTTTCCCCTAAGTTCTAGGTTTGCAATTTGGGCAGCTGTATGGGAATGGGGGAAGAAGAAGAGCTGGAAGGAAAAACTTTATTGAAACTTTATTATTATTGTCTTGCCAGACAGGGAAAGGGGATGGGCACTTCTTTTCCTCGTCCCAAATCAAGGCTGCTGCCAAGGGGAGCTTTAGGGCTTGAGTGCACCTCAGCCAAACCAAGCACTTCCAAAAAATGAGCTGAACCACTCGGGGCTGGGTTCCAGCTGGGCTGCGGTGCTGGGATCAGAGGGAACCTGGTCTCCAGGAGCAGAAACCAGTTGTGCAGCATTGGAAACTCGGAGCAGGTGAGGGATGCAGTCTGGTCCCATCCTCTCAGTGCAGTTCTGGAGCAGGCAGCTGGCAGCTTTCAACCACTCCAGGCTGCTGCAGAGTGACAGTGACACGTGGCTGATGTCACTGTTGTCTCCCAGAGGTGAAGTTCGGAGTTTTGGGGGCCCTATTGAGCAACAGTGGAGAGTGGCTGCCGAGGGCTGGTATATTCAAGGTTTTTGGTAAAATGCAAACCCGTAGCCCGATTGTTGGTGGTGCTGTGGTTGGGGTACCATGTGAGGGTTAGGGCCAGCAAAAGTTTCCAGTGGTCACTCTTTGCATTTTTTTTGCCATTCTCATTCATTCTGAGTTTTGGGAGCCCTATTGAGCAACAGTGGGAGAGTGGCCAACAGGGGGTGATATTCGAGGTTTTTGGTAAAACGCAAACCTGTAGCCCAATTTTTGGTGGTGCTGTGGGTAGGGTTCCATGTGAGGGTTAGGGCCAGCAAAAGTTTTCAGTGGTCACTCTGCAATTTTTGTAGAGCTCCACACTCTGGCAAGGGGCAGGGGTTGATATTCTCTGACAGGCTCCCAGCTGTGGATGAGATGATGCTCTCTGATTATCTCTGATTGGCTCCCAGATGTGGATGGGATAGCCCAGGTGTGGCCACTCAGGTGGATGAGAGGGCTTTCCCAGGAGTTTTTGGGAAGGGCAGGTGGTGGGGCTCAGGGTATTTAAGTGTCTAACTCTGCCCAGGGGTTCACTTTGATTTTGGACTGTTTTCTGCTTGGAGCTCTCCTGGGTGAGAGAAGGAGGGTTAGGGGGCTATTGCTGTGTTTTTTTAATCTCTCTGGGTGTTTTTTTTCTGGTTCCCCAGGTGATCGTGGCTGCTGTGTTCAACTCTGGAATGAGAAGCTCAGTGGAATAAGGGGTCCCCTTGCTCCTGGACTCTTGACACCTAGGTGGGTTTGGGAGGTAAGGGTGGGGGTGTGCTTGGGGGTACATAAGCACCCCACCTCTGCCCTGGGGGCTCATTCTGCTCTGGGGCTGTGCTGGGCTCAGGTCTCTGTTGTTCCTGCAGCAGCTGAGCTCTTTGTGTTGCTGTTTTTGAAGCTGAGGGTTCCAGAGGCAGCAGCATTCTGCAAGAGCCTCCAGGTCAGCAGTCTGGGCAGTCAGAAGGAAGTTTTTTACCCAAACCATTTTCTCCTTTTGGGAGTGTTGTGTGGGATGGTTTGGAGTTATAATTTGTTTTACTATTCTGGATTTTTTTGTTTCTTGTTTTTTTCTTCTTTTCACAGGTTCTGAATAGAAGCCTCCTCACCTACTGCTGTGCCTTTCCTTGGTGACCATGGCTTCAGATACTTTATTTCTGAAAAATAAGTGGAACCAGGTGTGGGGAAAGTTGGGGGGCCAAGGTTGGGAATTGCAGGGAAGGGTTCGGAAGTTAGTGTGGGACTTGGTTGCTAACATGGGCAGGGGAGCTCCAGCGTTTCTGTGGGGTCTGAAGTAGTTTCTGTTGTCATTGCTTAGAACTCTTTCAGCCCTTGATAACTTCCCTATACTTTTGGAAGTTGAGGGATCCAGAAGCATCAACAGTCTGTGCAGTCAGGAGTGAGTTTCTTACCAACACCACTTTCTCCTCTTTCACCCCTCTGCACCAGGATGGTGAAGCATCGTGCCCACAAGTGGGCTGAGCAGATGCGGTGTTATTCAGCCAGGTTCGTGCCAAGGGCAACTCAGTGCAGCATTTACCATTTGGGTTTTTAGGTGCTGTGCAGGCCCTGTTGGAACTGGAGGGGCATTTGGGGTGAGCTGGAATGTAGCCAAGGAGGGTCAGGGGGCGGGTGACTTCTCATGAACACAACGGGCGTTTTGTGTCTTTCCTATATCCTATGTGCCTCAAGAAATCATGGTTACATCATCCGATTCTGGAATGAGCAGATGAGACATCCACCATGGAGGATTTGAGGAGCTGGGTGTTGAAGAGTTTGGCAGTGGCTGGTGTGCTGCTCATTGGCAGCACTGACTGTGGCATAGACCCTTTCCCTGCCCCTTTCTTGTCATTGTGGCCCTGTCTTCTCTTCCTCCCCCATGAGTGTGGCCTTGCCATTATTTCCAGCCCCCCAGGTTTCTTCCCACCACCCCATCTACCCTGCAACTTTCTACTTTATTCTGCTTTTCTCTTTTCTCCCTTTCTGTGGCACAGTTCAGGCTCTGAGCCTTGTTCCCAACTCACTGCTGGGATTTCTGAGTGTTAATTAATCTTTTCCTGCCTTCAGAGTGTCCTGGATGGTGTTGGCAGTCCCTGGGGACAGAGCTCCCAGCTGTGGCAGGAGCAGGGGATGATGTTCTCTGAAGGGCTCCAGCTGGGGCTGGGGTAGCCCAGGTGTGGCCAGTCAGGTTGATGAGGGGGCTTTCCCAAGGGACTGTGGGGAAGGGCCCAGGGTATATAAGCCTCCACCTCTAGTGAGGGGCTCAGTCTGCTCAGGAGCTGTGTTGTGCTTGGAGCTCTACCAGGTGAGAGGAGGAGGGCTGGGGGCTTTTGGCTGGTCCAGTGGTTGTCTGCTTTGTCTTGGTATTTTTTGGGTCCCCAAGTGGTAACGCCTGCAGTGTTCAACTCTGGAATGAGAGGGTAAGTGGAACACCCAGGGGCTCTTTAGAAGAGCTCAGCATTCTAAAAGAGGTTAGTGTTACTGGTATGGGACTTGCTGGTGGTACTGTTGGTTGGAATTTTTTCATGTCAGATGACGGACAGCAACCCTGTGGCTACAGGAACATCCTAGCCCACTGATGTGGCTTTCTTTGTTGCCCATGGCTTTAGGTGCCCAGCCCTCTGAAAAATAAGTGGAACCAGGTGTGGGGAAGGGCTGGGCAGGGAGGGGGAAAGTTGAGAATTGCAGGGAGGGGTTTGGAAGGTAGTGTAGGTGAGAGGGCTGTCCAGGAACAGCCCCCTTTGGTCAGGTGAAGGGACCAGATTAGATTCCAACACCATGCAAACATGGGCAGGGCAGCTCCAGCCTCTGTGTGTGTTGGTATGTAGTTTCTGCTGTCTTTGCTGCTTTAGAGATTTCTACGGCCTTGATGTCCTCGTTCTGCTCACAGAGCAGGTCTTGCACCTTGGGTACTATCCCTAGGCTCTGAAACATCTTATCAACACATTCAGTGATGCATTGTCTTGCACAACAGATTCACAACATGGAACAGTTTTGTGTATTGTAGCTTTCTCAAAGGTTGTCTTCTGACATGTTCTTCCTAACTGTGGCAGCAACTCTAATTATGGATTTTCTTAAACTGGGACTTGTTCCCTGTGTCCTTAGGTCTTGAATCCAGGCTTCTCATTTACCTGTGATCTAAGCTTAGAAAGTAGCTTCTTTTAAAAGGCAGTGTCCTTCAACACTCTTGGGGCCACAATGGAGCCTCCATGTGTCACTGTTGCATCCCTTTTTGTCTTCCAGCCCAGCTGTCTTGGATCCTGAAATCATTCATCTTCCTGAGAGTTTCCTCTTGAGGTCGAGTCTTGTGGTTTCCAGCATTGTGTATTGGGTTGGCCTCAGCATTGAGAGTTTGGTTTGGAGCTGCCCTGCCCACATTGTAGACTCAAAGGTCCTTGGAAGAGTCTTAGTGGAATTGTCCATGTCTTGAGCAGCATTCCATAGAGCGAAGGTTGGTGGGCTGCAGGAGCAGTTATTTCTCAGGTGTTATATTGCCATGGAAGGCATTGGCACCTCCTGTTTTTTGTGTTTTCCGGGTGCCCTCTGAACCTCATTTTGGCACCCCACAAGGCTGGCAGGCAGATGGGCAAGGGGCCAAGGTAAAGGAGCAAGTGGGAGATAGATATCACAGTGGGCTGCCTGTTGTTTGAGGCCATACCTCAGCATGTGGCTTTCCCTTTGACTTTTGCAGGTGCCACACAAAGCCATGTGTTGAGGAGCAGTCGGAGAAGGTGAGATGGTTGCGGGCTGGCTCATCCAGATGATGTGTTTTCTGATTGTTTTGGTTTGTTTTTTTGCCACCTTTGGAGCTGAGTGTTGGAGGTAAGCTGGGGTGGTAATTTAGGAGGTTCATGTAGGTAGTGACTTCTTTCAAGCCAAAGAGTGGTTTTGTGTATTTTAGGTGCCCTTCATTGATGAGTCCTGCAGTGCCTAATTCTGTGATGAGCAGGTGGGTGAGACCTCACAGGACTCTTGAGAAGCTGGGTCTTCTCTAAGAGATTGGTGCTAGCTCACGTTGGAATTTCTGGTGACAATTATTATGTGCGGTGATGTGGGGTTTTTTGTTTGTTTTTTTCTTTTTCGGCAGATGATGAACAGGAAACTTGTGGCTGGAGGAACATCCCTGTGGATGGTTTTGTCTTTCCTTGATGACCATGGCTTTGGACCCTTACCACCAAAGATAAGTGGAGGGACTGGGGATAGGCAGAAGGGACAAAGCTGGGAATGGCAGGGAGTGGTTTTGAAGTTAGAATCGGGGGGAGGGCTGTCTGGGAGCAGCTTGCTTTGGTCAGGTGAAGGGGGCAGATGAGTTTACAGCATTGGTTTGGTGTGGGCAGGGCAGCTCCAGCCTTTGTGTGTGGTGGTGTTTACTTTGTGTTGTCTGTCTTGAGTGTTTTATAACTTCCTCATCGCTCGATGTCCTCTTTGTCCTCACAGAGCAAGTCCCTCATCTTGGGCATTATCCCCATTATCTCATCAGTACTAGTACTTCTCTCATCAGCACAGTGCTAGTCAGCAGCATCTTTTTCTTTCATGACAAGTTAAACACATGGATTATTCTTGCATCTGGGAAGTTTCTTGATGGTGGTATTCTGAAACACTTTTCCATCCTTAATCAGCATCTCTGGTCATGGATTTTTGCAGCGTAGCACTTGTTCTCTGCATCCTTAGGACTTGAAGCCTGGGTTGGTGGGCATTTGTTGCTTCAGCCCCTTGCTTCACAGCTGCATTGCTGTAGGTCTTCTTGCCCAACAGTCTTGGATCCCAGAGATACTCTTTTTGCTTGGTGTTCTCTTGAGATCAAGTCTCATGATTTGCAGGGCTGTGTCTGGAGTTGGTCTGAGTATTTGGCTTGGAGCTGCTCTTCCCAGAGTTGAAGGTTCAGGGTTTTTTTTGTAGAGCCCTAAAGGACTAGTCCAGCACTGTTGAGCAGTGTTCCAGTGACTTGTGTTTCACTATTTTTCAGATCCCATGTGACAAGAATGTACATGAAAGAGCAGGAGGAGACGAGCACCATCCAAAGGTTAGTCAGTGTTAGGTGTTGGAGTGAAGGTCCCTCTCTTGGCTACCTGACCACATTATGGTTGGTGCTGGCTCATGTTGGAATTTCTGGTGACAATTATTATGTATGATGATGTGGTTGGTTTGTTTGTGTTTTTTCTTTTACAGCAGATGATGAACAGGAAATTTGTGGCAGCAGGAGTATCCCTGTGGATGGTTTTGTGTTTCCTTGAGGAGCAGGGCTTAAGACCCCTACCATCAAATATAAGTTGCGGGACTGGGGATGGGCAGAAGGGACAAAGCTGGGAATGACAGGGAGTGGTTTTGAAGTTAGTACCGGGGAGAGGGCTGTCGGGAGCAGTATGCTTTGGTAGGTGAAGGGGGCAGATGAGTTTATAGCATTGGTTTGGCCTAGGCAGGGCAGCTCCGATGTTTGTGTGGTGGTGTGTACTTTGTGTTGTCTGTCTTGAGTGTTTTATAGCTTCTTCATCCTTCAATGTCCTCTTTGTCCTCACAGAGCAAGTCCCGCATATTGGGCATTATCCCTGGAAGGTCTTTTCTCATCAGCACAGTGCTAGTCAGCAGCATCTTTTTCTTTCATGACAAGTTAAACACATAGATTATTCTTGCATCTGGGAAGTTTCTGATGGTGGTATTCTGAAACACTTTTCCATCCTTAATCAGCATCTCTGGTCATGGATTTTTGCAGCGTAGCACTTGTTCTCTGCATCCTTAGGACTTGAAGCCTGGGTTGGTGGGCATTTGTTGCTTCAGCCCCTTGCTTCACAGCTGCATTGCTGTAGGTCTTCTTGCCCAACAGTCTTGGATCCCAGAGATATTCTTTTTGCTTGGTGTTCTCTTGAGATCAAGTCTCATGATTTGCAGGGCTGTGTCTTGAATTGGTCTGTTTGTCTTGGAGCTACTCTTCCCAGAGTTGTAGGGTCAGGGTTTTTTGGAAGAGCCTAAAGGACTAGTCCAGCGCTGTTGAATAGTAATCCAGTGACTTGTGTCATCCGTTTTTCAGATCCCATGTGACAAGGATGTACATGAAAGAGCAGGAGGAGAGAAGAGCGCCATCCAAAGGTTAGTCAGCGTTTGGTGTTGGAAGGAAGATCCCTCTCTTGGCTACCTGACCACATTATGGTTTGTTTGTCCTTTTGAAGGTGAGAGCAGCCAACTAAGTAGAATATCTGTTCCGGAGGTGGTCTGGCAAGGCGAGCAAAGGCTGGCGTGCAGATGGAGCAGTTATTTCTCAGTTGTTTATTGCTGTTGAAGGCATTGGCATCCCCTTTTTTTTTCTGTTTTCCGGGTGTCCTCCAAACCTACTTTTGGCACCTCAAAGAGATGGCAGGCAGATGGGTGAGCGGCTGAGATAAAGGAGCAGGAGGTGGACATGACAGTGGGCTGCCTGTTGTTAGAGGCACTAGCTCAGCATGTGCCTTT